>NC_064821.1:98102651-98405681 GCF_024166365.1 Elephas maximus indicus
GAAGTTCAAAAAAGAATCAGAGAACTTTCCCACAGACAATAATAAAAATAACGTTGGTTCTCCTAACTCTTACAATGCTAGAGCACGTTCCCATCCATCCTCTCATTTGTTCCTCATGACTTGAAACTTCCTTGCTGTGTGATCTTGGTCAAGTATCTACTCGTTTGCAAAACGAGGAAAACAAAGGGCTATGGTTGTAAAACCCACCAGGCACTTTCCTGGCCCGTGGTAGACTCTCAGCAAATGCTGACCCTCTGCTTCCAACCTGTTTAGGCTAGGAAGGGCAGGGATAATTACTACCAATTTGCCAATGAAGAAATTGTAACACATGGAAGGAAGTCATTTGCCCAATATAACCCATCAAGTTAGTCTCAGAGGCCCGGCCAGAAAGCAGCTTTCCTGGGCCTGAGAGCCCCCTTCTCCTCTGACCCATGCCAGGGATTGTCTGGGGTGGAGCCTGCCCTAGAAGCTCCGTAGTGACTTGGTCCTCCTCCTGTCCACAGGTACTTTATCATCAGACCCTGGACGCCCTGCAGACACTGCTCAACGCCCTCTTTGTTGAGGACCCCACTCCTGCTGGGCTGAAGAGCATCTTGGAGGTATGGGGTAGGGGTGAGTGGGGACAGGGAGAGGGGAACTGACTCAGGAGTGGTGGGGGCTGGGTGCAGGAAGGAGTGATTTGACTCCAGGATGTCATCTTGTGCCAGTGTTCTGCCTCTCTGTCCCTCTTACAGCCCTTGTCCCAGTCCTGCACCCCTTCACTCTCTCTCTGTCCCCCATCTTCCTGCTTTAGATGTCCCCATCTCCTCTCTACTCCATTCTCCTCTCTGTCTCTCTCTTGTGTCTGCAAGACCCTCCACCTCTCATTTCTCCTCATCAACCCACTTCTTCCCTCCTGTTTCTCAGCCCTGTTCTCAGCTTCTGGACCCTATCACCCCCTAAACTCTGAAAAGAGGATGAGGGCTGTGGTGAGTTACCTTCACACCCTCCGTGGAAGCTTCCTGCTGATTGGCAATGGCTGGCTGTCCACCCCAGCAGCAGGGGCTGGCATCCAGCCTGCAGTTCTCAGTCCTGCTCTTATTGTCCCCACAGCCCCTGGGGCCCTGGATGAACTCTGGGAAAGCCCATGAGAGAGCGCGGGCTGTGAACAGCAATGTCTCCGTGTTGAACCACACACTTCTGACTCTGCCTTTCTTTGTGAGTGGCCCCTGGGAGGGGTGGGCAGTCATGGGGAGAATCTTCCTAGTTCTGAGAGGGCCTGTGCATCTATCCAGGGAATGCTGGGTGGCCCTCACTATCCTCTATCTGCTGCCAGGGCCAAACCATTCGGCTCTGTTCACCATTACCGTATAGTGTTATCGAACCAATAAGACTCAGTCTCTAAGATTCTGACACAAATAGATGTCCTCGGGGTTCCCGGCACTGGGGCTTCTGCTGGGGAGGCTCATCCTTCGCATCGGGGATCCTGACGAGGAGATCGGCCGGGAAGCTCTGGACGGCATCACCATCCTTTACACCATTCTGGAGCTCCAAAAGAGTAAGCCCTATTTGAGTGCTTCCAAAGCAAGACCTCTGAATAGACGCTCAGCGTGGGAATCTGGGGTGAGGCAGGCTGGGGCCTTGGCAATAAAGTGCTGGTGAGATATGGGGGAGACCAGGGTAAGGTCAGATGGGCCTGGGACAACTTGTGTGAAGCCTTAGTCACTTCAGAACCAGAGACAGCCTACAAACAAACCTGTTTTGTTTAAAGAAACCCTTTTTCTACCTGAGCATTTTTTCATCCTTCCAAGCTTAATTTGTGACTTATCTTCACGTTTCCATGCTATTGCATATACCAGGGCGTGATAGCCTTAATGGCAAGCTTCTTTGTCTTCCCTACTGGATTTATTACCCCATTGAGGGTAGACCAGGGTGGTTTCTTATTCACAACAGTATTCTTAAGGCCTAGCACTGGGACTGGCACATGGTGGGTGCTCAGTGAATATTTATTGAATGAGTGAACCAAAAACAGGTCTTATCTTAGAATCTGGAGTGGTTAAAACCCATTGTTGAGGGACTACCCCTAGATTTGGCATCAGGGAACTGGGAATGTGGTATGGGCTGACACAGGTACTCATCTGGCCCTGCATCTACAGCTAGAGGTGGATGGTACCAGCTGTTACTTACCTTCTTCTTCTCCATTGTCCCAACTCTGCCCCAAACCAGAGGACCTTGACATATTGTTTAAACTCCACTGGCTCTGGAGACATAGTGACCTAGGTAAAAGACCCAGCTCTGGCCCTTCCTAGCTGTGTGACCTCAGGCAAACGACATTGCTTACCCAGGCCTAGGTCTCCTCATCTGTAAAAAGGGCACAATAGGTATAACTTGCAAGCTTTTCAAAAGATTAAACAAGATCCTATATGTGAAGAGGCCAGCTCAGTGCTGGGTCATTATAGGTACTTGTTGTATAGAGTTTCTTTTGTCCCTCACCTACAAGGCCCATCTTCCTCATTTCAGCCTATCACTCCAGCCTTCGGGGATCTGTCTGCTGTCCCTGCTCTTCTGGATCCCCAGTGTTGGGGCAAAGATTTGGTCCCTGGGAACTACTCACGCCTCCTGAGTGATGGGGTGAGGGTGGTACAAGCCATGTTATGCCTGGCCTTAACCAAAACAAAAAACCCCACTGCCGCCAAGCCGATTCTGACTCACAGCGACCCTGTAGGACAGAGTAGACTACTGCATAGAGTTTCAAAGGAGCAGCTGGTAGATTCGAACTGCCGACCTTTTGATTAGCACCCAAACGCTTAGCCACTTCACCATCTGGGCTCCATGATTGGCCTGAGGGGTAGGAATATTACAGACCAAATTAGAATTGTCAGATTTGGCAAATAAAAATACAGAATGTGCAGTTAAATTTGAATTTCAGATAAATGAATAATTTTTAGTATATTTGGGACATACTTATACTAAAAATTATTCATTGTTTATCTGAATTCAAATGTAACTGGGCAGCCTGTATTTTATTTTGTATTTCTCCCTAGGTCAAACCCACATTGGCAAAGTCTCAAGGAGTAAAGTGGCTTGTCCAGACACCCTGACTACAAGAAGCAAATCTATATTCCAACCCGGGTCTGCCAGATTACAGACCTCAAGCTCTTTCCCTTTACAAACAACCCCCGCACTTGGTCCTTAGGATCACTCTGCCTTGATGGCCCTTTCTTGTGGCACAGTGCTTAAGTGCTTGGCTGCTAAGCAAAAGGTCAGCAGTTTGAATCCACTAGCTGCTCCTTGGAAACCCTATGGGGCACTAGGAGTCGGAGCTGATTCCACAGCAAGGAGTTTGGTTTGGTTTTGGTGTTTTGCATACCTTGAGGGGATGCAGGCAGGACCCAGGCCAGGCCCTGGTAAGGGCTCAGGAAATGGACCTGAAATGCGTTTCTTTCCACAGAAAATATGGAGCCCCTGAGTCCCTGGGTGGCACAAATGGTTAAGTATTCAGCTACTAGCCAAAAGGTTGGCAGTTCAAACCCACCCAGAGTTGCCTTGGAAGACAGGCCTGGAGATCTGCTTCCAAAGGTCACAACCTTGAAAACCTTATGGAGCAGTTCTACTCTGCATACGTGGGGTCCCCATGAGTCGGAATCGACTTCACAGCCACTGACAACAACATGTGCCAGGTACTATTCTAGGTACTGCAGACATAGCAGTGAAGAGATGAATTCAACTATCCACCCTCATTAAGCGTGTGTTCTTGTTGCCCCAAGACAAACAATGAACAAAATAAATAATACATATTGCAAGTCACATGGTGAAAGTGCTTTAAAAAAAAAAAAGGCAGAAAAGGGAATTGGGAGTGCCTGGGGTAGAAGGGTTACAATTTAAAAGGGGCACCACCATCATCCCCAGCCCCAGAATGTAAAAAATGAAACAGATGAAAATAGGGACAACATTAGGAGCCCTAACACATGGCACAAACAGTATATAAAACATTACTAACAATGCAGAAGAAAAACTAGATAACTGGGAACTCCTAAAAATCAAACACCTATCCTCATCCGAAGACTTCACCAAAAGAGTAAAAAGATTACCTACAGACCGGGAAAAAGTTTTTAGCTATGGCATTTCCGATCAGCACCTGATCTCTAAAATCTACACGGTACTGCAAAAACTCAGCTACAAAAAGACAAATAACCCAATTTAAAAAAATGGGCAAAGGATATGAACAGGCACTTCACTAAAGAAGACATTCAGGCAGCTAACAGATACATGAGGAAGTGCTTAGGATCATTAGCCATTAGAGAAATGCAAATCAAAGCTACTATGAGATTCCATCTCACTCCAACAAGGCTGGCACTAATCCAAAAAACACAAAATAATAACTGTTGGAGAGGTTGTGGAGAGACTGGAATACTTATACACTGCTGATGGGAATATAAAATCACACAACCACTGTGGAAATCGATTTGGCGCTTCCTTTTTTTTGCTGGGTAGAAAGCTAGAAATAGAACTACCATAAAAAAAAAAAAAAAAGGATCCAGCAATCCCACTCCTTGGAATATATCCTAGAGAAATAAGAGCCTTTATACAAACACATATGTGCACACCCATGTTCATTGCAGCACTGTTTTCAATAGCAAAAAATGGAAGCAACCAAGGTGCCCATCAACGGATGAATGAATATATAAATTATGGTATATTCACGCGATGGAATACTATACATCCATAAAGAACAGTGAGGAATCTGTGAAACATTTCATAACATGGAGGAGTCTGGAAGGCATTATGCTAAATGAAATTAGTCAGTTGCAAAAGGACAAATATTGTATAAGACCATTATTACAAGAACTGGAGAAACAGTTTAAACAGAGAAGAAAAATTCTTTGACGGTTATGAGAGAAGGGAGGGAGGGAGGGAGGGAGGGAGGGAGAGGGGTATTCACTAATTAGGTAGTAGATGAGAACTACTTTAGGTGAAGGGAAAGACAACACACAATACAGGAGAGGTCAGCACAGCTGGACTAAACCAAAAGCAAAGAAGTTTCCTGAATGAACTGAATGCTTCGAAGGCCAGCATAGCAGGGGTAGGGGTTTGGGGATCATGGTTTCAGGGGACATCTAAGTCAAGTGGCATAATAAAATCTATTAAGGAAACATTCTGCATCCCACTTTGGAGAGTGGCGTCTGGGGTCTTAAGCGCTAGCAAGCAGCCATCTAAGGTGCATCAATTGGTCTCAACCCACCTGGAGCAAAGGAGAATGAAGAACACGAAGGACACAAGGTAATTATGAGTCCAAGAGACAGAAAGGGGCACATAAACCGGAGACTACAGCATCCTGAGACCAGAAGAACTAGATGGTGCCTGGCTACAACCGATGACTGCCCTGATAGGGAACACAACAGAGAACCCCTGAGGGAGCAGGAGAGCAGTGGAATGCAGACCCCAAATCCTTGTAAAAAGACCAGACTTAATGGTCCGACTGAGACTAGAAGGACCCTGGTGGTCGTGGCCCCCAGACCTTCTATTGGCCTGGGACAGGAACCATTCCCAAAGCCAACTCTTCAGACAGGGATTAGATTGAACTGGACAATGGGATAGAAAATGATGCTGGTGAGGAGTGAGCTTCTTGGATCAAGTAGACACTTGAGACTATGTGGGCAGCTCCTATCCGGAAGGGAGATGAGAGGGCAGAGGAGGTTAGAAGCTGGCTAAATGGACACGAAAAGAGAGAGTGGAGGGAAGGAGCAGACGGTCTTATTAGAGGGAGAGCAGTTAAGAGTATATAGCAAGGTGCATATAAATTTTTGTATGAGATACTGACTCAATTTGTAAACTTTCACTTAAAGCACAATAAAAAAAAAACAGACTGGCAATACCATGTGCTGGCAAGATGTGGAGCAGCCAGAACTCTTATACACGGATAAAAAAAAAAAAAAACAAACCCAAATCCATTGCTGTGGAGTCAATTCCAACTCATAGTGACCCTACAGGACAGAGTAGAACTGCTCCACAGGGTTTCCAAGCAGCACCTGGTGGATTCAAACCGCCAATCATTTGTTTAGCAGCTGTAGCACTTAACCACTATACCACCGGGGTTTCCCGTACACCACCAGTAGGAGCTAGTTGGCTAATTCCCCGCTGTGGAAATTGTTCAGTAGTATCTCCTGAAGCTGAACATATGCCTACCCCACCGTCCAGAAATTCCACTCCTAGGTATATGCCCCCCAAAAAATGTGTACATATTTTCACCAAAAGACATGTACTAGAATGTTCATCGTAGTTCTACGCATAATAGCTAGAAACAGCCCAAATGTCCATCACAAGTCCAAAACCCAAACCAAACCCAGTGCTGTCGAGTCGATTCCGACTCATAGCGACCCTATGGGACAGAGTAGAACTGCTCCATAGAGTTTCCAAGGAGCGCCTGGCGGATTCCAACTGCCGACCCTTTGGTTAGCAGCTGTAGCACTTAACCACTACGCCGCCAGGGTTTCCCCATCACAAGTAGAATAGATAAATAAGTGGTGATATATTTACACCACGGAAACTCTGGCGGCGTAGTGCCCAAGTGCTACAGCTGCTAACCGCAGGGTCGGCAGTTCCAATCCGCCAGGCGCTCCTTGGAGACTCTATGGGGCAGTTCTACTCTGTCCTATAGGGTCGCTATGAGTCGGAATCGACTCGACAGCACTCGGTTTGGTTTGGGTTTTATATTTACACCATGGGAATTTAGACAGCACTGAGAATGAATGAACTAATGCTACCTGCGACAGTATAGATGAATCTCACCCATGTAATGTTGAGTAAAAGGAACCAGCTGCAAAGGACAACATATTGTCTGAGTCCATTTAAACAAAGTTCAAAAGCAAGCAGAACTAATCTAGGGATGCAGAAGTTGGAAGAGCAGTTACCCTGGGCGGGGAGGGGATAATGATTGGAAGCGGGGGGCACAAAAGGGGCTTCTGGGGTGCCTGTCATGCTCCAAATTTGCTGGCTACACAGTATGTTCACTGCGTGCAAATTTATCACGGGGGTTACTTAAGATCTGTACACTTCTGGTTTAAACAATTAGGGTGGCCAGGCCTCACGGAGATGTTCTCTCCTTGCAGGAGCCAGAGACAAGGAGCAGACCAACAAGATGGACCTCTACGAGAGCAACAAGCGCTTCCTGGGGCCCTATAACCCCGTCAGCCCGTGCCAGAACATCCTGCGTGTGATCGCGGTGACTGCCTGCTGCCTGTCAGCCTTCCACCCCAAGTGCCTTACCCTCCCCCTCCCTCAGCTGGCCCCCTCTGCAGGAAGCCTTCCCCATCTCGTTAGCCCCTCCTGAGCACCTCCTCCTCCTCTGCCCTTTGCCACGACTCCTGGGTCATGACTTTGTTCTCCTTGATAGGTGCTACCCAGTCCTGGGGGCAGGGACCATGTCATCTCTTCTACTGTAGCCCCTCCTCCCCTACCAACCCTGTATGCGTGGGCCCCTCTGTGGCTGTGTTTGTACATCTGTATATTGTGCCAGGTATGTCAGCATCTCTCCATCTTTGTTTCAGGAATTTGGGGACTTCCTGGGACCCCAACAGGTAAAGGACCTGCTGCTGGCAGCCCTGGAAGGGTTGAAGGGTGGCTCAGAGGCTCTTGGGAAGGACTCGGGGGAGATGATGCAGCTGGCTTCGGAAGTCACGCTCAGCTCGGTGCTGGAGTGGTACCGGCACAGGGCGCTGGAGGTGGTAAGGCCCGCTGCGGGCAGGGGACTGGGCTGTCACTGGGGGTCTGGGAGTCCCTACAGGGCCTGCTTGTTACTCTGAGCAGCCTGCTTGTCTGTGGATGAGGTTGGAGGGGTGGGGAGTGATGTTGAAACCCTAACCAAGCACTGGGGCAGAGTAGAGTGGAGGGGTGGTAGCTGAGTTCTGGGAGCCCCCAACCTGCAGCTTTCTCCCCACCCCCAAGAGAAAGCAAACTGAGTTGGGAGGGGGAGGAGGCAGCTGATACCAACTGACTCATCCCAGGGAAGAGCAGGCGCTGGCTGTCTGTCCCCCCATTTCTCTCCTTGCTTTCTCCTCCCTGCCTCCTGTCACCCTCTCTCCTGTCACTCCTGTCACATCCCTTCCTTCCTCCTCCCATCCCCCTACGCCCTTCCCCCATGCCTCCTTTGGCTTCTCTGTCTGCCTGCCTCCCACCTGTTCATGGCTGCCTGGCTGTGCCCCAGATCCCGGAAATCATGCAGGCCATCTATGTGCAGCTGAGCCACATCCAGGAGCCACGGGCCCGCGAGGTGGCCCTGCTGCCTGTCTCCCTTCTGGCCAGCTCCTTCATGACTGAGGTGGTTGTGGCCCTGCTCATGTGCCCCCTCCCACTGGACAGGTACCAAGTGGGGGCTGGGAACCCCCCCTTCTGCTCCCCTGCCCTCCCAGATGGCCCTTCTTCATGAGCACTGCTGGGTGTCAAGCACCATGCTGGGCATTTAGTACATTCTCCAATTCTCACAACAGTCCCATTTACAGATGAGGAAACTGAGGCTCAGCAGGTAGTTTCTTGCCCTGGGTACCAGTGAGCAAGCAACAAAACCAGGACCTAAACTCAGGTCTGACTGACTCCAAGCCCAGAGCTCTTTTAGTGATACCAGGGAAAGGAGGCCTGAGTGTTGCCCTGACTCTACCTTCAGCTGCTGTGTGACTTTGGGCAACTGCTTGCCCTTTCTGGGCTTCAGTGTTCCCCCATAGTCGAGAGGAAGAAATATCCCTGCATCTACACTGGAGGGGTAGTTGTGACAAGTAATGCAGCCAGTGGTCCTGAGTGCCTGCTGGGGCCTGGCCTCTGCTGGAGGACATGCCACACTCACATTCTGATGGACAGAGGGGAACAGGGCCAGACAGTGAGCTCGTGGGCACCAGAGACCAGCATGGCTGGCCTCAGCCTCTCAGCGCAGGAAACATGCCCATGTGTTCTGTGAATGAATAAAACAAGGCGTTGTGTGGTATTGTTATTAATTGCAATCGATTCCAACACATGGTGATCCCATGTGTGTCAGAGTAGGACTGCTCCATAGGGTTTTCTTGGCTGTAATATTAATGGAAGCAGATTACCAGGGCTTTTCTTCTGCAGTGCTGCTGGGTGGGTTCAAACTGCCAACCTTTAAGTTAGCACTCGATTGCAAAGTCGTTTGAGAACAAATGTGAAAGAATTGTGCAGAGCTGGGCAAATGGGGTGTGTTTCCAGTAAAGAGCATTGCTATCATTCATAGAGACTGAGAGTAATCAGGATGGCGAGGGCCAGCCTGGCATAGCCCCATCCTCCCACCTGGAAGGATTTCACCCTTATCAGCTGCACTGACCACCAGGGCGGTTTCTTTTGGGTCCAACTAAACATTCAGATTCACGAGACTATCCTGGGCCACACTTGACACTGGAGTCATTCAGGATAGAGAACAGGGCAGTGTCAGGGGCTTCTCTTTGCAGATGTCCCCACAGTCATTCACACAGCAGTCCAGACAGGGCTGAGACTGGGGTGAGGCAAATGAGGCACTCAGGATGCAAAAGTTAAGGAGGCAACTACACTCAGGTGCTGAGGCTGCACTTGCAGGAACCTAAGAGTGAGCGCCTCCTTAAATCTTGGGCCCTGGATGCCTCACTTGCCTCACCCTAGTTTTGGCCTTGAGTCCAGTAGTTGATCTCTTGGGCCTGCCAGGTGAAAGCTCAGGGGTGAGCAGAGGACTAGCTAAGGAGGGCAGGTAGGGCGCGTGCCCCGGGCTTCACCTGCATGCTCTGGGCACCGCTTGAGGCAGGGAGCCAATTAGCAGTTTCTATTGGCCATCACAGTTTCCATTGCCAGCTGTGAGAGACCATTCAGCAATTTAACACTAATTGACCTAGGGGCTATTTTCCGTAGTTAGGCCCCTGGGTGTGAGGGAAGGAGGCTCATGGGGTGAGTTCAGGAGCTGCCCTGGCTTAAGTGGCTGAGGCCTCGCGGGAAACAATCTCTCCTATAATAACTCCATAGAGCTGGGTTCCAGGGTTCCCACTGGGACAAGCTCAGTTACAAGAGTCACAGCACCCTGGGAAGCTCAATGCTGTAGTATCCCCACCCGGTTCTTATAGTTAATATATACTTCTTCCCAGCCCAGATGCAATTTACCAGTCGGGTCATTTCTACCATAAGCAACGTTGCCTAGCAACATAGTTGACATACTATCTTTATCAGGTTTCCAGGGGAACAGAGCTAGAAAGTTAATGGAAGGTTCAAATGCTCATGCAGAAGGGAAAAAGATTTTTGTTAACCCTTTACCACACCGGCCCATCAGCACTGCTCCCTGGTATTGTGTGACAAGTGCAAGATCCAGGCCCCAGAGGGTTCAGCTGCTTTGATTCTTGCTCCTTGGCATAGAGGAAAGAACATAGGCTTTAGAGAGCTTAAAAAAAAAAAAAAGAACAGTTGCCATCTAGTCGATTCCAACTCCTAGTAACCTCATGTGTGCAGGGTAGAACTGTACTCTATAAGGTTTTTAAGGCTGTGACCTTTCAGAAGCAGATTGCCAGGCCTTTCTTCCAGGGCACCTGGGTGGATTCAAACTGCCAACTTTTCAGTTAGTAGTTGGGCACTTAACCAAATGTGCCATCTGGGGATGGAGACATTGGACCTGATCTAGTCTTGATTCTGCTGCTCATCAGCTGTATAGTCCTGGACTAGTGACTTCAGCTCTCTGAACCTCAATTCTGCATCTGTAAAACGGGAATGACAACACCCACTTTGAGGGGCATGAGATTTCAATGACCTTGAATGTCTTGACTGTCTTGTTCATGTCTGTATTCCCAGAGATTTGGCCTAGTGTCTTGCATATAGCAAATCATAAATATTTGCTAAGGAAATAAATTCTATGTAAGCACCTGGTATGATACCCAGGAAACAGCTTTTTCAATAGTTATTAGCACCCCTGCTTCCTGGGGAGTGTTTTTTGGACCATTCTTTCCTGGCATGCCCATGAATGTCATTACAATGGCACCTTCTCTTTCCCCTCCCCAAATCATTTGAAGGAGGGTGGGCCCCACTGCCCTGGCCACCACTAACCATCCTCCCTGTGGCCTTTCAGCAATGGAGCAGAGATGTGGAGGCAGCTAATACTGCGCAAGCCCAGCTGTGATGTCCGAGACCTCCTGGATCTACTGCTGACCAGCCTGAAGGAGAAGCCTGTCACTAAGAAGGGCCGGGCCTCCATCGTGCCCCTAGCGGTGAGGATCCGCCCCCAGCTCTGCCCCTTCCTGCCCTTCTCCTCTCCTTCCCTCCCTTTACTGAGCTCAGCACAAAGGGCTTCTTCGGCTTTGAGTTTCCCACGCCGCCAGTAACTGGTTACGTGGCCTTAGGCAAGTCTCTGTCTCTGGGCTCTTGTCATCTGCTGGACAATAACAGTAGTGCTACTTACAGTGACAGCAGCAGCCTGGGACAGTGGAAACAAAACAGCCTCGGAGCCACAGCTCTGAGTCTGAGTCTGACGTTACTACGCTACTAGTTTGTGACCTGAGCAAGTCATTTCACCTCTCTGAGGCTGAGTCTCTGCATCCATAAATGGAAATAGTATCTGCCTTATTTGGTGGTTGTGAAGATTAAATGAGAACTCATTTCTTCATTTAGGCAGCACAAATGCTTAACTACTCCTTGCTGCCAGGCTCAGTGCAGCCCTGGGAGCACAGAGGGAAGAGGCAGCTCTGACTGCAGGGTGCTGGCTGACAGTCAGGTGGGAGAGGCAGGAAGAGCTGGCAGATAGCAGGTGCCTGCTACAAGTGGACTGGAGAGATGGGTTTCTCTGTGCCTCCATTGCCACCACCCTGGTCCAAGCCTGCTGGATGACACCCCTGCTTCTCACTCATCTCCCTGCCTCCACTCTTGCCCCTCCAATCTATACCTGTTGCTGTTGAGTTGACTCTGACTCATGGTGACCCCCTGTGTGCAGAGCAGAACGGCTCCATAGGATTTTCAAGGCTGTGAGCTTTCGGAAGTGGATCACCACGTCTTTCTTCCGAGGCATCTCCGGGTGGGTTCGAGCCAGCAACCTTTCTATGGTAGTAGAGCACTTAACCATTTATGTTACCCAGGGGCTCCTTCCAATCTGTACCACAGCCAAAAAGTCTTTGAGAAATATACATCCATTCTTCTCACCCTCCTCAATGGCTTCCGTTGCCCTTGAGAGTAACACACTCGTCCTGCCTGTGCTGCAAGGCCCTGCACCCCTCTCTAGGCTCGCCACACTCCATGATCCTTGTGCTTGTTCTGCCTCACCTCCCTGGTCTTTCTCAGGACTTCATACCTACCACATGTCCTCCTGCCACAGGCCCTTTGCACGTGCTGTTCTCTCTGCCTAGAAGATTCTCCACTTACTCAACTCATACTCATCTCTCAGTTCTCAGCTCAAATATCACCTCCTCAGGAAGGTCCTCCCCAATCTCTCTGACCAGGTCAAGTATGTCTGTTACACTTTCCCATGACACATACTTCACCTTGGGGGAATTTACCCCAGTTGTGATTTGACGGAAGTGTGGGCAATTGTTGGATAATTATGTGAGATGGATGAGGTAGTATCTGTGCCTGTTTTGTTCACCATGATATCCCAATGCCTAGCATACACCTGGCACATAGTAGGCACTTGAAAAATTTTTGTTGGGCTGATTTATTTATTCAATAAATATTTATTGAGCACCTACTGTGTGCCAGGCACACTCAAAGGTTCTGAGGATTCAGCAGAGAACGAGATATTCTGATGAAGGGGAGTATCTTAGTTATCTAGTGCTGCTGTAACAGAAATACCACAGGTGAATGGCTTTAACAAAGAGGAATGTATTTCCTCACAATAAAGTAGTCTAAAAGTCCAAATTCAGGGCATCAGCTCCAGGGGAAGGCTTTCTCTCTCTGTCGGCCTTCTCATCAATCTTCCAACAGACTAGGTGCTTCTCCGTGCAAGGACTCTGGGTCCGAAGGATGCACTCTGCTCCTAACACTGCTTTCTTGGTGGTACGGGGTCCCCGACTCTCTGCTTGCTTCCTTTTCCTTTTATCTCTTCTAAGATAAAAGGTGGTGCAGGCCACATCCCAGGGAGACTCCCTTTACATCGAATCAGGATGTGACCTGGGTAAGGGTGTTACAATCCCACCCTAATCCTCTTTGACATAAAATTACAATCACAAAATGGAGGACAACCACACGATACTGGGAATCATAGCCTAACCAAGTTGAGGTGTACTTTGGGGGGACACAATTCAATCCATGAGATTGAGCAAATAAATAAATATGTAGTAGACAGAGGAGGGGGTGCTTTATCCCATTTCCAGAGGAGGGTACTGCTGCTCAGAGATGTTCCACATCTCAGTCAAGGTCACCTAACTAGTGAGTGGTGGTGCGAGGACTCTGGCCCAGACTGCTTACCCCCAAATCCCATGCTTCATTGCCGTATCTCCCCTACCACTGTGTTCTATGACTAGGGTGTCAGTGTCATTCTCTGCCTGATTTGGGCAATCATCCATTCCTCCTTCAATCACTGTGTGTTAGTGTGTTTACCAGTCACTCACTCAAGCTTCTTGTTCAACAAGCATAGTGTAGGTGTGGAGACGCCCTGAACAGAATTTTTATCTGTGGTATTGATAAACAGTTTGTGTAAGACAGAGCCAAGAGCAGAGCCCTCTGGCACCTGACTAGAGACGCTTCTCTACATTACAGACTGTACTCTGGAAATAGCAGCTTTGGGATCACTGTGAAAAGTGCAAGGGCTTTGAGTCCAAGAGGCTTGTCCTAGCTTTGCCACTGCCTCACTATATGTTTGTTAGGTGCTGTTGAGCAGGTTCCGACTCAAAGAGACCCCATGTACAACAGAACGAAACACTGCGCCACTGCCTCACTATATGTTTGTTAGGTGCTGTTGAGCAGGTTCCGACTCAAAGAGACCCCATGTACAACAGAACGAAACACTGCCCGGTCCTGCTTCATCCTCACAATTGTTGCTGTGTTTGAGCCCATTGTTGCAGCCACTGTGTCAGTCCATCTCCTTTAGGGTCTTCCTCTTTTTTGCTGACCCTCCACTTTACCAAGCATGATGTCATTCTCCAGGGACTGGTCTCTCCTAATAACATGTTCAAAGTATGTGAGGCAAAGTCTCGCCATCCTTGCTTCTAAAGAGCATTCTGGCTCGCCTTCTTCCAGGACAGATTGGTTTATTTTTCTCGCAGTCCAAGGCATATTCAGTATTCTTCACCAACACCATAAGTCAAAGTTATCAGTCCTTCTTTGGTCTTCCTTATTCATGGTATTTTCAATCATCTCATATGCATGCAAAGCTAGACAGTGAATAAGGAAGACCACACTATATAACCTTCACCGATCACTTCCCCTTTCCAGCCTTACCATTTAGATCTGTAAAATGGGTGGAAATAATTCCTGTCTTGTCTATCTTACCTAACTGTTGAGAAGAGTGAGATTGTGTATGAAAGGGCTTCCTAAGCAGCAAAGTACAAACAACTATTGTGGATTGCTCTCATCCAGCCCACATGATATTGCTTATTTCCAAGGGAACATGGGGATTCTTCCGCTCCACAATGAAATGCTTTTCCCTTGGGCTGGCTGCATGGGGCCTAGTGGCACAGCTCTTGACCATTGCTTTATAAAGTTGGCCCTCAGTAACTGCAGGTTCCACATCCACGGTTTCAATCAGCTGTGAATCGAAAATATTTGGACAAAAAAAAAAAGTTCCAAAAGCAAAACTTGGCATTTCGGTGAACCCATGTGAATGAAGTAATGTGTAGGCATACCCTGCCCTAGCCTCCTGCCATTTCAGGGATCCTCAGTCTCTCTCCAGCCCTCGTTGTTTGAGCATTGTTCCTCTCAGTCTCATGAGTTCTCTACTTGTGTTGTGTGCACCCTTTGTTTCTGTGAAAAAATGCCCCCTAAAAAGAAATTAAGGGGTCAAAGCAATCTCTCAAAGGCTAAGAGGGAGTGTAAAGTGCTATCTAGATAGCACTTTACAACTATTTACATAGTATTTACATTGTTTGGGTATTATAAGTAATCTAGAGATGATTTAAAGTACACGGGGAGGATGTATGTAGGTTATATTGCAAGTACAACGCCGTTTTATATTAGTGACTTGAGCTTTCTATCCCAGGGTCCGGGAATCACTCTCTGCAGATACCAAAGGCCGACTGCATAGCATTCTCACTACCACCATCTCATTTACCCTCCACCAAACCTGTGAGGTTGGCTGGAGGAGGATCAGTACTCCCACTTTACAGATGAGTCTGAGGTTCAAAGAAGGGACAGGGAATGGTGGAGCCAGAACGAGCCACTGGGTCTAGTTACCCCAACCTACGCCCTCTGCCCCAGCGCATTGTTCTCTGTCAGGGAGAGAGGCCTTGGTGGGCTGAGTGTGAGGGATGGGCCAGGCCAGGGCCAGAGCTGGGCTGGCAGATGGAGACACTGGATGGTGAGTGCAAAGTGGGTCCCAGGGAGCACTGTGGGCCAAATCCCAGCAAAGCCAAAGTCTGACTCCAAGTTCATGGGGCTTTGGAGGGTTGACAGAAGGAGCCATGGACTGGAACAGGCAGGAGAGGGCCTGCAGTGATGGAGTCCAGGACGGAGTCCAGGACAGAGTGCCTCCCCTGGCTCCTGCTCGAGCATTAGTTTTCCTTGGTGCTGATCACGTAGGGGCGGGGGTGGGGGGGGACAATCTAGTTTAATGGCCCAGGGTAAAGAGACCAGCCTGGTGCTCCCACCATCTGTGTGTCTATGTTGTGAATGAAGAGGAGACAGGGCACACTACGGCCAGTATCTGAAAACCTGAGTGCAAATCCCAGCTGTGCCCCCAAGGGGCTGGGTGACCTTGAGCCAGTCCATTTGTCCCTCTGAGCCATCTCCCCACCTGCAAAATGGGATCAAGACTGCCCCACAGGAGGTGGGAAGGGATCCCTCTGCCATGATTCTTCCAGGGTTGTGTAGCGATCAAACCCAGGACCAAAGCTATCAGCTACCGGTTGCTGTCAAGTTGATTCAGACAAATGATGACCCCATGTATGTCAGAGTAGAACTGTGCTCCATAGGGTTTCCAGCGGCTTATTTTACCAAAGTAGATCACCAGGTCTTTCTTCCAAGGTGCCTCTGGGTAGACTTGAACCTCCAACCTTTCAGTTAGCAGCCATGCATATTAACCATTTGTACTACCCGGGGACTCCTGGACCAAAGATAAGCGGCGGCTATTGTTACTGTTTTGGGTAGGACCCACCCAGAGGGCCAGGGGGCTTACGGGAGGATCTAGACTTTCCCAGGCTGGGCCAGAGAAAAGCAAAGATTTGGGTTCAACCTCCCCGAGAAGCAGTCCTGGCCCCAGCCGGGAGTGCTGGGAAGATGGGCCAGGATATCCCAGCAACCTCCCCTCTGCCCCCCACAGGCAGCCAGCGGCCTGTGTGAGCTCCTGTCTGTCAACAGCTGCATGGGTCGTGTAAGGCGAATCTACCCCCAGCTGCTCCTGGCCCTGCTCATTCAAGTCCACTACCACATTGGCCTCAACCTGCCTGGCCGTGTGTCCTCCCGCAAGGACACCAATAAGGATGCACAGCCGCCTGCCTTCGTACCTGTCCGGTATGCTTTGCCCATCTCACTTTATCTGCTGTCCCTGGCAGTGGGGACAGCCACCCAGCAAGGGCCCTTCCAGAAGTCCTTAGAGTGATCAATCAACAGAAATTAGCTTTGAGAATAGAAGAGAAAACAGAAAGACAATTTTAGTAGCGCCAATAATTCGTTCAACGATGGTTTTTGAGCACCTGCTCTGTGTCAGACACTGAACTTAGTACTGGACCCAGGAGAGGACCATAGTCCCTCTCCCAAGGCACTCACCATTTCATTTTCCTTTCCTCCCTCCCTAGAGATATTATTTGTATTAGGTTCATATCGAAGAACTGAGTGTCTTACTTTTAATTATTAATTATAATAGGTAATATATGCACATGGGTAAAACATTCAAAAGACAAAAAAGCAAGTCTCCCTTTTTATCCTACCCCTGTTATCCTCTCCAAAGACAACCATATTGTTATGGATTGAATTGTGTCCTCAAAATATGTGTCAACTTGGCTAGGCCATGATTCCTAGCATTGTGTGATTGTCCACCATTTTGTCATCTGATGTGATTTTCCTATGTGTTGTAAATCCTACCTCTATGATGTTAATGAGGTAGGATTAGAGGCAATTATGTTAATGAGGCAGGACTGGATCTACAAGATTAGGTTGTATCTTGAGTCAATCTCTTTCGGAATATAAAAGAGAGAAGCAAGCAGAGAGACAGGGGGACCTCATATCACCAAGGAAGTAGTGCCAGAAGCAGAGCGTGTCCTTTGGACCCGGTGTCCCTGTGCTGTGAAGCTTCTAGACCAGGGGAAAATTGATATGGACCTTCATCCAGAACTGAGAGAGAGAAAGCTTTCCTCTGGAGCTGGTGCCCTGAATTGGAACTTCTAGCCTACCAGACTGTGAGAAGATAAATTTCGGTTTGTTAAATCCACTCACTTGTGGTATTTCTGTTATAGCAGCACTAGATGACTAAGACACATATTTTTTTCATCCCCTTCCAGAGATGCTACCTGGTGGCCTATAAGAACAGAAGATTATTATCTCACAGTCCTGGAAGTTAGTACTTTGAATTCAGGGCCATCTCCGAAAGCTCTAGGGGAAGAACCTTCCCTGTTTCTCCCAGCTTCTGGTAGCTCCAAGTGTTCCTTAGCTTGCAGCTGTAGCATAACTCCACCTTCACATGGCCCTCTTCCCTCTGTCTCTCTGTGTCCCTTCTTTTATAAGGATACCATTCAGCTTGGATTAGGACCCACCCACTCCAGTATGTTGTTGTTAGCTGCCGTCGAGTTGGCCCCCAACCCAAGGCAACCTCACGCACAATGGAATGAAACGCACGTTGTGAGTGTCATTGGCTGATTTTTAGAACTAGATCTCCAGGCCTTTCTTCCTAGTCCATCTTAGTCTGGAAGCTCCACTGAAAGCTGATCAGCACCGTAGCAACCTGCAAGCTTTCCCTGACAGACGGGTGATGGTGGCCTTCCATGCGCAAGGCTGGGATTCTACCGCTGAACCACCACTGTCCCCTACTTCAGCATGACCTCATGTTAGCTGATAACATCTTCAAAGACCCTATTTCCAAAAAGGTCACATTCACAGCTACTGTGGGTTAGGCCTTCAACATATCTTTCTTTGAGAGAGATAATTCAATTCATAAGATGTGGTCTATACACATATAAGCACATGTATTTATATTCTCTATATTTACACCAGTGGTAGCATACCTTACGCACTGTTATGCAATTTTGCTCTTATCATATACTCTATTTTGGAGATTATTACATAAAAAGTTGCCTCATTATTTTAATAGCCACATAGTATTCCTATGAACAGAATTCCAACATAGTAATTTATTTAACTGGGCTCTTCTTGATTTAGGGAGTTTCTAGCCCTTGCATTTACGATGTTGTAGTGAATTTCGTTGTTCATATGTCTTTATGTACACGTGTGATTACATATGTAGGATGAATTCCTGAAGGTCGAATTGGTGCATCAAAGGATTTCTGTATTTAAATATTAAAGTGGAACAAGAATATGTGGTAGAAAATTCTTGACCTAAAGTGCTCATTTGCTAAACTGCTCCCCCACAGAGGGCACTGCCACCAGCAATGTATGAGAATGTCTATTTTTCCACACCCTCATCAACACAATTTATTACAAAATATTTTTATCTTTGCCAGTCTGAGAGCTGAAAAAACAAAAAACTATTTCATTATAGTTTTAGTTTACATTTCTCTTATTATGAGTGAGATTGAACATCTCTAAATAGGATTAAATGCCATTTGTATTTCTTTTTCGGTAAACTGCTCTTGACATTTGCCTATTTTTATATAGGACTGTTGGGAAATTTTCTTATTACTTTGTAAAAGCTCTTTGTATGTTAAGGAAATTAATTCTTTGTCATTTGCATACCAGTTTGTCACTTACCTTGTAACTATTTTATGGTCTTTTGGCATTCAAAAATTTTAGGTTTTTATATAGTTGAGTTTTATCATTCTTTTGTTTTGGGGCTTCTATTGCATATTATACTCCAAAAGGGGCATTTTGAAGGGCAGAGGGCAAGCAGTTGTGTAGGAGGGCTTGAAGTCAGAAAGTCTTGGATTTGAACCCTGGCTCTGTCATTTAGTGCTTTGTACTTTGGGTAAACTTGGCAGGTTGATTTCCTTGCCTATGAAATGGGGTAAATAATTCCCACCCCATAGGTGTGTTGTGAAGACCAAATAGGATCACCTCACTGACTGAGAGCACGTGCCCATAATGTGGCACCAATTCTGATTCTCCTGCACTAGTAGCTGCTGCTCCGAGCACATCGCCCTTGACACAGAAAGCTGGTAAGCTCTAGGATAAAACAAACCAAGAGGAAAGTGGGGAAGGTGCTGGAGGCGGAGGAGAAAGAGACGCACGGAGTGGAAACATTCCTGACTGTTGTATGATGAAGAGCATGACTTGCCAACGTGGAATGAAGCATTCATTCATTGAGTGACGACATGAGGGAGCTGGAAGAGAGCTGGCATGCCTGGCCTTACCTCCACGTCACAGAAAGCAGCCTGTGAGACAGAAACAGGCAGGCCAGCCACACACTGACAAGGGTCAGAAAAATCACGAGGCCATGCCTGGGTATAGCGGAGCTCTGCTGACATCTTGATTTCATCGTATGATACTGACTTTGGACTTCTGGCCTCCAGACCTGTGAGAGAATCAATTCTGTTTTAAGCCACTGTATCTGAGGTACTTTGTTACGGCAGCCCTAGGAAACAACTACGCTGAATTTGGAACCGGAGTAGATCACGGTGTTACAGACTCCAGCGATGAAGAGGAAAAGCTCAGAGAAGCTGACAGGTGCCCACAGGTGGTTATGTCATTCAGTGAGGAGAGGCGAGGCTGGTCAGGGGATGAATGCAAGGATTAACTCTACTGACCCAAGTCCTGTCACATCCGACTTTGGGTTGAAGGGGGAGAGAGGAGTCCTAGTGGAGTAGCCACCAAAGGCATGGCCATCCAGTCTCTGCACCCTGCAACAGCTACAGGCTTTAAAGCAGCCTCATGTCGTATCACTGACTTCTCCCCCCAATCCTAGGAGAGGGAAAGGGAGTGAGTATTTCAAGGCGGCCCTTGCTCAATGTCGCTGAGGAAAGCCAAGAGCTTTCCTGGAAGGTAAAACTTGTAGAGTGGGTGTTTAAGGACAACAGAAGAGCCGCTACACCACCGCAGCCTTCTTCCCCAGATGTCAGCTCTGCACTTCACAGAGCAGCATGGCATCACTTTTGGCTATTACAAGCATATCATTTGAGGGTGAGTCAGGGAGAAAGGAGATGCATAAGGTCATTCTTGTTAAAATTTGGAACCCAGTTGAGGAAATGGAGAAAGGCTGGAGAGGACAAACTACTAACGATGTCATTTTGTGTTCAGAAGCTCTTGCCTAAATATATATACTCACCACTGAGAATGAGGACAAGGAGTCTGTGTAAACGTGACTGTGTGAAGCCTTCTGAGCTCCTGAGCTCAACGCTGTCCCCAAGCCAGTTAATGAGAAGGTGACGAAAGCTGTCCTGGAGATGGAGACCCTAGAAGAGCATGCACAAGCTGCTCATCCTGTCATAGTTAAAGGTTCTGGTTCTTGAAATTGAAGGGAATAATTATTCTTTTCCAAATGAAAATGTATAATCTCAGCTTAGCCATTCAGCCAGTACTTGGAGTTTTAGGGGCAAGGGAAGAGGGTAGAGATGGGAGAGTTGGGGAGATTGAGCCCCCAGGCTGTTTGGGTGGGCAGCACTTACAGCGTGCCTCTGTGTCTCCATCTTCCCTTCCTTCCTTTTCTCTTTCCTCCCTTCCCTCCCTCTCTCCCTGTCTCATCTTCTTCCTTACCTTCTTTTACATTTTCTTTCTTTCACACTTTCTTCCTTTCACCCTTCCTGCTTTCTCTTTAGCGTTGAACCCTGGAGCCATTGCTGGTAGGGGCTGTCATGGGCTGAGTAGTGTCCCCCTAAAAGTCATGTCCTGGGACCTGTGAATGTGGTCTTATTTGGAAATAGAGACTTAGCAGATGTATTCAACTAAAAATGAGGCCATACTAGATTAGGGTAGGCACTGAATTCAACGACTGGTGATATCATAAAAGAAAGGAGAGGGAGATTTGGATATAGAGACACAGAAGAAGAACAGGAGAGAAGGCCATGTGACCATGGAGGCAGAGATTGGAGTGATGTTGCTACGAGCCAAAGAGCAGCAAGGATGGCCAGAGCCATCCAAAGCTGGGAAAAGGCAAGGAAGGATTCTCCTCTGGAGTCTTCAGTTGGAGGATGTCCCTGCTGACACCTTGATTTTGGACTTCTAGCCTCCAAAACTGTGAGAAAATAAATATCCGTTGTTTTAAGCCACCCAATTTGTGGTATTTTGTTATGGCAGCTTCAGGACCCGAACACAGGGTCTATTATTGACAGCACATGTTTCAGTTAGTCACCATAAGGGTGGGATGATTCCAAAGCCCTGGCCTCAGGAGAAGCTTGAATTTTCACACTGGGACAATGAGTGTACCAGTGGGGGGACAGGACTGTCCCCCAAGGTGCCCACCCAGCTGCATGGGGTCAGTCTTGGGCTTGAGGGGAACAACAGATGGGAGTGGAGGGTGAGAGTAAGGCAGAACCTGAGACACCCAGCTGCCCTGGGGAGGGGCAGACTTCTCCCTTCAGCAAAACAAGGTTCTGAAGAAAAGAGAGTGGAAGCAGTCTCCAAAGGGAGGTGAATTTTTCTTCTGTTTACTCTCTTGTTCTCAAAGGGAATATTATTTTTTAAAGCAACCCTTTATGGGTACACTGAATGCTGTATCTGACAATTAGCGCGGTGGAGAGAAGCTTGCAGGGCCAGACGGGAGCTGATGGTGAGAGAGCCCCGGGTGGAAGGCAGCCCGGCCTGCCTGGGACAGGGTGGACATGAGGTCTCAGCCTCCTTGTCTTGGCAGCTGGGTGGTGAAAGTGGTGAAAACCCTGCTGCTGAAGATGGGTTGCTCCTATGAGGCCACCTTTCTGGAGGACCAGGGCGGCTGGGACTTCTTGAAGCAGGCTGAGAACCACCACCGTGGAGTGTCCTTGCTGGCAAGGTGAGGCCTGAGGATGGGGGACCGCCACGGGCAGGGGTGGGAGAGACCCCAGGATCTTCAGACAGACTTGGGTTTGCATCTTTCTCTGGGCTGGTTTCTTCTGCTCAGTCTATAACCTCTTCTCGACAACAGGGAGAATATGGTCTATCTCGGAGGGTGGTTGGGGATCCAACAGATGTGAAAGCTGGCCCAACACTCTACGGATATAAACTCTGGTTGTAATGGTTCTGGCAATTGCAGAGCACTTTGATTATTTACAATAATGCTTTCTCACCGCTTTATAGAAGTGGCTGTTTACCCTAGCAGTTAAGGTTGTGGGTTGGGGTAGGTCTGCCCTGTCTGAACCCCAGCTCCCTGCTTATCAGCTGTCTGACCTCGGGCCAATTACTTCTCCCCAGCCCACGTGTCAGTTTTCTCATCAGTAAAATTGAAATAATAATAGCACACGTCTCAGAAGTTCGGAGTGAGGAGTAAACAAATTACGTGTAAAGTACTTAGAACAGCTCACATGGTAAGAGCTGAACACGTGTTATCTTCTGTTATCATTATTATGATCACGGTGGGGCAGGGATTAAGGCACATTTTGCAGAGGAGCATACCAAGGTCTAGACACAGGCAGTCCTGTACCCAAGGTTACACGACTAGGAAGTGATAGAGCTGGAAAATGACCTACTGACCCCAGATCAGGACTCTCCCCAACCACACACAGACTGTCATGGGGTCCTGGGCAACTTAATTTCTATAATGTGGCCCCTGAAGGAACCAGCCTAGTTTCTTAGTCCTGCACCTTGAGTGCCCAGGATGGTGCTCTCCTTGGAGGTCTCAGGATACAACAGTGCTTACTGAGCACTTACTATGCTCTAGGCACCATGCAAAGAGCTGTACATGGATTACCCATTTAAGCCTCACCATGACCAATGAAATAGCACTACCATTATCCCAGTGTTATACATGAGGAACCTGAGGCCCAAAGAAGTCAAGAGACTTGCCCAAAGTCACGCAGCTAGTTTTGGGGCAGGATTTGAACCCAAGCTAACTAACAGGTTCCCAGCTGATGCTGATACTGATGCTGCTGGCCCCAGTGTTCCACACTGAGAACTATTGGCTTAGTAGAATAAATGACGAAACTTGAGTGAGGAGTCCTGCCTGGGCAGGGGTCAAAGCTCTGCCATTTTCCAGCTCTGTACGTATGTGTGTGTGGGTGATCTTAAGTGGCTCACCATCCAAGCCTCTGTCTCCTCATCCAGGAAATGGGGATAATAATAGTAACCTGCCTTGAAGGGTAATGGTGAGGATTGAATGAAGTAACAATGTGGAAGCGCCTGCCTGGGCCTGGCATTAGTGAGCGGTTCCTCACATGCTCTCCTTCTGTCTCTTTTCCTGAAGTGGTCAGGTACAGTCAGGGATCTTAAGCCTGTCTCTCTTACTGATTTGCTCTGGCCCTCAGTTTCCCCATCTGTAAAACGAAGCGGTTAAACTAGATGGCCTCTGAGATCCCATCCGGGGGGTCATCCTGGGAACGCAGGCACCCAGGTGACCCTGGCTTGCCCATGGTGTCGTGAGCAGGTCCCCCTGAGCCCAGAGAGCCTGAGGGGCCTGCCTCCCACTCCCACCCCCAGGGCTATGGTGCACTACTCCTGCCAGGAGCTGTGCCGCATTCTCTACCTGCTCATCCCACTCCTGGAGCGAGGCGACGAGAAGCACAAGATCACCGCCACCGCCTTCTTTGTGGAGGTACCAACTGGGCCACTGGGCATGGGGTGGGGGGCTCTGTACGGGCCTTCCCCTGAGCATAGGCCTCAGTTCCACTACTGGTCATTTCTCCCTTGTGAACAGTTCTTGGCAGTTTACAAAGCCTTCCCTCAAGCATGATTTCTCTTGCTTATGGAGACCCTGTAGGTCTCCTTCCCTCCTCCTTTCCTCTTCTCTCCTCCCCTTCACCCCGTTCCACTCTTCCCAGACCCCCTAGCATCGCAGGCAACAGCCAACTTTTACTGGACTCCAGAGATACAAATATTAATTTAACTCCGCCGTGTCCTCGAGGAGTTCTCGGTGCAGGGGAGACAGATGACACCCTAATCACAACCTGAGGTCCTAAAGGGTGATGATGGGGGAGCCCAGGCAGCGGGGTGGGGAGAATAGGAAACTTGGGGTGTCATCAGGGAGGGCTTCCTAGAGGAAATGACATCTAAGCTGAGTGTGTATGTGGGGCAGAGGCTAGAGAGAGAGATTCATAATAAGAGATGAGTCCGGAGAAGTTGATAGAGTCAGACCCAGAAAGGGAGACTAACCAATAATAATGTTATGTTGTTAGATACAGTCCAGTCAGTTCCAACTCATAGCAGCTGTGTGCACAACGGAATGAAACTCCGCTCAATGCTGCACCACCCTCACAATTTTTGCTATGTTTAAACCCATTGTTACAGCCACTATGTCGATCCATCTCCTGGAGGGTCTTCCGCTTTTTCCCTGACCCTCTACCTTACCAAGCATGATGTCCTTCTCCAGGGACTGGTCCCTCCTAATAACATGCCCAAAGTCTGTGGGACAAATTCTCACCATTCTCACTTCTAAGGAGCATTCTGGCTTTATTTCTTCCAAGACAGATTTGTTCATTCATCTGGTAACATCGTAATTCAAATGCGTCAATTCTTCTTTGATCTTCCTTATTCGTTGTCCAGCTTTTGTATGCATATGAGGCAATTGAAAATACCATGGCTTGAGTCAGGTGCCCGTTAGTCCTCAAGGTGACATCTTTGCTTTTTAATGCTTTAAAGAGGTCTTTAGCAGCAGATTTGCTCGATGCAATAATACTTTGTTGATACCTTTTTTAAATTGTACTTCAGATGAAGGTTTACAGAACAAACTAGTTTCTTATCAAACAGTTAGTACACAGATTGTTCTGTGACATTGGTTAACAACCCACGACATGTCAACACTCTCCATTCTCAACACTGGGTTCCCTATTACCAGCTTTCTTGTTCCTTCCTGCCTTCCAGTCCCTGCTCCAGGGCTGGTGTGCCCCTTTAGCCTTGTTTTGTTCCATGGCCTGTTCAATCTTCAGCTGAAGGGTGAACCACAGGAGTGACCTCATTACTGAGCTGAAAGGGTATCTGGGGCCATGCTCTCAGGGTTCCTCCAGTCTCTGTCAGGCCAGCAAGTCTGGTCTTTCTTTTTGAGTTAGAATTTTGTTCTACATTTTTCTCCAGCTGTGTCTGGGACCCTCTATTGTGACCCCTGTCAGAGCAGTCAGTGGTGGTAGCCAGGCACCATCTCGTTGTTCTGGACTGAGTTTGGTGGTGGCCATATGGTAGATGTGGTCCTTTAGTCCTTTGAACTAATCTTTCCCTTGTATCTTTAGTTTTCTTCACTCTTCCTTGCCCCTGAAGGTGTGAGGCCAGTGGAGTATCCTAGATGGCTGCTCACAGGCTTTTAAGACCCCAGACGCTACTCCCCAAAGTAGAATGTAGAACATGTTCTTTATAAATTATGTTATGCCAATTGAGCTAGATGTTCCCTGAGATCATGGCTCCACAGCCCTCAGCCTAGCAATTCTGTCTGTCAGGGAGTTTGGATGTGTGTATGGAGCTACCCTGACCTTGCCTTGTACAGGTTGTGCTGGCTTCCCCTGTATTGTATATTGTATTACCCTTCACCAAAGTTACCACTTATCTATTGTCTATTAAGTGTTTTCTCATTCCCACCTCTCCCCTCCCTCGTAACCATCAAAGATTGTTTCCTTTTGTATGTAAACCTTTTCATGAGTATTTACGGTAGTGGTCTCATACAATATTTGTCCTTTTGTGATTGACTTACTTCACCCAGCATAGTGTGTTCCAGATTCATCCATGTTATGAGATGTTTCACAGATTCATCATTGTTCTTTATTGTTGTGTAATACTCCATTGTGTTTATCTTCCAAATTTCTTGGCATAGACCAGAAAGCATTTCCAGCATTGCACCCGTTTGTTGAAATATCTCATTTGGTATTCCGTCAATTCATGGAGACTTGTTTTTTGCCAATGCCTTCAGTACAGCTTGGACTTCTTTCAGTATCATCAGTTCTTTTATGAGCCACCTAGAAATGGTTGGGTGCCAACCAATTCTTTTTGGTATAATGACTCTGTATTCCTTCCATCCTCTTTTGATAACTTTCTGCGTCATTCATCTTTATATATTGTCTTTTCCTCTTATTCATTGTTGTTGATTTTGTTTTTGCTGAGTCTTTATTTTTTTTTCTTGTATTTTATTTTGATGAGTAGGATTATTTGTCTCCTTCGTGGTTACCTTAATATTTACCCCTATTTTTCTAAGTTTAAACCTAACTTTTATTTCTTTATATTGCCTTAACCTCCTCTCCATATGAAAGATCTGTGACTACATTTCTTAGTCCCACTTTATTGTTTTAATGTTGTCTTCATTTACATAATGACATCGTTGTTTCCCTGTTGTATTTTTTTTTTTATCTTAATTTATTTTTGTGATTTCCCTATCTGGGTTGACATCTGGTTACTCTGTTCTGTGTTCTAGTCTTGGGTTGGTATCAGATATTATTGATTTTCTAACCAGAGAACTCCCTTTAGTATTTCTTGAAGTTTTGGTTTGGTTTTTATGAATTCCCTAAACTTCTGTTTATCTGGAAATGTCCTAATTTTGCCTTCTTATTTGAGAGACTGTTTTGCTGGATATATGACTCTTGGCTGGTAATTTTTTTCCTTCAATGCTTTATATAAGTCATCCTTTATTGCCCTATGCCTGCATGGTTTCTGCCGAGTAGTCCAAGCTTATTCTTATTGACTGGACTTTGTAGGTGACTTTTCGTTTATCCCTAGCTGCTCTTAAAATTCTCCCTTTATCTTTGGTTTTGGTAAGTTTGATTATAATATGTCTTGGTGACTTTCTTTTGAGATGCACCTTATGTGGAGTTCAATGAACGTCTTGGGTAGGTATCTCCTCATCTTTCACAATATCAGGGAAGTTTTCTGCCAACAAATCTTCGACAATTCTCTCTGTATTCTCTGTTATCCCTCCCTGTTCTGGTACTTCAATCACTCGTAGGTTATTTCTCTTGAGAGGGTGCCACACGATTCTTAGGGTTTCTTCATTTTTTAAAATTCTTTAATCTGATTTTCCTTCAAATTTATTGGTGCCAGGTGTTTTGTCTTCAATCTCACTAATTCTGCCTTCTACATCCTCAATTCTGCTCCTCTGACTTTCTATTGAATTGTCTAATTCTGTAATTTTATTGTTAATCTTCTGAATTTCTGATTGCTGTCTCTCTATGGATTCTTGCAGCTTATTAAATTTTTCATTATATCCTTGAATAAGCTTTTTAATTTCTTCAGCTGCTTTATCTGTGTGTTCCTTGGCTTTTTCTGAGTTTTGCCTGATCTCATTCCTGATGTTTTGAAGAGTTCTGTATATTGATCTTTTGTATTCTGCGTCTGGTAATTCCAGGAATACACCTTCGTCTGGAAGATTCCTTGGTTCTTTGTTTTGAGAGCTTGTTGAAGCAATCATGGTCTGCTCCCTCATGTGATTTGATATTGACTGTTGTCTCCAAGCCATCTATAAGTTATTATATTAGTTTACTTTATGTTTGCTTACTGTATCTTAGCTTCTTGCTTTGTTTTGTTTTTATATGTGTAAATAGGCTGTCTGAGTGAGCTAGCTTGATTTCTTTTTCCCTTTGAAGCTCTGATGTCCTTTCACCAGATGGCTAGAGCTGTTACCAGGTATATGAGCCTAGGAGTCCATTCACTTTTCTTGTATGGATTCAGCTCAGGTGTCCAGGTAGTTGGTCATCAAGTGTGTGGTATAGGCTCTGTCATACAGTCTTGGAGGGGCAGGGGTGATTGGTGTAGGTACAGGTATCTGGTTGCAGCAGGGGGTCATGCTGTGAACAAGGCGGGGGCTGACAACCATCCCCTGAGTGTCTGTGAGGAAAGTGCATCACTGTTCCCTAGGATGCACAGGTGGGTGGGTTCTGCAGCTGGACCATGGATGCCCAATGCTTTTGGACCAGGAGGTACCACATATCCTTGGACCCCTGTCACGAATGGCTAGTTGACATGGGTGGAGCCGCCAGTCCTTAGGCCCCTGATGTGGGTAGGTGAGGACCCTGTTTATTAGGCAAAGTGGTGTCAAACATCAAACACCCACCTCTCCACTGCACAGCTGAAACAGTTGCAGTCTACCAACAAGGGCCTATTCTCCTAAAATGGGCCCACACAGATCCATGCAGGGGGGAAATGTATTCAAGGTATTCAAAGTCACTGTTTGTGCCTGGACAGGAGCCGCTTCTGTACTGAGCTCCCCAGCTTAGTGGAGCTGGCAGATTATCTTTTCCCCCAGTTGTGAATTTACTCATTCTCCAAGTCCGGGAGAATGGCTCAGAGCACACTGCAGAACCTGTCTCAGGCTCAGGGAAATTGACAGCCACTGAAGCTGGCTTTGGGGCTGGGGGCACAGTAAAATAAGTGCAAGTACTTAGCTTTTGCTGAGAGCACCATTCTTCTCTGTTTCCTGAGGTGTGAGTAGGCTGTGCGGGTCTATCTCTCCCTAAGGAAACCATTTCTGGAATGCTACCTCCAGCCCCACTGTGGTCACTCCAGGGAATGGTACCTGAGGGTTCCTGGTAATTCAGGTCCGGCAGCCCCTCTCCGCTTCTGAACCATCTCTCCCTCCCTCTGATGCTCAGTCCATTTTCTTACTTGGCCTTTGATGTTCAGGGCTCCTAGCTTGTCATATATATAATTGTTCCACTTGTTTTTTTTGGGTCTTTGTTGTAAGAGGGATCACCAGAAACCTCTGACTACTCTGCCGTCTTGGCCCCACCTCATTCCTGCATCATTCAAGTTTTTGCCTGTAGAATCTTTCACTATTGCAACTCGAGGCTTAATTTTGTTCTTCAGTTCTTGCAGCTTAAGAATGCTGAGTGTGTTCTTCCTTTTTGGTTTTCTAACTCCAGGTCTTTGCACATGTCATTATTATGTCTTACTTTGTCTTCTCCAGCCACCCTTTGAAATCTTTTGTTCAGCTCTTTCATGTCATCATTTCTTCCCTTTACTTTAGCTACTTGACATTCAAGAGCAAGTTACAGAGCCTCTTCATACACCATTTTGGTCTTTTTTTTTTTTTCTGTCTTTTTAATGATCTTTTGCTTTCTTCATGTATGATGTCCTTGGTGTCATCCCACAACTCATCTGGTCTTTAGTAGCTAGTATCAGTCAAGTCTATTCTTGATATGGTCTCTAAATTCAGGTGGGATATACTCAAGGTTGTGCTTTGGCTCTTGTAGATTTTTAAAAATTTTCTTCAGCTTCAACTTGAACTTGCATATGAACAATTAATGGTCTGTCCCACAGTTGGCCCCTGGCCTTGTTCTGACTGATGATATTGAGCTTCTCCATCATCTCTTTTCACAGTTGTAACTGATTTGATTCCTGTCCATTTCATCTGTCGAGATCCACATGTATAGTAGCCATTTATGTTGTTGAAAAGAGGCATTTCCAATGAATAATTCATTGGCCTTGCAGAATTTTATCTTGCAATCTCCCATGTTGTTTCTATCACTAAAGTCATGTTTTCCAATGTTAATGAGCACCTACTATCTTCCAGGTATGCTCTAAGAGCTTTCCATGTATTGGTTCATTTAATCCTCACAATAATCCTACCAAAAAAAAAAACAAACCAAACCCAGTGCTGTCAAGTTGATTCTGACTCATAGTGACCCTATAGGACAGGGTAGAACTGCCCCATAGAGTTTCCAAGGAGTGCCTGGTGGATTCAAACTGCCGACCCTTTGGTTAGCAGCTGCAGCACTTAACCACTATGCCACCGGGGTTTCCATAATCCTACCAGGCAGGTGCTATTATATCCCCTGTTTTACAGAAAAGGAAATTGAGTTACAGATTTATATAACTTTCCCATGACTATGCAACTATTAAGCAGCAGATCCAGGATTCAAACCCAGACATTTGGGTTCTAAAACTTGCTCTCTTAACTACCTTCCTTGCCTGTGTCTTGTGACCTGATGATTGTGATGCAGGAGGATCCAGGTTATTCCCAGGGTCTATCCAGTGGTACTCAGAGGCAGGAGGCTTACTGCCTCCTTGAAAGGTAGTGAGGTTAAGGAAGGCTTCCTGGAGGAAGTGACATTTGAGCTTGCCAAGTAAGTCAAGTTTGCTAAATGGAGAAGAGGTAGCACTTATTGCATCTTTTGTGCCTTTCCAGCTGGACCGTGAGCCTGAAAGGCAGGGACCATGTCATGTTTGTGTTGTATCTCCAGGGCCAGTACAGGCCTGGCCCAGAGAGGGCCCCAGGCCATGGGGACTGGATGGATGAATGAGTGCCTCAGTGAATGCTCCGCCTGGCACTGCAGAGACCAGCAGAATGTACCACCTCTGGAGAGGACATGCCTGGGTCTTGGGGCCAGGAGTCCTGGGTTCTAGCCCCAGCTCTGCCCTGGCTCTACTTCTTATTTCTTTCATGACCCTGCTGAAGGAAAGGGAGAGGACCATTTCTTGAGGATCTACTATTTGCCAAACACTGTGCTAACCTCTTTCGTATTTTACCCCACTAATCTGGTCAGGAACCCTGCAAAGAAAGCAAATGCAATGCTCGTGTATAGGTGAATTAGGGGTATTTTTCAAGATCACACAGCTCAGGGAGTCCAGAGAGATTCAGACCACAGATTCCGCCTGACTCGCTCCTCTATCCTGGTCAGCCTGTTGTGTGGTGCACTTCTCTCTAAGCCTGTTAATGGGAGAGGATGTGGACCTTGCCAGACATTGAGGGTGCTTCCTAAGTCTAGTACAAGATCAGGGATCCTGGGCCTAGCTTTCCCTAACATCCTCCTGTAGCCCTGAGCAGCAGCCATCCCTTCTGGGACAAAGTCCTCACCCAGGCTCAGTCCTACATTTCCAGAAGAGGTGGCCCACTCCTAGCCAGAGCCATGCTTGCCCATTTGCTGTGGCACTTTAACATAGTGCAGCTGTCCCTCCCAGGCTCCCCTTAGCCCTCTATGCTGTGACTGTGTGTGTCTGCTTCCCCCAGCAGTGGGTGACCTCTCAGGGGAGCTGTGTGACCTTGGGTAAGTCACTTAACCTGTCTGCACTTCAGTTTCCTTACCTGTAATATGGGGATAATGAATTGCTGACCTCATATGGTTTTGTTGTCGCTGAGAATATACACAGCAACACATACACCAATTCAACCGTTTTTACATGTACATTCCAGTGACATTGATTACATCCTTTGAGTTGTACAACCATTCTCACCCTGCTTTTCTGAGTTGCTCCTCCCCCACTAACATAAACTCACTGCCCCTAAGGTTCCTATCTAATCTTTTGAGTTGCTGTTGTCAGTTTGATCCCATATAGATAGCTCTTAAAAGAGCACAATGCTCAAGGCAGACATTCTTTACTACTTAATGACCTCTTATGGTTTTGATGATTAAGTGAGTTCATGTAAAGCACTTAGAACAGTGCCTGGCACATAGGGGGCACCCCCATGAGTCAGCTATGTTACTGTTATTATTATTATTACTCATTTCTGTGTGTCTCATACCTGGCCCAGAGCCTGGTGTGGAGTATACCTGAGCTGCGGTTGTGTCTATAATGGGGGGGGGGGGGTTGGGGGCTAGGAAAGGTGGAGCTCCCCTTTCCTCCCTCCTTGGAGAACTTCCTGCCCCTCAAGTGTCCTGCACCCTCTACTCTAGCCCTCCCTCTCCTCAGCTCTTCCTTCCCATCATACAGACACACCGTTGCAATAGTGTCAGTAGTGGTGTAGATGTAAGATGAGGGAATGAAACTGTTTATGAGGATGACTCAGCAGGGACTGAAGACTACTGAGGCAGAGAGGGAGGTAGAGAGTGAGAAAGAAATGAGGGTAAGGGCCAATTTTTGGCTCAGACAATGAGGGGCTGGTGATGTTAGCCCTGCAATGGGGAACCCAGTAGGAAGAGCAATTCTAAGGAGGGAAAGGGACCGAGTTTCATGTTGGACCTGAAGTCATGATACAAATGTTCCCTAAACACATAGACCACAGCAGACCTCGTGTTAGGTAGAGGAATTCCAGGATGAACAGCCTGGCTTTTGTCCTCAAGGAAGCCCTCAGACTGATAGGGGAGGCAGATGTGAAAGCAGACGGGAACACTAAAGGTTTCCAGGTGCTGTCTCAGGGGGATGTTTGTGGCTCCCAGGGACCCCAAGAAGGGGCAGTCAGCCTGGGATGGTGGAGGGGGGACCTGAGGAGCAATGTCAAGTGTAGCCTCAAGGGAGGCTGAGCTTCAGATGGAGCCGTGCAAGGTGAGTGGGGATCAGAGTAGAGGTGGGAGTCCCTGCAGAAGGTCATCCTGCCAGCAGAGAAGGGACAAAACAGTCTGGGTCATTCAGAAAATGGTGGGCAGTTTAGGTAGAAGCTGGTTGGCTAGTGGTAAGAATCTTGGCTACATGATGGGCATACTGAGAATGAGGCCACAGAGGCAAGCAGGGGCCAGATGGCAAAAGGCAGTAGGGGGCCACAGAGGACTCACAGGAGAGAGTGGCATGCTCAGCTTTGCCATGAGGTGCCTGATGGCCCTCCAGTGGAGATGTCCAGTGAACTGCTGGTTTTCCAGTTCTCAAGTTCTGGGCAGAAGCTGAGACTAGAGATAGACATTTGGGAGTTATTTGCCTATTAAAAAAGCAAAGCTAACCAATGTCATACAACAATGTGTGTACTAACTGTTTGTTGAGAAACTAGTTTGTTCTGTAAACCTTCATCTAAAGTTCAATTAAAAAAAAAAAAGCATCTGTTGCCATTGAGTTGATTCTGTCTCATGGCTACCTAATGTGTGATGCTAGTTGCTCTATAGTTTTTTCTTGGTTGTAATCTTTACAGAGGCAGACGACCAGTGGCTTGCATTGTACAGTGCTGACCCAGCCAGCAGCTATTCATTCATGCACCATACCTGGTTTCCTGGTTATCCAACGTGTACTACCTTCCCTGGGGAGGGCAGTGGACCACTCTTGCCTCTTGGCCTTGTGAGTGATTACTCGTTTGCTCCCTCAGCTCCTCCAGATGGAGCAGGTACGGCGGATCCCTGAGGAGTACTCTCTGGGGCGGATGGCGGAAGGCCTGAGCCACCGCGACCCCATCATGAAGGTGCTGTCCATCCGCGGCCTGGTCATCCTGGCCCGCAGGACTGAGAAGGTGAGTGAGGGTGGAGAAGATCCTGGCCCAGCCAGGTTCCTGGCTGGAGGAAGGATGGAGCTTGGCCATCAGAGTCTCTCAGATGCTGGTGGCCAGAATCAAACCCTATCTCTGTCCCAGCCTTGATTGTCCCATCTATAAAATGGATGTTTTTGTTGTTGTTAGTTACTGTTGAGTTGATTCTGACTCATGGTGACCAGACATGTACCGAGTAGAGCTGTATTCCACAGAATTTTCAAAGCTGTACCTTTCTGAAGCAGATTGCCAGGCCTTTCTTCTGAGGTGCCTCTGGGTGGGCTCAAATTTGTCAAACTTTCAATGAATAGTCCAGCACTTAGCCATTTGCACCACCCAGGAACTATCCCTTAATAATCCTTTACATGCTTTATTCTTTTTGTAATAGTTTCTAATTCAGGTTTTCCAGCTCTGTATGTAGGAGGAGCAGGATAAGCGGCAGAAATGGCAGTAATTATTCCCATTTTACAGATTAGGAAGCCAAGACACATGATTAGCATTGAAAAAAATAGCTTTGTTTTTCTTTACCAGGCACTGTTGCAGCTCACGATGTAGCCAGGATGAAGGGGTAGGCCGTAGACTTAGAAAGATAACTCACAATTCAGGGCTGTGTCTACCTAGTGCCAAGGAAGGAAGCAGACAACAGAGGGCCTCAGGCGTCTGGGCCAGTAAGGAGTCACTGAGGCCAAAGAGGGCTTCAGCGGGGAGCAAGAGCTTGCATGAGGGCATTCCAGGCAGGTGGGATAGCATAAACAGAGGCCTGCTGGTGGTAATTTGTTCACCAAGTGCATATTGGTGAATCAGAGGCTGGACCTCCTACCTGTTAGCCCAGGTAGGAGCCTCCACCACAGACACTCCTGCCCCACAGACAGCCAAGGTGCAGGCTCTCCTACCCTCCATGGTAAAGGGCCTGCAGAGTGTGGATGGGCAGCTGGTGGTAGAGGCAGTCCACAGCCTCAAGACTATCTTCAAGGGGCAGGACCGGAAGCTTTCGGACAGCTCGGTCTATGTGGAGATGCTGCAGGTCCTGCTGCCACACTTCAGTGATGTAAGCAGCCGTTCTGGCACGTGTAGAGGGGAATGGGAGTGGTGGTGGTGTATGAAGGGCAGTTCTCTACTACCCTGGGGGTGCAATACCTTGTAGTACCCCAGTCCTTATACCCTGGGATTTGTTAGGGTGTAGTCAGACGGAGAATGGGGCCCCTTGCTCCAAATGATCCATGTCTTGTTGTAATTGGTTCTGCCAGAGAAGGTCCCTTTTTCTAAGTGGTTCTACCATAGAAGTTCCCTTTTTCTAATTATTTCTTCTAAACAATGTTCCTTTTTCTAATTGGTTCACCCAGAGGAGGTAGCTTTTTCTAACTGGTTCTCCCAGGGAAGGTCACTTTTTCTAATTGGTTCCCACGGAGAAGGTCCCTTTTTCTAAGTGGCTCTACCATAGAAGTTCCCTTTTTCTAATTATTTCTTCTAGACAGTGTTCCTTTTTCTAATTGGTTCACCCAGAGGAGGTCCCTTTTTCTAATTGGCTCACCCAGAGGAGGTCCTTTTTTCTAATTGGTTTACCTAGAGGAGGTCCCTTTTTCTAACTGGTTCTCCCAGAGAATGTTCCCTTTTCTAAGTGGTTCTACCATAGAAGTTCCCTTTTTCTAATTATTTCTTCTAGACAATGTTCCTTTTTCTAATTGGCTCACCCAGAGAAGGTCGCTTTTTCTACCTGGTTCTCCCGGGGAAGGTCCCTTTTTCTAATTGGTTCACCCAGAGGAGGTCCCTTTTTCTAACTGGTTCTCCCAGAGAAGGTTCCTTTTTCTAAGTGCTTTTACCACAGAAGGTCCCTTTTTCTAATTATTTCTCCCAGATGAGGCTCCTTTTTCTAATTGGTTCTCCCATAGAAGGCCTCTTTTTCTTTGGTTCACCCAGAGAAGGCCCCTTTTTCTAAGTGGTTCACCCAGAGAAGCTTCCTTTCTCTAACCGGTCCTTTCAGAGTGAGCTTTTCTTTTGTAATCAAGTCTCTCCAGAGAGAGTCACCTTATTGTAATTGATCCACCTAGAGGTGCTGAATGATTTTTATTGTTCCTGGCAGAGGTGGACATTTTGCCACTGGGCACTAAGGCACCTTTTAGGTTAGTGGGGGCCCTGGCTGAGAAGAGTGGGGACAGCTTCAGACCTAGGCTCAGGGGAGGGGATGCTGGCACCCAACCAGGCCTGCTGGGTGGCCTGGGCTGTCCCTGTGCCTTTGTGCCTGGAGGGCCCATCAGAATGAGTGAAAGGAGGCCCTGCTGCTCTGGGTAGGTACAGGAGGACAGAGGCCTGGGCAGCCTCTCAGAGGAGGGCACCCCCTGAGCCTTCCCTTTCACCCCAGTCACGAGAGGACGTACGCTGCTCCTGCATCAACCTGTACGGGAAGGTGGTCCAGAAGCTGCGGTCCCCATGCACCGCGGCCATGGAGGAGCAGCTCATCAGCACCTTGGTGCCCCTGTTGCTGGTCATGCAAGAGGGCAATGCCGAGGTGAGCCAGGTGAGTGTGCTGGGGGCACTGAGGCCTCTACCACCCTGAGAACCAGCAGGTATGCCTCTCTTTACAGAAACCAAGGCAGAATCAAGAAATAATCCTTTGGGGAGTAGTTATTTCTGTCTTATAAGAGTCTGTTTTCCAAAGACACCCACTACCCCGAAACAGCTAACTTCACTTGTATGTTTGAAAGAGGAATTGGTTTTCCAAAATCTAGTCTCCATACTTTTTTTTTTTGTTGGAACATGGTCTGCTGTCCTGGAATTCCACAGCTATGGTATTCTATTCCTATTGGTTCCCAGAAATGTGTGAAGACCCTGTTCCGCTGTTCTTGCTTCATGGGTTGGGAGTTGCCAAAAAGAGCTTACAGCCGGAAGCCCTGGGACAACCATCAGCAGACGGTGGCCAAAATCTGCAAGTACCTTGTGAGTGCTTCCTGGGTCTACAATGGTTGGTTACGAGTATTTGGGGGTAGAGGATTCTTTACTTTTCCTTCTTGTTACACAAGCATCCTATCTGATGATTTCCATCACCACCTACAAGTCATTGGCTCCTGAATGTCCATCTCCATCTCTCACTTCTTGCCCCATTTCCTGTGTTTCCTTTCCAGGGGCTTTCTGGACACCTTCCCCTGAATGAACCACAGGCACTTCAAGCTCAGCATGTCTCTCAACTTACGATTTTCCATTTCAATCCCCACACAGCCACTAGAGAGAGGTTGTTAAAACACTAGTCTGTCTGTATTATATTACTGCTTAAAGAGCTTTGTTAGCTGCCTGGCAACATCAGTCCCACAAGATATACCCCAGGGGGGAAAAGAAGTTCCAAGGCAAATGAGTTTGGGAAATACTGCAGAGTCATTTTCCTCTTGGAGATTTGTAATGACATTAGCACATTAAAGGCTCTGAGAGGTCCTGTACTGCAGAATTGTGTTCACTGTTGTTTAATTCATCATTTCCCAAACTTATTTAACCACAGAACACCTCTCTAGGTAACACTTGTGAACTCCTTGTGGCACACTGCCCTGCAGGAGACAGCCCCAGTTCCTCAATACAACCTTTGGGAAGCTTTGCCATCTAGTCTCAGTGTACCTTCCCTGTTCTCAGGTTGGGTCCCCAGGAAGCTGACTCTGGGACAGAGGTTAGCTGCAGGAGGTTTCTTACAGAGGGTCCTTGGGATCAACACCTGTGGAATGGAGAGGAGGGAAGCAGGATTGGTCAAGGGAGAAGTTGAGCTGCCATGTAGTTTCAGTGAAGTTCTCAGCCAGCCCTATGTGAAAGTCCTTCAAATTGGGGCCAGGGTCCAGGTCTCTACAGCCTCCTGGCTATCTGTTGTTGGATGCTGGTCACCCCAGGAAGGGGTTTGACCTTAGGCAAGGTAGTTTTCCTCAGTTGAGGCAATCCCTATACCTGAGGAAATACATCCATAATACCTGAAGGGAGATCTGATCTGGGAGGGGTATCCCAGCATCCACTAGACATATATACATAGTAACAGATTGTCATTATGACTGAGACATCGGCTTGACATCATTATTATAAATAACGTTCAAAACCTGGGCAGTCAAGTATCTAGCATTATTGCTATTGTCTTACAGAGGAGGAAAAGCTATCTGGAGCAGGTGTTTGGCCAGGGCCGCTAATTCAAATGCCTACAGTGACCAGGAGATAATGACCATGAGCAAAGTGGAAGTGGTGGGGGGCCTGGGGCAATCTGGAGAGTCTAGACCCATCAAAAGCAACAGTGGAGAGCCCCAGTTCACTGTCACCCCACAGGCCACTCATGCTGGGTCCTCCAGTTTAAAAGAAAACCAGAAACCCAGATCTTTTTTTTTTTTTCATTTTATTTTCGGTGAAAATATACATAACATACACCCATTCAACATTTTTCGACATGTACAGTTCAATGACATTGATTACATTCTTGACATTGTGTCACCATTCTCACAGTCTCTACCCATATTGTTTCACCACCATTAATGTAGACTCTTTGTCCCCTAAACTTCTCCTCTGTTTTAGAGTTACTCTTGTCAATTTGATTTCATATAGATAATTCTTTAAAAGAGTGTACTGCCCAAGGCAAACCTTCTTTATTAGTTGGGCTAAACTGTTGTTGAGTTTAAAGATGACTTCATGGGATAGTTTTAGTTCAAGTTTAAAGATTATCTCAGGGCAACAGATTCAGGGGTTCCCCAGTCACAATGTGTCCAATAAGCTTGGAAACTCAGATTTTCATAAGACATTAATTAACAGTGAATTTAACACTATGCCTGTCACAACTCCACAGGCCACTTGTGGAGTCACATAAGCAGAGGCCTGGCTTGTGACCCCTCTAGATTCTCAGTCTCTTCTTGCTCCAGGCCATCAACAGCTTTTCTCACTCAAGGTCAACCTCTAGCCTTAGCTTTAAGAAGAGGTGGTAACCTTCTCACTAATTAATTAACTGATTTAGCTAACATCTCAGTTTCTTCATTGCCTGCTCTGTGCTAGATCCTGCCCAGGGTGTTGAGAACCCTGACCTGAATGAGACAGCCCCTTCTCTTGGGGAGCTGTGGGTCCAGTGGGGGAGACAGGTGTAAATAATTACAACCCAGTGCCATTGCTACCATGACAAAGGATGTGCAAGATGCTGCAGAAACCTCAAGGGTGGTGGGATAAGCTCTGCCTGAGGGTTGCAGAAGGCTTCAGGGAGGAGGTGGCTTCTGAGCTGAGCCTCAAAGGATGAGAGAATTTATCAGGTGAAGAAAGGAAGGAAGATCACTGCGAACAGGAGTAATCACCTGTACAAAGCACGGAGGTGCCAAGAAGCCTGCCTGTCTGAGGACAGCTGGGCTGTATCCTTGGACTAGAGCACAGCATGCATAGAAGAAGGAGGCAGTGGTGGGAGATGAGGCTGCGAAGGAATGTTAGATGCAGAACATGATCATGAAGGCTTTGCATACCAGGCCCAGGAGTTTAGATCTTGACAGGAAGGAGTTGTCAACGGAAAAGTGATCAGATTTTTCTTCATCTCCCTCAACAAACTCTTAGCTGGACACCCGCCTCCCAGTTTCTACTTGATCAAACCCATCCTGAATACCACTGACTATTTTGCTCCAAACACTGCTTTGTCACTGCCCTACCAAGAATGAATGCTGACTTCCTGTTTTCTAGTATATATGTAAGCCCTATTCCTGCCTGGCTTTTAAGCACCTTTTAGACCTCTTAACCATCCAGTTTACTCCCTCACTGCTCAGGAGCTTGAATCTTTCACCCTGATCAGACCTGTCTCCTTACCTCTCTGTCTCTCACATGCCCTAACCATCTCCACCTCTGGCTGGATTTACATATTAGAACCTTCTGTCCACCTGCAGCAGGGGATAGATTGGAAGAGGAGATGCTGAAGGCAGGAAGACTATTGAAGCAATCAGCTAAGAGAAGAGGCTTGGCCTCTGGGAAGGCTCAGGCAGATAGTGGGTGGCAGAGATGTTTAGGAGGCAGAAGGCCAGGGCTTGGCTGCCTGCCAGGGTCACCATTCCTAGCTTCAGGAAGGTAGGGTGGATAATTAGTCCCCTGAAAGCCCAGCACTCTTGGATTTCTCTTTGACCCAGGTGAACATTCACGGAGACAGTGCCTCCAAGTTCCTCAGCCAGAGCCTGGAGTATGCCAAGAACTCCCGGGCCTCCCTCCGGAAGTCCTCAGTCATGTTCATAGGTAACCTGCCCTGGCATAACTACCCCTGCTGCCAGGTCCCTACCTGCTGTCTAATTTGCTTCCTTCCAGGCTGTCAGCCTTTCTGCCACCTGGATGAATGCCTCCCTTTGGATGCAAAGGTTGGCCAGCAGATAGCACTATGGTACAAATTAGAAAGATCCTCCCTCCTCTGAGATCACAGCTTGGGAAATGGGCTGTAGACTGGATTTGGCCTGGAGTCCTTGTACAGGCCACAACCTGGGCAACTGTGCACAGCAGAATTGCTGCTTCCTCCCTGGAGCATAGCATGGGTCCAAGCCCAACCAAAGCTCAGCCAAATTCCCCACTGGCTTCAACAGGAAGGGCTAAACTATGCAGTAGAAAAGGTCAAGCAGAATTTTCAGCTCCATCATCCCCTTTCTGTGTGGCCCCGAGTCATTTACTCCCACTGAGCCTCAGTTTCCTCATCTGTAAGATGGGGATCGAATCTTGTTTTACAGATTGAATGAGAATATATTTTGAAAGGCGCCAGCCTTGAGGTCCGGCATATCAAAGAGTTCAATGAATGCTAGTCACCTTAATCCTTCTATTTCCCATAATCCCAACCTTTGCCTTTCTGGGAAAGAATAAACAGCAGATTCCCCTTGCCCAGAATCCCCACACAGGACTCTTCTGATGGCATGCTGGGTAGATGGGTCTCCTTTCAGCCATTCTCTTCAAAATATCCACATGGCCTTCACCAAGGACGGGGAGTCCCTGCTGCAAAGGGGCTTGGAGATGATGATGCTCCCAGCCTCCTCCCCTTTAAAAGCAATGCTTGTTTTTTTTTTTGTGCTTTCCCCAATTAATTTGCTTGTTTTTTTATCCATCCATCCATTAATTGGCTTATTTAACAAACGTTTATTGATCCCTACTCTAAGGTCCCTGGGTGGTGCAAATGGCTTGCACTCGACTCCTAACCTAAAGGTCATCGTTTTCAACCCACCCAGCCACCGTGGAAGAAAGGCCTGGTGATTTGCTTCCATAAAGATTACAGCCAAGAAAACCCTAGAGTTCTACTTTAACACATGGGGTCTTCATGAGTCAAAACCAGCTTGACAGCAACAAATAACACTGAGTCAGGCATGCTTAGCGCTAGAGAAACAAAGAACCCTTCAGGAGGTGATGCTGATGGTGGGAGTAGGGGAAAGAGGAAAAACAAGATCTGTCAATATGCTCAGTCCTGGGCCGGAGGAGGGATGCCCAAGACTGAGGGTAGCCCATCGAATGTGGGGGGCCATTCAGAGGCAGCTTCCTGCACAGAGTGACATCTGGTTCCAAGATGCTGATTTCTTTAAATCTTCCTCCAAATGAATCACTTCTAAAAGTGGTAGTTGGTGACCTATTTGTTTAACACCCAGGAGAGTCTTCCCTGTGCCAGGGCCTGTGCTGGGGAAACAAAGCTGAGCTCCCAGCATAGTGTAGTGATTCTTAACCTTTCTGAGGTTACGAATCTTTTGTGAGACCTTAAAGAAAGTTATGAACGCTTTCTCTAGAAAATGCTTATATGCATACAATTTACAGTTTTGCATGTAACTTTAGGATGCTTAGAGACACTTCCCACCCCTCCAGTGGATCTAAGATTAAGAAACCCCAGGTCTGGTGGGAGATGCTGTTGTTGTTACCGTTAGGAGCCGTCTAGTTGACACCAACTCATGGAGACTGTATGCACAACAGAATGAAATGCTGTCTTTGTCATCCTCACAATCGCCAGCATGTGTGAGTCCATCATTGGGGCTGTTGTGCCAGCCCATCTCACTGAGGGTCTCCCACGCCCTTATTGGCCCTCTCCCCAAACATGATGCCCTCCTCCAGCAACTGATCCCTTCTGATGAGGTGTCCAAAGCAAGGGAGTTGGACAGTGTTCTCTTGTGATCAACAAGGCTTTCATGGGCTAATTTTCGGAAGTAGATCACCAGGCCTTTCTTCCTGGTGGAAAAAAGATATTCATAAATCACAAATAGAATGGAACATAGTATATAGTGATAAGAACTCACAGATACTCTGGGAGCCCAGAGAGGCACCTAATCCAGCCTGGAGGTGAGGGGATTGGTCAGGAAGAACTTCCTGGAGGAACCACTTGTCGAGCTGAATACTCAAGGACACACAGAGATCAGCTAAGCAAAGAAGTGAGGGAAGGACCTTCCAGGCAATGTAGCAGCGTGGGTAAAGGTGTTGAGCCATGAGAGGTGGTACAGTCATTCGAGGGCCCGTAGGCACCTCAGGAGCCAGGCATGGGGCTAGGATGGGCTGGGGTCTGAGTAATGTGGCTGCTGAGGACTCATGGAGAGCAGAGAGTGCAGGGCTGAGTCTCTTTTAAAGAAACAGGTTCCTTGACCCAGCACACCTGAATCGCTGGCCCTCCAGGGACCCTGCTCACAGCCACCCTTGACAGGTTCAGGGCATTCAGCATCTAAGGCCCCCTGTGTCTTTGATATTATTGCCTCTCAAGCTCCTTGGTGAGTGGGCAGCAGAGCAGTATCTCTCCACATCACAGATGAGGAGACTGAGGCCCAGCCTGGGTAAATGACCAGCCGAGGGCCACACTGTGGGTCCAAGTCAGCTGTGGACCAGATCCTGCCCCTGTCCTGGTGCCATCCCTGTGCTGGGCCAGCCACCTCTGCCAAGATCCCTCTTAGGGAATCAGCCTCAGGGTCAAAATGAAGTCCTTCTTTCGAGTCCTCATTTGTGGGGTTGGGAGAGGATGGGGTGAGCTTCTCTGAGGAGGTCTGGTCTGAGAGTGGGATGGTGGTAGGGGTTGGAGTTAGGGGGTGGGAACACTTACCTCTTGGATTCTGCTCAAGGGTTCCTGGTCCCCTGTATGGAGAGCATAATGACAGAAGATTGTCTGAATGAAGTTAAAGCCGGTGAGTCCTGCTGCAGCTGATGAGATTTCAGGCGGGGGACAGAGAGTGAGTAGGAACACAGCACAGTGAGCAATAGGGAAAGGGGAGGGATATGTCCCGAAGCAAGAGTCTTCAGCTCAGTTCAGTTGTGCTAGTCTTTGACCAGAGTGAGTACCATGTTAGGTATCATGAGGTCACCATAAGAGAGAACACGTAGCCCTACTCTGGGAAGCTGACAATCTAGTTGAGATAATGAGGCTCAGGAAATGACACCAGAACCCATCTAGTACAGAGAAAGTAGTTCAGACTCTTAAGAGGGACCATGGCCACCATGATCTGCATTTTATAACTGGGGAAGCTGATAGGAGCCTCGAGGTAGATTGGAATAGTCTAGGAAGGCTTCCTCAAGGAGGCAGGTTTTGATTCAGACTTAGAAATGTGTGAAAAATTTGAAGGAAGGTGAGATGAGGGGATGCTGAGCAAAGGGAATTGTCAGAGGTGGGACGGAAAGATGAGAGACAGAAAGATGAGGTGACGGAAAGCAGGATTTTATACCCAAAGAGACCCATGTGGGGACCTGGTCTTAAGTTGCCTCTCCCCTTCCTATGATCCAGCTCTGGAAAACTTGAGACATGACCCAGAAGCATCAGTGTGCATCTGTGCGGCCCAGGCCCAGGACCACATCCTGGCCAGCTGCTGGAGGAACTCCTGGCCGCTGCCACATGGAGATTCTTGGGTGTGCGACCCAGCCACCACACACCGCTGGAGCCCCAGCTGTGAGAACCTGCCCACTTCCCACCAGCGACGCTCCTGGATCATGCAGGCACTGGGCTCCTGGAAGATGTCCCTGAAACAGTGACGTCCCTGAGCCCCTAGCCCTCCTCGGGGTGGTCACGGCCCCAGCCATGCTCCATATAAATCCCACATGGCTTACCTTTTCCTCCTGAGTGTTCCTCATTGGAGAGGTCTGGGCCCAACCAGCCTGCCAGGAGGGCAGAGCCCTTTCCCACCATCACTTTGAGATGAGCGTGGCCTTCGTTCATTGACTCAGTCAGCACTCACTGGCTCACGTAGGCTGTTTGTCCACCTTTCATAAGTGAGGCAGCTGAGACTCAGAGAGGTGAAGTGACTGGCCCATGGCCATGCAGTAAGTAGGCTGGTGTCTCAGTCCTCCACACCCTCCCTCCCCCCAACTCCAAAGGCAATTATCAAAACAAAAGGAGATGATGATTTTGGTGAGCTTTGGGAGATCTCTGAGTCCCATCTTTAAGTCTTTGCCCAGAGATTGGCCACAACTCATTTGGGCAATGTTTGCTGAGTACTTACCCCAGGCCAGGTATTCTCTGGGTGCTAGTGATACAGACAGGAAGGAGACCCAACCCTGGGCCCCGAGTTCATAGTCTAATACAGTGATTCTGAACCGAGGGGGGATATCTGGAGATGTTTTTGGTTGTTATAACTGGGGAGAGGTGGAGAGTTGCTATTTGCATCTAGTAAGCAGAGGCCAAGAATGCCGCTACACATTCTACTATGCACAGGACACATCCCACAACAAAGAATTATCCAGCCCCAGATGTCAATAGTGCTGAGACAATGAAGTCACAAATAGCACAGCAGGACAGTGCAGTAATGAGGGGAGGCATGGGTTTGTGGAGTCCAGAGAAGGTACATAGCCCAGCTGGGGTCTAGAGTATCAGGGAAGGCTTCCCAGAGAAGGGACCTCCCCCTAAAAATATGTGTTCAGATTCTAACCCTTGTGCCTGTAAATATAACTGTGTTTGTAAATAGGAGTTTCTTTAGTTATGTTAATGAAGTATCACACCAGAGTAGGGTGGGTCCTGAACCTAATCACTCCTGAATTATAAAAAGAGCAGAATAGACACACAGAGAAGAGACAGACATCAAGAAATGTCAAGGAACTCCAAGGATTGCTGGCAGCAACTAGATGCTGAAATAGCCAAAAAAAAAAAAAAAAAAATACTTCCACCTAGAGACATGCCCTGAATTGAGTCTAGCCTCCAGAACTGTGGAAAAATAAATTTATGTTCTTTAAAGTGACCTATTTGAGGTATTTTTGTTATGGCAGCTCTAGGTACCTAAGACAGTGCATGTGTATGGAGGAGAGCAAGGCACACACAGGCCCAAGGACCAACTGTGTGTGCATTGAGCCTGGAATGAAAAGGGAACAGAGGGCTAGGGCCAGGTCACCACGTCTTGGCAGCTGTGTTGAGGGGGGGTAGACTTCATCCAGAGAGCAAGAATGCATGGTGGGATAAAACTAACTAGGGACATAAAAGATTTATACAAAGAAAACTATAAAACACTACTGCAAGAAACCAAAAGAGACCTTCGTAAATGGAAAAACATACCATACTCATGGATAGGAAGACTTGACATTGTGAAAATGTCAATACTACCCAATGCAATCTATAGATACAATGCAATCCTGATCCAAATTCCAACAACATTCTTTAATAAGGTGGAAAATTAACCACCAATTTTACACGGAAAAAAAAAGAGCCCCCGGATAAGTAAAACATTATTGAAAAAGAATAACACAGTAGGAGGCCCCACACTACCCAGTCTCAGAACCTACTATACAGCTGTGGTAGTCAAAACATCCTGGTACTGGTATAACAACAGACATATAAACCAATGAAACAGAATTGAGAACCCAGAAATAAATCCACCCACCTATGGATACCTGATCTTCAACAAAGTGTTGAAGTCCATTAAATGGGGAAGAGATAGTTTCTTTAACAAATGCTACTGGCAAAACTGGATATCCATTTTCAAGAAAATGAAACAGGATCCACACCTCACACCATACACAAAAACTAACTCCAAATGGATCAAAGACCTAAATGTAAAACCTATAACTATAAAGTTCATGAAAGAAACCATAGGGACAACACTAGGGGTCCTAATGGCATAAACAGAATATCAAACATAACTAAAAATGTACAAACTCCAGAAGGTAAACTAGATAACTGGGACCTCCTAAAAATTAAATACTTATGATTATCAAAAGAGTTTTCAAAAAAAAAAAAAAGACTTTTCTAAGGAATAAAAAAACCTATGGACTGGGAAAAATCTTTGGCAACCACATATGTGATAAAGGTTTAATCTCTAAAATATACAAAAAACTTCAACAACTCAACAATAAAAAGACAACTCAATCACAAAATGGGCAAGGGACATGAACTGACACTTCACCAAAGAGGACATTCAGGTAGCCACCAAATATATGAAAAGATGGTCACCATCGTTAGCCATTAGAGATGCAAGTCAAAACCATGATGAGATACTATCTCACCTCTGGAAGAATGGCACTGATAAAAAATTAAGAAAACAATAAATGCTGACAAAGTTGTGGGGAAGCTGGAACTCTCATATACTGCTGGTGAGAATATAAAATGGCACAACCACTATGGAAAATGATATGATGCTTCCTTAAAAAGCTAGAAATAGAAATACTAGAGGACCCAGCAATTCCACTCCTAGGAATATATCCTAGAGAAATAAGAGTTGTCACACAAATAGACATATTCATACCCATGTTCATTGCAGCATTATTTACAAGAGCAAAAACATGGAAACAACCTAAGTCCCCATCAACAGATGAATGGATAAACAAAGTATGGTACATACATACAATGGAATACTATGCAACGATAAAGAACAATGATGAATCCGGAAAACATCTCACGACATGGATGAATCTGGAGGGCATTATGCTGAGTGAAATAAGTCAATCACAAAAGGACAAATATTGTCTGGGACCACTATTATAAAAACTCTAGAAAAGGTTTACACACAGAAAGAACCTTTGATGGTTACAAGGGAGGGGAGTCATGGAGAGGGGAAATCACTAATTAGATAGTAGACAACTGTTAACTTTGGTAAAGGAAAGACAATACATAATATAGGGGAAGTTAGCACAACTTGACCAAGGCAAAGGAAGACACTTAAAGGAACACAAGAGAAAAAAAAAAAAAGAGGCAACCACAGTAAATTCTATAGCTTATACAACACTACAACAACAGTAAAAACAATAACTTACAAGTAGATACACAGACAGACATATATGCTGAATAGGAGAAAGAGGGGGTATAGGAGTATATCCACATACATACATAGGTTAAAAAAAATACTATTTATACGTACAGCATAACCCCCCCAAAACATATATATTCATATACATATATATTCATATATATTCATATATATAATAGATCACAAAGGGGGCACATCATAGAAGGTTTCTAGACACATTCAGACACCTTGAAGGACCGAATTACTGGGGCTGAGGGCTGGGGACCATCGTCTCAGAGGATATCTAGGTCAATTGGCATAACAGTTCATAAAGGAAATTTCTACAACCTACTTTGGTGAGTAGTGTCTGGGGTCTTAAAAGCTTGTGAGCAGCCACCTAAGATATATCGATTGGTCGCATCCCGTCTGGAGCAAAGGAAAATGAAAAAAACCAAAGACACAACGAAAATATTAGTCCAACCTGAGTCCAGAAGAACTAGATGGTGTCTGGCTACTACCACCGCTTGCCCTGACAGGGATCACAATAGAGGGTTCCAGACAGAGTGGGAGAAAAATGTAGAACAAAATTCAAATCCATAAAAAAGATCATACTTAACTGGTCTGACAGAGATTGGAGGAACCCCATGAGACATCCTGCTAACTCAGAACTGAAGCTACTCCTGAAGTTCACCTTTGAGCCAAAGATTAGACAGCCCTATGAAACAAACTATAACAATATGTGTATAGGAAAAAAAACTATTGAAAGAAAATTAACCAAAACCGTAACATTCTCTCTTGGTGATGGGACTCTGAGTGAATATTTTCTTTTATATATTATTGTCTAACTTTCATCATCAAGCATGTATTACTTTTACAATCAGTTAAAAAAAAAAAAAGCCAAATAATTACTGCCAAAAAGAAGAGAGAGAGAGAAGATCACAGCAGATTGGAAATCCAAAGGCATGAAGCTGTTGTCCTGAGGCAGAATTTCTTCTGTCTCTTAGGAAAGCTTCAACTCTGTGCTGGTCAATTTCAATTACAGTTTGTTTGCTTATTTTTTTTCCTTTTAGTTCTAACAGGCAGAATACTGTAAACCAAATTTCTATTTGTAATTAGGTTTTTTTTTTATTTCATGTGTCTTTAAAAATACAAATAATATTGTCAATAAATCTGTTCATTCACGGTTAAAAAAAAATAAAACAATAACACACGTGAGGAAGGTGCTTTTTAGATCAATCAAGTATACAAGACCCAGTGGGCAACACCTGCCCCAAAGCCACGGCCAGAAGGCAGCAAGGGACAGGAAAGCTGGATGAACAGACACAGGGGACCAGGGAGAGTGCTGACATGTTGCAGCAACTGCAACCAGTATCACAAAACAATTTGTGTATAAATTTTTTAATGAAAAAATAAATTTGCTCTGTAAACTTTCACCTAAAGCACAATTAAAAAAAAAAAAAAAAAGGAGAAGCAGCAGCAGCAATAGCTGGGTGCTAAGCAGGGAAGAAGGTCCCTGGGTGGTACAAACAGTCAAGCACTCAACTACCAGCCAAAAGTTTGCCAGTTCAAACCTGCCCAGAGGTGCCTCGGAAGATAGCCCTGGCGATCTGCTTCTCAAAGGTCACAGCCTTAAAAACCCTGTGGAGCAGTCCTACTCTGCACACGTGGGGTGGCCATGAATTGGAATCTACTCAATGGCAACTAACAACAACAAGCAGGCGGGCGTCACGGGCACATGTATGGCAGGAACACCCAGGCGCTGCTGGTGGGAGGGTAGCTTGGTGCAACATCCTGCACGGCCATCTGTCACTACTCAGTCATATCAAATTTATGCAGACCTGTGAACTAGCAATTCCATGTGTGGGTACACATCTCAGGGAAATCTTTGCACAAGTCTGTACGGGGATATGTATGGGGAAGTCTATTGCAGTGTTATTTGTGGTGCCTGGGGAGGAAGGGGACAGCCTCCAACCTAGTGCTGAGTGAGAAAAGTATATCCAAAATGTATCCACAAATGAATTAATATTTTGCAAGAACACTCAAACTGAAGATACTCATTAATTACGTTAGGATGACTTTTTATAGTGGGGGAGGGAGGGGAGCACTGAAGCATAAAAAACTAATTGCTGTCGAATAGATTCTGATTCATGGCGACACCATGTGTGTCAGAGTAGAACTCTGCTCCATAGTGTGGTGCAATGAATTACTTATTAGGGCCCTTCTAGCCATAGTCTTTTTGACTCCCATACAATGATTGGGTGGGACTATGCAAATAAGGTGCTTGTGGCCCAAAAAGGGAATTGGGCAGATTGCTAATAATGCAAATAAGGGGCATGGAACCCTAATGAGGGGATTGGTCAGTTTGCCAGTTTTGCCAGGGTTAAAAGAGAGTCGATCCCAGAGCAGAGGGAGACCTCACTATGACCAAGAAAGCAGAGCCAGGAGTGGAGCACATCCTTCAGACCCAGGGTCCCAGCATGGAGAACCTTCTAGGCCCAGGAGACAGGGGGAGAGAGAGAGAGAGCTGTAACACCGGAGATGGTGAGAGATGATGAGAAGCAGTTGCAGAAAAACAGCTGCAGCAGAACCAGGAGACTGGTGTGAGATGGCGAGATGGGCTTCCTGGCCCACAGAACAAGGCCGTTATGGTGGACATGCTGCCCCACAGAGTGAGAGAGTTGACTGCCTTTGGGCAGGAGGCATTCTGGCAGAGTGGGGTGCCTCTGGGCACTCATCGGCAGAGCTAAAGAGCTTTGTAACACTTGACCAAGCAGAGCAGAGGCAAGGCTAAGGGGCCCAGTCCTGGCAATAATCTGATCTCCTGCATCAGGCTCCTGTAATATCTTACTACCCTTCTTTCAAGTCTCTCATTCCAGGGCTTTGACCCATAATTTTTTCCTGTTCTGCTTAACCCAAATTTTAAAAAAATTTGGGTCTGTTCCCATTTTGCTTCATCAGCCATGACTGAACCGGTCCAAACCAGTTCAAAGCCCTGGCAGAGAAGTAGAAAGTGCCATGGGAGAGACGCCTGGTGTCAGAATTGGTAAAAAGCTTGAGGAGAGGAGGTATGTCTAACCTCCGCCTTGTAGGAATCAGCCTTGGGTTGATGTTGATCTTGATCTTCCCTCATGAAGTTAGAGGAGGTCAAATGTCCGCATGGCCATTTTTACACGTACGGTTTTCAACGGCGGATTTTTTTGGAAGTAGATCACTGGGCCTTTTCTCCAAGGCACCTCTGGGAGGTCTCCAACCTTCAACCTTTCAGTTAGCAGCCAAGAGCCACCCAAAAATCCCAAAGCATAAAAGAGAATTTAAAAAAAAAAAAAAAGGAAGGGGGCAGAAGAAAGGTCACTCTGTTAGTGCAGTGAAAGCTGGGGGACTGGAGTGGACGAGAGCACAGAGAGGGGCCTGGCTGGAGGGTGGCCTGGGCTCTGGCAGTGCTGGATGGAGAAGGAAGTTGACAAGGAGCCCTGGTGGTGCAGTGGTTAAGCACTACAGCTGCTAACCAAAAGGTTGGCAGTTTGAATCCACCTGCTACTCCTTGGAAACCCTATGGGGCTGTTCTACCCTGTCCTACAGGTTCACTATGAGTCAGAATCGACCTGACATCAATGGGTTTTTTTTTTTTCTGGTGGTTGACAGAATGGGCAGAAGGTAGAGAGAGGGAGGCATCAAGGATGGTTTCTGGGTGGGTGACTGGGCCAATTGTGCCCCCACTGAGTGGTGAACCCAGGACCAGGAGCAGGGGTCAGTTCCGTCTGAACACGGTGAGCTTGAGGGGCTTTTGGGACATTCTGGTGGAGACATCCACAGGTAGTTGGCTGCACAGGGTGGAGCTCAGCAGAGGGTCTGGGATGGAAACAGATTTGGAGTTCATCTGTGTACAGAGGATGGGGTGAGATTCCCTGGGAGAGTGTGTAGAGTGCGAAGAAACATAAGCCTGGAAAGCTCCTATATTTAAGCTCCAACTGAAGATGAGGAGTCATGACACTGAAGACACAATCACACTCCAGTGAATGGTAGGCCAAGGCCACCGGAATCCTGGTCCTGAGAGAGTGCAGGGAATAGGGGTGGTCCCCTATTCTCTGCTTTTTCCGTTGCCAAGAAGGATGCAAAGCATTGCGGCCTTTGAATCTCATGGTAGTAGGGTAGCATTTTGCTTACACTCTACAGATGAGGACATGGGCGCAAAGACAGACAGACCTTGCTTAAGGTCTCACAAGGGAACCAATGGAAGTGTAGTCCCAGAGGTCTCCCAATTCCCATGCCTGAGACCTTTCCATCCAGGGTGGCCTTGGCCAGTGACAGCTGCCACATTCTGGGTCAGGGTGGCCTTGGAGCATGGCAGAAACTGATGGGCTTTGTTATCTGCCAAGGACACAGTTATGATTGAATTGTATCCCCCCCAAAAATGTGTGTTGGATTCCTTGGGTGGCGTGATGGTTAAGATTGTGTGTCAACTTGTCTGGGTCATGATTCTCAGTGTTTTGGCAGTTGTGTGATGTTGTGGCCATTTCCCTGTTGAGATGGGATGTGTGATCCACCCCCATGGTGGAATCTGCTGTGAGTGGCCAATCGGTTGAAGGGGAGTTTCCTTGGGTGTGTGGCCTGCATCGAGTGTGGGCAGACGTTCAGGCAGGGGTTGGGGGCTTTTGCTCACTCTGGATCCTGCAGCTGGCTCCTATTTGTCTGGCCTCCAGTTCTTGGGACGAGTTAGCAGCTTGCCTGTTGTCTTACCTGCCAATCTTGAGATTCATTGATCTTTACTGCCTGTGAGCAATAGCCCTGCTCTCCAGCCTGCTGATCTTGGGTTCGCCAGCCCCTTTGGCTACGTGAATCAGGAGAAGTCTCTATCCTGACTCATGGACTTGGGATGTTACAGCCTCTACAACCATGTGCGCCATTTCCTTGATATAAATCTCTCTCTAGATATATATTTACATGCTTTACTGGTTTTGCTTCTCTAGAGAACCCAGCCTAAGACAGGTGGCACAAGTGGTTTGCACTTGATTACTAACCTAAAGGTTGACAGTTCAAACCCACCCAGTGGCGCCACAGAAGAAAGGCCTGGTGATCTGCTTCCATAAAGATTATGGCCAAGAAAACCCTAGAGAGTAGTTCCACTCGGTGACACATGGGGTCACCATGAGTCAGAATCAACTTGATGGCAATGGATTTTTGTACCCATAAATGTGACCCTGGTTGATAATAGGGGTTTTCTTTTGTTATGTTAATAAGGTCATACTGGAAGAGGGGGAGTCCTAGTCCTAATCTCTTCTGAGTGGTATTTTATAAAAAGAGCACACGGAGGACAGTCACGTGACAATGGAAGCCAGGAGAGAGGCATGGACACTTCCTCTTTCAAAGCCCTCAGAAGGAGTCGACATGTCCAATATCCTGATTTGGATTTGTAGCCCCCAGAATTTGAGATAATAAGTTTCTGTTCTTTAAAGCCACTCACCTTGTGGTAGTCCTAGGAAACTAACCAAAACACCAAACCTGAGTTAATTCTGACTCATAGCAACCCTGAAGCACTGAGTAGAACTGCCCCATAGGGTTTCCAGGGCTTTAATCTTTATGGAGAGCCCTGGTGGTACAGTGGTTAAGACCTGGGCTGCTAATCAAAAGGTAGGCACTTAGACCCCACCAGCCACTCCTTGAGAACCCTATGGGTCAGTTCTACTCTGTCCTACAGGGTCACTGTGAGTTGGAATTGACTGGATGGCAATGGGTTTTGTTTTGGGTTAATCTTTATGGAAACAGACTGCCACATCTTTCTCCCCTAGAGCAGCTGGTGGGTTGAAACTGTTGACCTCTCAGTCAGCAGGCCAGTGCTTTAATCACTGTGCCACAGGGCTCCTCTGGAGACTAAAACCAACCAAAACCCACTGCCGTCGAGTCAATTCCAACTCAGCGACCCTATAGGACAGAGCAGAACTGCCCCATAGAGTTTCCAAGGAGTGCCTGGTAGATTCGAACTGCTGACCTCTTGGTTAGCAGCCATAGTACTTAACCACTAAAAAAAACTACAGCCCCTAAATTAGTCTTGAGTTGGAGGGTGCAAAGAGCACTAAGCAAGTCATTTGCCTTCTCTGAGCCTCCCCTATCATCATCTGTTCTTACTTCACAGGGTTCTTGTAAGAATCAGATGGGAAAATGGAGACAGAAGGACTTTGTAAGCTCTGTACTCAAGAGGGGAAACGATAATGAAGAGGAGAATAAGGAAGGGGGAACTAGGCTTAGGGAGCAGGGTTGGAGGAGGAAGTGTGGAAAATGAGGTTTGGCTTTGGAGGAAAGGAAGCACTTGAACAAGGTCTTCTGCTAGGTGTGGGCATTTTAGAAAAGATACAGTTCTGGCCCTGGAAGGCTCATGGCCCCCTTATCACCCTTAGTCCTCATCCCCATATTAAATAATGACCATGCCAGCCAGCTCCACCTTCTCCACGGCCAAGCTTCAGACCTTTTCTCTGTCACTGGTAGCCTCCTTGCCAATCACTTAACTCAGTCTCTTCACCTTAATCCTTGCTCACCTGGAAGCCCAGGCCTTCCTAAGACAAATTTGTCCATGGCCCTCCCTCCCTTGAGATCTCTTCAATGTCTCACTACCCCTCTGCAGTATAAAGGCCAACAAGGTACTCAGGACCACTGGCCCCTGCCCACCTTGCTGGCCTTACCTCTTAGCTCTTGCAATATCCAGCATGCCAAGTTGTTGTACATCTCCATGACTCTACACACAGCCTTCCACTGCCTAGATGACCAACCTGTCTCGAGCCCCATCCATCTGCAGAGACTTTTCTCATCTGTGCTCTCAAATCCAGCATCACCCCCTCTGTTAAACCTTCCTGAATCCCTCAGGTAACAACAACCCCTCTGCGCCTCCACTGTGCAGATCTGTGACTCAGCTCTGGTTTACACTGGTCCACTGCCTGTCTGTCTGTCCTTCCAGACCAGGCTGCAGCACCCAGTGCAGGGCCTGGCAGCCATCTGCTGAGTAACTGGCTGCAGGAAGGCACACTAGATCTACCTCAACTGGGCTAGAAACCCTGTTTCCATCCCTGCTGTTGGAGTGGGGAGGAGTTAAGCTCAGAAACAGACATGTTCGATTTCCTTTTTCAAAACTCTCCAACACGTCAATCGCACTCCCAAGAAAAGCCAAAATCCAGACAGTGGTAACAGGCCCCTCATGGCCCCTTGGCCCTTCCTCCTCCCCTACTACTCAGCCCCTTCTTCATTGGCTCCAGATACCCTGGCCTCTCCTTCATGTTCCACAAGCACGCCCCCGCCCTCTCTCCCTCCTAGACCCTGCAACCTGTTCCCTCTCTTAGGAATGCTGTTCCCCAGATATGTGTCTTGTCACTCCCAAGTCTTTGATTGAATACCACTTTCCCAGTGAGGACTACCCTGACTGCCCTGTTTAAAATTTTTCAATAGCTCTTGCTACCACCTGACAAACTATTACATCTTCTTTGTCTCTCCGTACTACCTTATAATCTCCTACGGGGCAGTGATTTTATCTAGGATTTGTCTAGAAGAGGGCCTGAAACACAGAAGGAGCTTAGTAAATATGGGCTGACTAATTTTACAGAGGAATGAAATGATGGATCAGGTGGGGGCACTACGGGGTTTTGGCCTTACCCATTACTCCAAGAGTACTAGGGACCGGCAGCAGGACTAGGTACTCCCGAAGGGAGGGAAGGATGTGCCAACAGTTTGGCCGAGGAGATAGAGCCGGATTGGCCCCGCCCCCACGCCGGCGGAACCCAAGGTGTGCGGGTCGGCGCCGCCCGGAGGATTGAGGGTAGGACGCTGGCGCCGCCGGAAGGAGCGTCGCGGTTCCGCACCGGGACCTCGACGACGGGACTGTGGCTGGAGGGCCGGAGAGCTGCTATGGAGCGGCTTGGGCCGGACGCGGTGTCCGACGACGCCATGGACTCGTTCCTGGAGAAGTTCCGGAGCCAGCCTTACCGCGGCGGCTTCCACGAGGACAAGTGGGAGGAGGTGGGCGGTCCCGGGGGCCCCGCACGTGTGTGGGGGTGTCGTCCGAGTATTTGGGGCCCCTCGCTCAGGCACATCTACCTCACCCCTCGGGTCACTGGCGCTACGAGCAGATAGCGGGAGAGTTTCCACTGGGGTGTTAAAAATCTGCCTCGAGGTTTTGAGGGTCTTGTTTCAGCTGTCGGTACATTTAAGAGTCCGGGTTTTGGAGTCAGAAAGACTTGTGGCTCCACCGCTTATTGCTTCTGATATTGAGTGAGTTATTTAACTTCTCTCAGCCCCTTTCTTCACCTGTAAAATTGCCTTAACAATAGCAGCAAGCTCGTAGGGTTGTGGTGGAGATTAAATGAGATGGTGGGTGAAGTACCTGGCACATGATTGTAGAATGAGAAATGAAAAACTCTTTAGGGATCATTATCGTACACTCTCATTTTACAGAGGGAAACTGAGACCTGGATGAGGGGAGGGAGATACAGCAAATTGTGATGAGTAAGGCAACTTTGATATAGAGTCATGGAATTGGATCTACTCAGTGGAAAACTTTATTCATAGACTTAATTCTTCTCTTAACAATCCCCAGGAATTTGAAAAGATCCCCCTGTTTATGAAGACAGCACCATCAGAAATTGATCCCAAAGACAGTCCGGACTTGGCTTGCCTCCAGTCAATTATTTTTGATGATGAGCGATCTCCAGAAGGTATTTTACATGACTGTAACATTAATTTTGTGTCTGCGTTGAATTGAGGTAAAGTGTGAGTTAGAAAAGTTCTGGTGGATAACAAGAGGTAGTTAGCATGTGAGTGTCCTTGTCACTATACATTCCACACACGTCTTTGGATTCCTACTAAATGCTGTCCATTGAGGAGGCAAAGGTAAATACAAATTTTTGCTCTCAAAGGTCACACTCCACTGGATAGCCAGATTGTTCTAAAGAATCAGGGCAAATGTGTGTGATCAGTGCCAATATGCAGCTGTATACAGTGAAACCTGTGAGAGCCAGAACTCAATGGGACTGCCTTGTTTCTGGGTCTCAAAAGTTTTCTGCTTTTGACAGGGTGTGATCTTAGCACATTTCTATCACTCGTTTAGTGGAAAATATTTGCATTTTCCTTTTCTGACAGGTTCCTGCTTTACACCTGTTCCGGCTTTTGCAGGTTTTACTGTACTAGCTCTGGGAATGCAGAAGGGCAGGAGTGGGCTCACAATGGGTTGGAAATTTGAACCAAGTCTTAAAAATGTTGCAGGCTCTTAGCAGAGTGAGGAGGGTACTTTGCATTCCAGGGAATGAAACAACGTAAGCAAAAGCAGAAATATAATTTCATCCTGTTTTTTCAGCAATTAAAAAAATCCTTTCTCCAAGAGCTAGGATAATTATACTTTTTTCTTTTTTTTTGGTAAGCACTTTGTAATCTACTGTATAAGATCCTTGGAATTAATTGTAGCGTTAAGTATGCATGACTTTGTTTCTCCATATTGATCCGTTTTCTCATAGCAATAAATTTGTGTTTTCTTCCCCTATGGGCTTCTTCTGTTTGGTTTATCATATATTAGATTATTGCATGATTTATTTTTGATGAGCCCTTTAAAAATTAGGAAATAGTGATCATTTTTCCTCCTCTTTCAGAACAGGCCAAGATCTATAAAGGTGAGGGCAATGATTACTTTAAAGAAAAAGACTATAAGAAAGCTGTGATTTCCTACACCGAAGGATTAAAGAAGAAATGTGCAGACCCTGATTTGAATGTTGTCCTTTATACCAACCGGGCAGCAGCACAGTACTACCTGGGTAATTTATTTTATTATTTAATGCTTTCTAAAGAATTAGCTTATGATAAAAGGCTTTACAGTGGATACTAGAATGTTTGACAGAGTCAGAGGAAGAGGGTCGGTTTATCCTAGAAAACTAGACTAAGGATAAAAAACAAAAAGAAGTTGTTTTTTTTTTTTTTAAAGGATAGTTTGTTGTAAGTGAACTCTGACCTTCCTGGTAGACAGTGAAAAGATAGGTTGCGTAATTCTTACTCTCTGAAACACATAAGTGGCTTAGTAGCTGTATTAGTCTCATAGGGCTGCTGTAATAAAGTACCACAAACTCAGTAGCTTAAAGCAACAGCATGTATTCTCTCATAGTTCTAGAGGTTAGAAGTCTAAAATCAAAGTGTCAGCATGGCCATGTTCCCTCTGAAGGCTCTAGGGAAGAATCCTTCTTTGCGTCTTCTAACTTTTGGTGGCTGCCCACAGTCGTTGGCATTCTTTGGCTTGTAGCAGCATCACTCCAGTCTTTGCGTCTGTCTTCCTGTGTTCTCTCCCTTGTGTGTCTGTGTGTGTCCTCACATGGCCTTCTTATACAGACATCACTCATTGGATTTAGAGCCAGCTCTAATCTTGAATGACTTCATCTTAGCTAATCATGTCTGCAAAGACCCTATTTCCAAATGAGGTCACATTCTGAGCTTCCTGGTGGACATAAATTTTGGGGGACATGACTGTTGGGAGACGTATTGCATTGGGCAAATACGTGGCAAAAGATCTCCTTAAAGGGTGCCTTAAAGGTGCACCTGACCCAAGTCATGGTATTTTTGACCACCTTTTTCATATGCATGTGAAAGCTGGATAAGGAATAAGGAAGACCGAAGAAGAATCGATGCCTTTGAATTACGGTGTTGGCAAAGAATATTGAATATATCATGAACTGCCAGAAGAACGAACAAATCTGTTTTGGAAGAAGAACAGTTAGAATGCTCCTTTAAGCGAGAATAGTGAGACTTCGTCTCGTGTACTTTAGACATGTTATTAGGAGAGACCAGTCCCTGGAGAAGGGCTTCATGCATGGTAAAGTAAAGGGCCAACAAAAAAGGAGGAAGACCCTTGACGAGATGAATTGACATAGATGCTGCAATAGTGAGCCCAAACATAGCATTGATTTGGTTGGCACAGGACCGGGCAAGGCAGTTTTTCGTTCTGTTGTACATGGGGTCACTATGAGTTGGAATTGACTCGATGGCACCTAACAACAACAGTGATTCAACCCAGTATAGTTACTTTCGTGTGGTATTTGAGCTGTTATGATCTGAGATTTTTTTTAACCTAAACACTTCTCAATAAAAAAAAAAAAATTTTTTTTGTGGCTTTTACCCTTTTCTCAGGGATACGAGAAGGATTAAGGTGATAGATGTCCATGAGTGAGAGATACTATATTAATCTAAAGGAGGATTTCCCGAGAAGTATTCTGTGGAACCCTTGGAGTAAAAAAAAAAAAATTCCATGGGCAAGTTTGATTATTGTTACTTCTTTGTTAGTATGTTAAAAACTCTTGAGGTGACCTACAATAGTCTCACTCTATCTTTCTCAAGTTTTGTAAACCCCCCCTTTGGAGTAACACTTATTAACATGTTACAGGGCTGTTCTGCTGATGGAACTTTGGGAAATACTGATTATTTGGGTGATTATTCTAGCTAGGGTAAGTGGGAAGATAGTAATAACACCCCATGAAATAGGTACTCTAGAGAAAAAGGAGCAGAGTTTGGGAAGTGGGTATGGGGAGAAGTAATAAGTTTATTTTGGGGCATGTCAGGTTCGAGGTACGTGTGAGATATCCAGGTGGAGAAGTTTGGAAGTAGTTGGACATGTTGATGTGATATTTATACTCACAAATTTATGTTCATAGTCAAGAGTATGAAGGTAGCAGGTGAGAGCTAAAAAAAAAAAAAAAGTGGTCAGAAATCCCCCAAGGAGGGTGTATAGTAAAACAGAATGAGTGGCTGAGGAAGAAACTTTAGGAATCAGAAACAGGGAACTGGTAGGTGAAGTGGCTCCAAAATAGATTGACCAGGGAGAGATGAAGAGAACCTGGAAACAGTAGTATCACCAGTGTCTAGGGGATAAATCTAAGGGAAAAAGAAGTAGACTGAAATAACTGTTGGCCAGCTATTTTGTACCCCAGATATGTATTGCAGATATTTCCAAAAAACTGAACAGTATGTCTTGGCTACTCTCTGGATGGAGGTTTTCTTCTTTTCTATGCAGCATGCAGAACTGTGAAATCACGTGGACAGATACCTGCTTTTAAAATGTAGGACCACCACCTGCTGATTTGGAAATAGGAGAGTCTTAGTAATTTTTGTTGTTGTGGTTAAAGTAATACGTGTTTATTGTAGCAACTTTGAAAAATACAGGAAGGGTAAAAAGAAAATTAAAATCATAATCCCACAAGCATGTAACTACTGGGAACATTGGATATATATCCTCCTAGTCTTATTTATTTACATTCAGATTTTTATCACATTTACGTATACGTGTAATTTAAATAGTCAAATAGTTTTTTAAAGCTTCTTATGAAATGTTATCAGTCCCTCGACTGCCTCTCCTACCATTTTCTGCTCCTCAGAGGCAGCCACGTCCAACTGTTAGCTGTTTCTTTTCACATGTATCTCCGTATAACTAAATAACACGCTTACATTGCTACTTTTTTATCTTTCAGTTTTAGCCATTATCTGCTGATTCCTGCTATGGAAGATGAGTAGTTTATTCTCTTTCACTACTGCTACCACATCTCCATACATTCTGTCTCCATGTCCTCAAGTGTATATTTGAGTTTGGTATTCAGTCTTTACATTATTATGTAATGTAAATTGCATCACTATGTAAATGTTATTTACAACAATGTTGAATATTATAATCATTTTTCTTTTTTTAATGAACATTTGTTTTCCCTTCAGTTAATAACCCAACAAAACCCACTGCCGTCGAGTCAATTCTGACTCATAGCGACCCTGTAGGACATAGTAGAACTGCCCCATAGAGTTTCCAAGGAGCACCTGGCGGATTTGAACTGCCGACCTCTTGGTTAGCAGCTGTAGCGCTTAACCACTATGCCACCAGGGTTTCCAGTTAATAGCTGTCTTAATTATTATGTTTACTTGGTTTTCATTGTACTTATCACTAATTCATTGATGCATTCTCCCCATATTTCTAACTCCTTGCCCCATCCATTTTACCTTCTTGGTGACATCTCCCTGGGAGTCTTCTGATTTTGGTCTGGCCTGCTTACTCTTTGTGCTTAGTGCACAGCTGTTATCCTGGGATCTCTCTTCTCCTTTAGGGATTCCATTTCCCTTTTTTGTGTTTGATCCCAGTTTTCTGGATCCCACAGTTTTTTCTTTCTTGATTTACTCCAGTGTTTTGGTGGAATGCATTCTTCAGTAGCTCTCTGATGAAGGAGGCAGTAGAGGTGAACTTTCTGAAACCTTTCGACTCAACAGCAACGGGCTATATGTCCGAAAACACCTTTATTTTACTCTCACGTTTAATTGATAATTTGGACAGGTGTGGCATTGCAGATTGAAAATCATTTTCCCTCAAAATTTACAGCATTTCTTCATTGTCTTCTAGCAATACTCAGAAGTGTTGCTGTTAAGAATCCAGAACTATTCTGATTCCTGATCCTTTGAATGGTGTTCTCTTTGTTTTGTTTTCCTTTAGAAGCTTCTAGAATTTTCTTTGTCTCCAATGTGCTGAAGTTTCATAACAGTGTGCCTTAGTGTGGGTCCTGTGTGTTGTGTATTCAGTGAACAACTTTTTCTGTCTGGAGAGTTGTTTTTAGGAAAGTTTTTTTTGAATTATTTCATACTTTCCTTATTTCTGTTTATAGTGTTTTCTCTTTTTGGAAATCCTAGCTCCTGGTGTTTTGAGAACCAAGTAGGGGAATAGGGCTAAGGGCTCAATATTTAGAATGTGCTTTCACTGAATCACCACTATGCCTAGTGGTCTCTGTCCAGAGACCCTGTTTTATTCTTTATATAGAATTAACCTCTGGTCTTCCACTAAGCAAGGGGGAGGGGTAGGTCCCACCACAGGACACAAGTTAACAAGCACGGGCATCTGACTGCTTCTTAAATAGATTTCAATGCACCTTCACCCCCCATTTCCAGAGATCGCCGGTGCCATCAATTCCTGGGTCTTGGAGGTTCCGCAGCACAAGCTGGTGGCTTTTTGGCTTTCCTCCTGCTGTGTTAGAGTTCAGTTTTCTCAGGCCAGATAAGTCAGTCAGTCCTTGTCCCTTTACTTTCCAGCTTTCAAAATTTGTTCTGTGTTCTTCTCATTCCTTTTCTCTCTGTGGGTTTATAGCTTTTTGTTTGTTTTTCAGTGGGATTTTTGGGAGGGAGCTGAGTTAAGTACATGTTTTCAGTCTACCACCTTTAACCAGAAGTCCTTGGATCTTCTATATGCATTTTTTGCCATATTTGAGATCATGCTGTGTACACAGTTTTATTTTATATATAAATGTATGGACAGTTATTTTATTGTGGTACAAATATACACAGCAAAACTTCGCCAATTCAACAGTTTCTACATGCACGTGTGCAATTTTGTACGCAGCTTTTTTTTCTGCTTACAATTTTACCTGTCATTAAAAATTATTTGCAAATGCTATTTGAATAGCTACATGGAGTTCCATCATATTTACACTACTTGCTTTACTGTTCCATTTTTACTGAGTAGATAGGCTGTTTCTGGTTTTTTTTTAAAAATGTAACAATGAACGAAGTTAGTCGTGAAGTATTACCAACAGTTCTGACTACTGCTTAGGCTAAAGCAAGGATCTCTTCCTTTTTCATACCTTCTTCAATAATGGATATTATCTGTCTTTCATTTTTACCTATTTCATATTTTCATTTTCATAATCATTAGTGAGGTTGAGCATTTTTTGATGTGGCTAGTAAGCCACGTATGTTCTATGGGTTGCCTGATGTTATAAACATTTTTGAGGCTCTCGATGAGCACAGCTATATTTTTTCTAAAGACAGTTGCTCTGATTTATATTTCTTCAAGTTGTATAAGTGTCTTTGTCACTACACACAAAATTTTGGAAACATTCTGTCTCAAAATTTCTTTTTTATTAAATCACAACTTGTTAGGCAATTTCCGTTCTGCACTCAATGATGCGATGACTGCCAGGAAGCTAAAACCCAGCCACCTGAAAGCAGTAGTAAGAGGTAAGTCTTAGAGAACTGCAGTACGATTGTCATTATGGAAAGGATGGAACATGTCACACCAAATATTGAGATATTTTAAGCTTAGGTACTAAGATGCTAAGATACTAATTTTTTTTTTTCCAAATTGATTGAAGGGCGAGATCTTCAAATGCCATGTTAATGTTAATTAACAGATAAGTTACAGGACCTTTGCTGGTAACACTGATGCTGCAGTGTTCCCAGATTATTTTTTCTGTTGTAGTCTGACCTTTCTGTATAATAACAGTGCTGTTATTACTTTTATACCTCACCTTTTCTTTGAGAAGTTGATAGGTGCTTTGCAAACTTTAATTTCTTCATCATACATTAATCTTTGCTACATCCCCACGGACCAGCTTAAAATGCTTTAACGAAGTTATGCTTCTTTGGATGGTCACGATTAGACGATGGCAAGTAGATCTGCTTTCCTCAGCTGTAGGGAAAAGAAGGTACTGACCAAAGACCGAAGATGGGCAGGTGAATCAAGTGCAGTCCTGTGGGATTGGCCTCGGGCTGGAAGTCTGTAGTCCTCTGATCAGTTGTCAGTTTCACCTTATCATGTGACCTTGGCAGGATACCCAGTCTGATCAGTGTGCTCATCTCTGGAAAATGGAGTTGGAGTCTGTGATATCTAAGCCCTTCCAATTCTGGTATTTTGAAATTATGTGTAAAACCTAAAGAGGCTTATTGGAGAAAACGCAATTACAATAAAAACTGTTTTTTTTTTTTTTTAATAGAAAAAAGAGGTAGCTTAAACTGGTAGCCATAAAGAACAAGATTAGGAGAGACCTAGATGGCTTTGGTCATGCCACTGACTTGATGAATGGCTGAGGCAAATTCTACTTACTGTCTCCCTTTAAAAAAATTATGTGAGATAGGCTTTATTCTTTCCATTTGCAGATAAGGAACCTGAAGCTCAGAGATGCTCAGTCCTTTTTTTAATAAGGCCCAGCTGGTATTGATAGAGCCAGAATTCAAGCCTGTGCTCTTTGCTAATGAGCCATAACCTTCCTGACTTTAAGAGTCCTTAATACTTGGAAGACTTATTTTTTTTATCGGATATATATATCATATATATGTAAAATATATTCTTTGTTTGGGGAGTACAGCACAAGGGGCTTTATCGCCTGTTTTCCCTTCAGGGTGCTGGCTGGTGGTTACTAGGGGTGGGGGTTGTTGGGGTCCTGCTCAAGGCAGGCCTCTTTCCATGTCCATGCATTCTAAGGGTTCTGGATTCTACAGGTGCCTTATGCCATCTGGAACTGAAAAACTTTGCTGAGGCCGTGAGCTGGTGTGATGAGGGACTGCAGATAGATGCCAAAGAGAAGAAGCTTCTGGACACAAGGGCTAAAGCTGACAAGCTGAAGGTTGGTGGTGGAATAAGCAGCCAACTACCATTTGGCTTCCCCAGATTGTGGCTCTCAGGCCATTGCAGACATTTTCTTCTTTAAAAACCAAAACCCAAACCAGCCAATATGACAGTCCTACCCTTGGAGCTCGGTGAGAATACAAATAAGTAAATAAGCAGTTACAATGTGTGATATAAAAGTAAGCAAGAATATATAATATATATAGTAGTGATTCATACAGCTTGGATGAACCTTGAAAACATTATGCTAAATGAAAGAAGCTAGACATAAAAAGGTCATATATTGTCTGGTTCCACTTATATGAAACATCCAGAATAGATAAATCCCTAGATACAGAAAGCAGACTAGGGGCTGGAGGAAGTGACTGCTAACGGGTAGAGTTCCCTTTTTGGGGTGATGAAATGTCTTGGAACTACATAGAGGTAATGGTTGTACAACATAGTGACTATACTAAATTACCCTGAATAGTACACTTTAAAATGGCTAATGGTTAATTTTATGTTATATGGATTTTATGTCAGTTTTTTTTTTTAATTGTGCTTTAAATGAAAGTTTACAATTCAAGTCAGTCTCTCATACAGAAACTTATACACATTGTTATATGACCCTGGTTGCTCTCCCTGCAATGTGACAGCACTTTCCTTCTCCCCACCCTATTATTTCCCATGTCCATTCAACCTGCTCCTGTCCCCCTCTGCCTTCTCATCTCGCCTCCAGACAGGAGCTGCCCACACAGTCTCATGTATCTACTTGAGCTGAGAAGCACACTCCTCACCAGTATCGTTTTATGTTTTATAGCCCAGTCTAATCTTTGTCTGAAGAGTTGGCTTCAGGAATGGTTTTAGTTTTGGGCTAACAGAGTCAAGGGGCCTTGTCCTCTGGGGTCCCTCCAGTCTTGGTCAGACCATTAAGTCTGGTCTTTTTACTAAAATTTGAGATCTGTGTCCCACTTTTCTCCTGTACAATCAGGGATTCTCTGTGTGTTCCCTGTCAGGGCAGTAATTGGTCTTAGCCGGGCACCATCTAGTTCTTCTGGTCTCAGGCTGATGGAGTCTCTGGTTTATGTGGCCCTTATGGGTCAGTTCTATTCTGTCCTATAGGGTCACTATGAGTCAGAATTGACTTGACGGCACTGGGTTTGGTTTTTTTGGTTTTTCTTTTTCTTGGGCTTGTATTTTCTTTGTGTCTTTGGTGTTCTTCATTCTCCTTTGCTCCAGGTGGGTTGAGGCCAATTGATGCATCTTAAATGACCGCTTACTAACTTTTAAGACCCAAGATGCCACTCACCAAAGCGGGATGCAGAACGTTTTCTTAATACACTTTGTTATGCCAGTTGACCTAGATGTCCCCTGAAACCATGGTCCCCAGACCCCCGCCCCTGCTACTCTGTCCTTCAAAGTGTTTCGTTGTATTCAGGAAACTTCTTAGCTTTTGAATTAGTCCAGTTGTGCTGACTTCCCCTGTATCGTAGGCTGTCCTTCCCTTCACCTAAAATAATTCTTGTCTACTATCTAGTTAGTGAATATTCCTCTCCCTCCCTCCCCACCCTTGTAACCATCAAAGAATGTTTTCTTCTGTGTTTCAGCCTTTTTTTGAGTTCTTATAATAGTGGTCTCATACAATATTTGTCCATCGTGACTGACTAATTTCACTCAGCATGCTTTCCAGATTCCTCCATGTTAGGAGATGTTTCAGGGATTCATCATTGTTCTTTATTGTTGTGTAGTATGCCATTATGTGAACATACCATAATTTATTTATCCATTTATCTGTTGATGGACACCTTGGTTGTTTACATCTTTTTGCTATTGTAAACAGTGCTGCAGTGAACATGGGTGTGCATATATGTATTCGTGTGAAGGCTCTTATTTCTCTAGGGTATGTTCCAAGGAGTAGGATTGCCAGATCATATGGTAGTTCTATTTCTAGCTTTTTAAGGAAGTGCCAAATCGATTTCCAAAGTGGTTGTACCATTTTACAGTCCCACCAGCAGTGTATAAGTATTCCAGTCTCTCTACAACCTCCAACATTGATTATTTTGTGTTTTTTGGATTAATGCCAGCCTTGTTGGAGTGAGATGGAATCTCATTGTAGTTTTGATTTGCATTTCTCTAATGGCTAATGATTGTGAGCATTTCCTCATGTACCGGTTAGCTGCCTGAATGTCGTCTTTGGTGAAGTGCCTGTTCATATTCTTTGCCCATTTTTTAATTGAGTTATTTGTCTTTTTGTTGTTGAGGTTTTACAGCATCTTATAGATTTTAGAGGTTAGACACTGATGGGATTTGTCATAGCCAAGTTTTTTTTCCCAGTTTATAGGTTGCCTTTTTACTCTTTTGGTAAAGTCTTTGGATGAGCATAGGTGTTTGATTTGTAGGAGTTCCCAGTTATCTAGTTTCTTTTCTGGTGTTTGTGCATTGTTAGTAATGATTTGTATACTGTTTATGCCGTGTATAAGGGCTCTTAGCGTTGTCCCTAATTTTTCTTCCATGATCTTTATCATTTTCGGTTTTATATTTAGGTCTTTGATCCATTTTGAGTTAGTTTTTGTGCATGGTGTGATTTACAGGTCTTGTTTCATTTTTTTGCAGATGGATATCCAGTTATGCCAGCACCATTTGTTAAAGAGACTGTCTTTTCCCCATTTAACTGACTTTGGGCCTTTGTTAAATATCAGCTGCTCATAGGTAGATGAATTGATGTCTGGATTCTCAATTCTGTTCCATTGGTCTGTATATCTGTTGTTGTACCAGTACCAGGCTGTTTTGAGTACTGCAGTGGTATAATAGGTTCTAAAATTCAGGTAGAGTGAAGCCTCCCACTTTGTTCTTCTTTTTCAGTAATGCTTTATTTATCTCGGGCTTCCCTTCCATATAAAGTTGGTGATTTGTTTCTCTATCTCATTAAAAAGTGCCATTGGAATTTGGATTGTGATTGTACTATATCTGTAGATTGCTTTGGGTAGAATAGACATTTTCACAATGTTGAATCTTCCTATCTGTGAGCAAGGTGTGTTTTTTTCCACTTATGTAGGTTTCTTGCAGTAGTGTCTTACAGTTTCCTTTGTATAGGCCTTTTATGTCTCTGGTTAGATTTATTCCTAAGTATTTTATCTTCTTAAAAAAAAAATCTTCTTAGGGGCTATTTATTGTAAATGGTGTTGATTTGGTGGTTTCCTCTTCAGTGTTCTCTTTGTTGGTGTAGAGGAATTGAACTGATTTTTATGTTTATCCTGTATCCTGATACATTGCTGAAACCTTCTATTCCAGTAGTTTTCTTGTGAATTCTTCAGGGTTTTCTGTGTATAAGATCGTGTCATCTGCAAATAGAGATACTTCTTCTTTACCAGCCTCGGTGCCCTGTGTTTGTTTATCTAGCCTAATTGTTCCAGTTAGAACCTCCAGCACAATGTTGAATAAGAGTGGTGATAAAGGGCATCCTTGTCTGGTTCCTGTTCTCAAGGGGAATGCTTCCAGACTCTCCATTTAGGGGGATTTTGCCTATTGGCTTTGTATAAATGCCCTTGCTTATGTTGAGGAATTTCTCTTCTTTCCTATTTTGTTGAGAGTTTTAATCATGAATGGGTGTTGGACTTTGTCAAATGCCTTTTCTGCAACAATTGATAAGATTATGTGGTTCTTTTGTTTTATTTATGTGGTGGATGACATCGATGGTTTTTCTAATGTTGAACCATCCCTGCATACCCGGTATGAATCCCACTTGCTCATGGTGAATTATTTTTTAGAAAAGTTTGCTCTTCAAAGGACATTGTTAAGAAAATTAAAAGGCAAGCTATGGAGTGGGAGAAAATATTTATAATACTTATATCTAACAAAGGATTTGTGTCCAGAATGTATAAAGAAATATATATACTCAAAAAAAAAAAAAACTAAAAAATGGGCTTGATTTGATGATATGAACAAATACTTATCTAAAGAAGATATATAAATGGCCAGTAAGCAAATGAAATATGCTTAACATAGTAGTCATTAGAAAAATTCAAAGTAAAACTTGAGTAGAACACCACTTGACACCATCTAGGATGCCTAAGATTTTAAAACAGCTGACAGACCAAATATTGGCAAAGATGGGGAGCAACTAGAGCTCTCACACTTTCCCACGGGATATAAATTGCTGCAACCACTTTGGAAATCAGCTTGGCATTTTCTTGTAAGGTGAAATATATGCCTACTCCATAATCCAGCAGATTCACTCCTAGCTATTTACCTAAGAGAAATGAAAACATGTTTTTGTAAAAAGATTCATGTAAGAATGTTCATAGCTGGTTTATTCATAATAGTGTAGAACTGGAAACAGCGTTTGTGTCCAACAGTAGGAGAAAGGATAAACAAATTGTATATTCATACAGTGGAATATTACTTGGTGATAGAAAGAAAGAACTTACCAGATCAGTGATTGAGGGGAGTTGACTGCAAAGAGGCATGAGGGAACTTTCTAGGGGATGAAAATGTTCTCTGTCTTGACTGTTGGGTACTCATGTGTGTACATTTGCCAAAACTCATTGAACTGTACACTGACTTTTATATTTCTGCTGCCCCAGGCTTTGTACATGTGCTTTGTAAATGTTAATTGGATCTCACTACTGGTATCCCTTAACACAGGAGTATGGGTTGAAGAGACTAGAGATAGTAATTCAGGAGCAGGTTGGGGTAACAGAGGAAACAAGTTCCCTAGGGTTGATGAATCTGAATTTCATTTTCAGCGAACTGAACAGAGGGATATAAGGAAAGCAAAATTGAAAGAAAAGAAGGAGCAGAATCAGATTGAGACTTTAATCCAGGCCATCAAGGTGAGTTCTCAAAGCTTAGGCCCCTCTGGTCCTGTTAAATCCACTAAGCCTGAAGTTTGTCGAGAACCTTTCTTGGGATGCTTTACCTGAATGAATTTGCTCATTTTCATTTTGCTTTGGTGAAGCAGTGTGATGAAAGAACCTGGGTTCTAGAGTAAGACCACCCAAATTTATTCTCAGTACTCCCACATGTATGCATGTTTGGCCTCAGGCAAGTCATAGAACCCCTCCAAGGCAGTTTCTTATCTGTAAAATGAAGGCATTATCTCTTTATAAACATGTAACTGATGAGTTACATTGATACCAACCTGTTTACAGGAGCCTACTTGTAAAAGGTATATATGGGTATGATTTCGCAGCTCTGGAATAAAAACTGATGCTAGCTATCATATGCTGAATATTTACTGTGTGCTAGACATTGGGTAGGGAACCCTGGTGGGACAGTGGTTAAGTACCAGAAGGTCAGTTGTCCAAACCCACTAGCCAATCTGTGGGAGAAAGATGTGGCAATCTGCTTCGGTAAAGATTTATAGCCTTGGAAACCCTATGCGGCAGTGTTGGTCTGTTCCGTAGGCTCTCTATGAGTTGGAATCACCTGGATGGCAGTAGGTTTAGTTTTTTTGTTTTTAGACATTGTGTTAAGCATTATCTCGTTTAGTCTTCACAGTTGACTTCTGAGGCAGACAGCTTGTTCTTGTTTTGCTAGATGATAAAACATTCTCTGAGAGGTGAAGAGACCTGGCACAGCTAACGTGTGTCAGAAACATACCCTTGCTCTCAACCACTGTGCTTTGTACTATACTGCATCCTGAGAATGTCTGTGTTTAGGACATTGCCTCTCTGACTGTAATAATAACAATTTAAAAAAACACCGGCATTTTCTCTCCTTTTTAAATTTTGAAATGAATGCAGTCTGATCCACATCTTGCCTTTAACTTGATACCCAGCAAGTCACCTGTTGGAACGTTGGCTTGCTTGGTCTTCAAAAGGGAGAGAAGACTTTCTGTGAGGTTTCGGGATAGGTTCTTTGTTTCATTCTTCGTGCAGCTAAATTATGAACCCATTTAAGGTACTCACTGACCTTGAGAACCTAATGCTGCCAAGATGCACTACTTTTGTCCCTCCCCACAACAAGCCAACTGTTAACGTGTATGAACAGATTAAGCAGAATAGAATACTCCAGTTTCTCATCATCATTCACAGTGAGGGATTTGGTTATTTTCTTAAAAGTAGAATATTTGAGTGCCAGACATTTGCATATAGATTTTTTGGTTGTTCCCTCCTTTAGTCTAACTCTTCATCTTAAACTTCAGTGTTTATAAGATTACTCTCACCAGTAGTATACACAAAGCCATACAAACCGTATTTTACTGAGGGTTTAAGGCAGGGATCGGCAAACTGCAGTGCTACAACACAGCCTTGCTCCATTATTTATTTATTATCCATGGCTGTTTTCACATTATAACAGCAGAGCAGAGTAGTTGGGACAGAGACAGTTTGGCCCACAAACCCTAAAATATTTATTATGTGACCCTTCAAAGAAAGTTTGCCAACCCCTGATTTAAGATGGATAGCTCCTGATTTGTCAAGAGCAATTCTGATTGCATGTAATTTTCTCCTAACGTGCTAACTTCAGGATCCTCTCCACAACGCACATATGCGCACACACACAAAAAAAAGAGGTAACCCCTTCCTATTCAGACACTTGATTTGGCCATCATTTCCATGAAAGAGTAACGATTAAGTCCACACACATTATTTTAAGTATTCCATGTTCTAGCTAAGCGAGACTTCTGCCACTCCTGTATACATGACACCTTATTTCTTCTCTGCCTTTGCACACGCTGGTTTTGGCTTGGAATGCCTTTCTTCCCCCCCCCCCCCCCTCAACTGCTCTGCCTATCAAAGTCATTGCCCTTGGCCTAGCATTCCCCAGGCACCTCCATCATTCATTCCAGCTTTGCAGTTCCACAGCTCCACTTCTTGCCTTACGTTGTGATTATTTCTATAGCTGTCTCCTCCTTAGACCATGAAATCCTTGCGTGCAGGAAACCATGTCTGGCTCACCTGTGTGGCACAGGGGCCAGCATGTGTAGTTAATGATGAGTTGAACAGATGATGCCTACCATGTGCCAGGCCTCAGGGATAATGAAGATGAATTGTGTATAGGGCTGGCCCTCAGGGAGCTCGCAGTGCTGTTTCCCTATTTCAGTGAAGTAGGTCTGCATTCTCCTCTACAGAAAGGTTTGTGTGTGTGTGTGTGTTTCTTTAATGCAGGCTAGGAACATCAGGTTAGTTTCTGAAGCTGCCGGTGAAGATGAAGATGCCGCCTCAGAAGGTTTAGCTGAGCTTTTCCGGGATGGGCTCATCTCTGAGAACCCCTACGGAGCCAGAGTGAGTCTCGATGACCAGGGCAGGCTGAGCTGGCCTGTGCTCTTTCTGTACCCAGAGTGTGGCCAGTCGGACTTCATCTCTGCCTTTCACGAGGACTCCAGGTACTTACCTGCCTGAGATCCTTCTGCTTCTGGTTACGTTCTCTCCCACTGACTAGAAAGTAGGAAGTGGTAGATTTTGCTTGAGGAGGGAGTAGAATAGTTGAGAGGGTTTTACACAGCCTGGTTTGGTGTAACCTGTCTACCTGTAGCTGAGTTCTCCCTTGCTAATGAGGTTTGCAGTGGCAGACACAAGCCTCACCAGCATGCTGACTGGGTTAGTAAGTGTAACACCACAGTAGAGTGTTCGCCAAAGAGTGTATCACATATCATTTTCACATATCACTCTTGAGATGTGAAATCATTTTAGGTTGTACGTGAATAATAAATCAAGTGTATGAAGATTAGAAAAAATATAATTAGCACATTTAGCTTGAGATTGATGAAATTAATGCTTAGAAAGTAGCTAAATGTAAGTAATGTTTTCAAGCCTGAGTGAATTTAAAGAACAATATTATGTCAGTAATAGGAGGTGATACACGTACATATTTTGGATGCTATTGTCAAAACGGCTCAAGCCTGCATTGCATGTTTTATGTATCCCTGAGGTATCTGAGAATCGGTATCTAGGGACTGTGGTGTGGGAAAGCCCGGTCATGAGCTAGTGACACCCAGAAGTATACGTTGTGCCCTTAGGTTTATTGATCATCTAATGGTGATGTTTGGTGAAACGCCCTCTTGGGACTTGGAGCAAAAATACCGCCCTGATAATTTAGAGGTAAGAGAAGTTTTACTTTGTTCTTCTGTGGGATTTTTTTTTTTAAACAATCGCAAATTTACAATACAAAGAACTTATCATCTTCTAATAATTTGAAAGGAGCCCTGGTGGCGCAGTGGTTAAGAGCTCAGCTGCTAACCAAAAGGTCAGCAGTTTGAATCTACCAGCTGCTCCTTGGGAACCCTTATGGGGCAGTTCCGCTCTGTCCTATAGGGTCACTATGAGTCAATCGACTCAACGGCAGTAGGTTTGGCTTTTTTTTTATTTGAGGGTAAGATGCCAACTGATGCCCTATCACCCCCAAATACTTCAGTGCATATTGCCTGACATTCTCAGCTGTATTTACGTGTGTGTGTACACATTAACATGCACACACACATATATAACCATGAGTTCTCATTGATACCTCCAGTTCTAATCCAATACCAGATTTTATATTCTTGTTTTCTCCAGTATTTATAAACAGTGGCTTTTATTATTCTTAATATGTTTATTCATTTGATCAATCCCTCATATTTAATCAGTCTCTGTCACCACCACTGCGTCTCGCCCACATGGACCTTCCTCACCGGGTTGGACTCTCGACTCCCTGTGTCAGGCTGTGGCCTCTGCATTCGGGCCTTCCTCATCCTGTGTAGACTCTGACTGCACTGCTCAACCTCCCTGTGTGCACAGCCTCCTCATCGTCCTCAGGCTCTGACTCCCCACAACAGGCACCCCCTGTGTGGACGGCCTTCTCACCCTGCTTGAGCTCTGACACCCTTTGCTGGACAGCCATATGACAAGGAAGCCTTTCACTCTGCTCAGGCTGGCAGTCTCCCAGCGTGGGTGCTCTCTTCCACTGGTCGGGCTCTGACACCCTCACATTTTGGCAGCCCTGCTGTGCAGACGTCCCCTTGCCCTGCTTGGGCTTTGATACCCTGCACAGGTCTGTCCACTCTGTGGCCATCCTTCTCGCCCTGCTTGGGCTCTTTCCCTCCTCACGGCTTTTTCCCCGCTACACCTAATGGCTCTGGGACTGAATTGTTAGGGAAGGGAAGGCTGCATAGGCCTGGGCTTGAGTCCTGGCTGCTCGGTTTATTAGCTGGGTGACTTTAGCAAGTTACTTCACTTCTCTTAGCTTTGGTTTTGTCTTTGGAACACGGAGCTGGTAATGTGTTTTTTCAGTGTCACGAAGAGGACTAAAGGCAAAGTAACCAGCCCTACAACTGTATAAAGAAGTCACTCAGCTAATACCAGTTGCAATCTCTTTACCTTTTCCTTGGGCTTGCCTGTAGCACACCTAGTGCTGCTGATGCCTTTTATTCATACTGACTACTCGTTCTCTAAAGGAGCGCTTGATGGCCCAGTGGTTAAGCACTCGGCTGCTAACAGAAAGGTCAGCAGTTCGAACCCACCCAGTGGCTCTGCAGGAGAAAAGACTTGGCAGTCTGCTCCTGTCAAGATTACAGCTTTGGAAGCCCTAGTGGCAGTTGTGTTCTGTCCTGCAGGGTCACTACGAGTCAGAATCAAGTAGACGGCACACAACAGCAACAGCAACAGCACTGCTTCTCTGTTAATCTTGCAGGTCTACTTTGAGGATTCAGAGAGAGCAGAACTATACCGGGTGCCTCCTGAGAGCACCCTGCTGCACACACTGCAGCACCCCAGGTGAGTCATCCATGTGGGGCTGAGTAGAATGGGGAGGGTGCTCAGGCACAGTCCGAGGCAGGCAGCCAGGTTCTCAGGCTATCGCTGGCTGCCAGCTTTGCCGGTTGATTGCCTACACCCCCTCACTTCTGAACTGGGTGCAAAACTAAGTGAGATGGCATCCTGGAGCCTCACCTGGCCTGTTAAACTGGGCCATTGGCCAGACAGGATACAGTGAGTGACAGCTCATTGCACTGCATGTGACACCCCCAGGCTGGGGGACATAAATGGGGTTGGTCTGAGCAGGGAAAAGCTGCCAGGCTTCTGTACCTGAGGGCAGCTGAGCTGACCCTCCTGATCCTAATTGTGTCTGTGTCCCCGGAAATTGTTTAAAGGAAAGAGCACTGGCTCTTGAAGTCAGACATACAGTCATTTACTGGCCGTGTGACTCTAGGAGATCACTACCTGTCCGAGGCTATTGCCTCATCTCCAGAACGGGAATAACTTGTGCCTTCCATATCTTGGGATTTCTGAGAGCCAGTGAGAGAGTAGGCATCCAAGTGCTCTGGTAAGCGTAAAGTGGTCCCACTACACAAGGGCGTCTTTGTTAACTAGTGGTGGCAGCCAGTTGGATTTGGCAAGTTGTCCCCTTTTACAGCTGTGAGGTGTTCCCAGACTATAAGAGAATGCCCTCAGTAGGTGTATAAGTTGGCTGCTGGACTACTATTCCCTAAGGTTTGAGCAAAGCAAAAAAGGGAAAAGCAGATACTTTTGCACTGAGGTAGAATGAAGAGGTTGGGCGTGGCAGGAGGTGAGGCTGGAGAGCTAGTTAGGGCCCTGCACAAAGGCCTTGAATGCCCTGCCAGGGAGTGTGCAGTTCATTCTGATGGCATTGTGGAGCCAAAGGGGGTTTGTTTAGGTAAAATTTACATACAGAGTAATGCACAGATTTTAAGTGTACTATTTACTGGTGAGGCCTAAAATAGTAGAGAGGGATTAGAGAGGTTTAGGAGGCAGATTGGGTGGGAACTGGTGATGTGTTGACTGACTTGGTAGAGATGGCCAGCTTGTCCTGTTCCTGCTGCTTTGGCTTGGTAGGCAGGAGGGGAAGATTTCCTCAGAGCTGACCTCTGACTTTTCCTTGGTGTTTTCCTCTGGCTGCACATCTCTCTTCTCCAAGTTCGTAGACACAGTTTTAACTGTTCGTTTTCTCACTTGTTAGCAAATTACATAGAATTCTTTAAAGGCTGGAGGTCCACCTACCCTATCTCTAAGAGATGGGGGGCTGGAGGGAAGGATTTAAAGAGAAAGCAGGCAGATTGTGGAGGGAAACCAATTTCATGCTTCTCAGAAAGTAATGTAAATGCTGTTGAAAGTGATTGCTTTTTAAATGACTAGCATAGGCAAGAGGCTTCCCAGGGCTGGTTTCTGGCAACTCTAGACCCTGAACTGGGCGGAGCTAAGACATAGGGCCTCCTGTCTAAAACCACACCCACTGAGTAATGCTAACAGACCTGGGAGGCCAAGGCCCTAACCCTCTCCACCCTGCTTCACTCCCTTTACAATCTGCCCCAATAACAGCAGACAGCTTCTGGTTCTGTGTACCCCCTGGCTTTTGCCTCCCCGCTCCTGCCGCCCCCACTATCACCACCACTTTTCCAAATTAAAGCCAATCTAAAACCTTTCAGGAAAGCCAATCAGGAAGCCTTTCCTGATTCCTCTTCCCCAGAGAGGGAATCATGCCTCCATGGCTAACACTGTACCTCACACATGTGTCTGCGGTTGAGCCTTGCTGTCATTAATTGATTCCTTATCTCCTTGCCCCAGTACTGAACTTGGAAGCAAGGATGATGGTTTTTGTTTTTTTTAATCTCTGTGTTTTCAGCACAGGAGACCTGGCTTAACGCTAGCACTCACTGAATGTCTGCTGAATGAATGAAAGCATGTTTTGTAGCTTATTTCAGATTTAGCCATAGGCAGGCATGATGCTGGAGGACTGGCCTAAAGGTTCTGGCTTGGGTAATGGAGAGAGCGTCATGCTAATTTGCCGGTTCTATAAACAGCCAACCAAATAAATGTGTTAAACTTGGGTTTTAATGTTGACTAACTTCCAGAGGTTCACTTTAAAGGTTATCGGGAAGGTCCATGGATGATTAAGATTGTAATTCAGTTAACCCCCTCTCTTTCATTGTGTTCACTGCAGGTACTCTGTAAAAGCCTTGACACCAGCATTTTTGGTATGTGTAGGATCCTCTCCTTTTTGCAAGAATTATCTCCGGGGGAGAAAGGTGCACCAGGTAAAGTGACCAAGCCAGGCTGTGGGAGCCAGACCCCTGGACCTCCTCCTTCACCCGCCTGTGGCCGAAGTCCAGCACACTTGATTCAGCTCTGAGATGCCATTTCTCTCCCTCTCAGGACAGTGCTTCCTAGCCTCTGGCTAGGGAAGTTGGCGCTGACTTCCCTGGACTGTAGCCTTTCTGGCCAAAATGCTGAGCTCCAGCTGGTCTCCATTCTCCTCTGCTGACAAAAAACTCTGTGCCTTGGTCCTGTCATCCTTGGATTCCCTGTGAGCTAGCTGTATTACTACCAGCCTCCATCTCAGAAGAGACCATCTATCGCATTTAACACAGCAGCTGACCCAAGTGACTAACTGGCCTGCAGAGACTGGCTCAGGATCCAGTGACATGGCTCTGGACCTCTGTGGAGTTAAGATGACTTAGAAAAGCTACCCCTCAAATTGCACTTATTCATATAAGCAAATTGTGCATATAATTTTAAGGCATTTACTGAATCGCTGAAGGCCAAGCTAAGATACACTAGCCTCCAGCTATTTGGTGAGCACAGGGGGAGTTGTGTGGGATGTGGTATAGATGCCTTGGGGTGAGATGGGGCCAGGAAAGCCAGGTCCCATTTCCACATTTATAAACAGCATGCAAACAGGTCCTTGGTACCTCTAAAGATACAGTCAGTGCTCCTGATCTTTGCAGGACAGAGGTCTACCATAGACTTGAGCAGTGGCCCCTGAATTCCTCTCCAGTTTCCACATCTTAGGATTTTGTGCCTTTTAAACTGAAAAATCTTTTTGTATGTTGGATGATTGTCACAGGTTGTATTTTTGTTTACAGCTATCTTTGCTCCCTTTACCTATTTAGAGGCTTTTGTATGTATGTCCTTGCCCGTAGTTACCTGCCTTCTTGTAGCCCCCGCTCCCCGCAGGGATGCTTCTGCTTCTCTAGCATTGGGCTTAGTTGTGCAACTTGACTTCAAAGGGATGTTAGCGACGTGACGGGTGCCGTGTTCCAACAAGTGTGAACTGCCATCGCGTGAGAGATGTGCGCTGTTTTCCTTCTGCCATGAGAACACGTGTCCCAGATACAAGCTCTTTCTTCAGCTTGGGAAAGGGGTGAAAAGGGACTTCAAATAATAGACTGTTAGACCACAGGTTGAATCCTGGTGGCTGCTGACTTGGTGCGGCCACCGGTAAGGCACTACCACTTGGAGTCTGTGGGACTTCTGTACAAAATGGTATGTGAAGGACCCAGCACAGTGCCTGGAACATGGTTATTCAGTAATTTCTGTTAAGTGAACTGTATCCAGGGCACATCTATGCTGACTGATAGTGCTAGTTCAGCGGTTCGCAGCCAGGGGTGATTTTGCCTCCAGCAGACATTGGGCAGTATCTGGAGACATTCTTGGTTGTCACAACTCAGTGGAGTGCTGCTGGAATCTAGTGGGTCAGGGACGGTGCTAAACACCCTGCAATGCCCAGGAAAGCCCCCAGTAGCAAAGAATTAGCCGTCCCAAATGTTGATAGTGCTGAGATTAAAAAACCTTGCACTAAACCAAAAAAATAAAATGAAACTTTCATTGAGTCAAACAGGTTCACAGTAGTCACCAGTCTGTATAAGTTGAAGCACTTAAAATAGCAATCCCTAAGAGTAGTTTCTCAGCCTTTCCCAGGCCTAAAGGTAGGGGTGCAGAGAGGAGCCCACGCTGTTGGCCTGGTCATTATGCCCTGTGTCACCAGTACAAAGATGGAAAAAAAAGGGCTCCCAACCCTGCTGAAATGTGGTTGCATGTTCAATTACTGTTGGCCACATGGGAAGCTGGAGTCCTGGTCCTGCCCAGACCCACTGTGTGACTGCATTGTCACCAGATGTTCCTCACCTGAACATCTGTAGGGCTCTTTGCCATGCTCTCTGGTTCTGCAGCTCTGTCATCCCCACCTCGACAGGGGAAACAGCCTGGCCCCTTCTGGCCAATGTTCAGTGGGTAGTGCTTGCTGAAAGGCCAGAGAAAATGGGCCCGGAATACCAGAGTTGTGGACGTGCAGGGCCCATGGTGGATCTGCAGCTAGGGAGAAGCCACTGTGGCTAGAAATGGGCCACCATGAACCCTGAGACAGCTGAGAAAGGTGCCAGCCTCCTCACTGGCCTCAAATGGGATAGAGCTCAGACCCAGCTTACACTGCCTGGCTCTGTGGCCACGGGCAAGTGCTGTGCGTGCTATGGGCCTCTAGTCTCTTTTTCTGTTAAAGAAGGTTGGAGAGATGATCCCTGGAGCCCCTTGCAGATCTCACCAGGTTGGGGAGGAATGGGGTTTGAGGGCCCTCAGCACAGCAGGTTTATTGGGTGAGCCCCCCGACAGGGCTAGAGGCTCACTTGGGAGAAAGCCACAAGGCCCCTCCCCGTCAGTAGGACTAGAGTGTGAAGAGGTGTGTGGCCAGGTGGTGTAGGCTTACACCATTACAGGCCATGCAGACCAGGTTGCAAAGGAGCAAGAGGCAATGGTAGCAGGTAAGCTGGCAGCAAAGGGCCTGGTAGTGGGGGTTGGTAGCTCGCAGGTGGGTGTAGGACTTCCTGGAGAAGAGGCTGATGTCATGGCCCAGGCCATAGCTCTGTTCAGTAAGGTACATGTCAGCCACGATGTCTGACGTCATCTGCCCAAACCACTGGGAGTTCGCCATGGCCACACACACAAACAAGATGACCAGCTGTAGCAGGGTGGGAGAGAAAAGGTCAGGACATGGCCCTCCTGCTGCCCTCTCCCACCATTACAGGCCGCCAGGGTAGCCAGAGCACTGAGACCTGGGTTCACATCCATGCTCCTGTGCTATCTTGGGCAAGTTAACCTCACTGAGACTCAGAATTTTTGGCAAAATGAGGCTAATAAAGGTACCTGCACTCAACAAAATGATAGTGATACACGATTCCCTTCCTCCATCAACTCAGGTACTACATGCGAAAAGCCTTTGCCAAAGTGTAAGCAGTGATGTCTGCAGGGCACAATCCTGTAAGATGATTTCCTAGCCCTCATCCTGACATCTGGAACCAGGATGCCTATCTCCAGCCCAACAGGTGCTGGAAGCACCATAATTCTTGAGCTAGAAGGGCTGTCCCCACACCCGTTTTAGAGGTGGTTTGGACATTGCAGCCACACCAGGGCTGGAAAAAAACATTTGCTTCTGTCATTCTGCCAAAACCTTCACTGGGGCTGGCTCTGGGGCAGGTCCCGCCCTGGGCACTGGGCACTGGGCCCTGCCCTTGAGGAACACCCAAGCCATCAGCAAGGGAGATGTGGGACAGAAGGAGGATGCAATCAATGATGCAGAAGAGGCCCAAGCAGCAGGAGTAATTGATCCTGATGGAGAGGCTGGGGGAGAGCAGAGGAAAGGCTTTTCAGAGGAGGTGATGCATGAACTAGGTCTCAGAAGATAAAGAGGCCCAAGGGGAGAAACAGGAGCATTCCCGGCAGAGGGCTCAGTATATGCAAAGGTGTGGAAACCTTTCCTGACCTTTTGCCCTTCCCAGGTATGTTTCACTGCATCCACATCTCCTACACCCAGTTCTTTTCACCCTTTTACCCTGCCAGACTGTGCTCCCCAGGAGCCAGGCTGGTATCTGATACCTGTGTGCCCAATGCCCAGCTCAGAGCCCAGCACAGAGGAGGTGCTGGAATGTATGGTGGTGCTGGGCTGGCATGCTGGAGGAACAGCGAGCAGTGTGGTAGCACTGGAGCCAAGGAGAGAGGGACAGAATGGCAGGAGGTGAGCAGAGCTATGACCGGGAGATGAAAGGCCTTGATCATTGGGCCCAGGCATTTGCAATTGATTCTGTGCACCCTGGGGAGCCCTGGATGCACTCTGAGCAAAGTGGTATGCTCAGAGGGGTTTTCCTAAACTCTGGTAGCCAGGGTGGGCACTGGGCTGGGAGGCGAGGGGGCCTGCATACCTGCGTGGGCTCCTCATTGAGGAGCTCCCTTGGGTGGTATGTGGTAAAAAATAATCAGGTCGCAAAGGGGCAGGCAGAGCCCATGTGGAAGTAGAAGGGGAAGAGGCGGCTCTGGATGAAGCCCTGGGTTGGTGTGGAGAAAAGGACTAGGATTTCGCCTGGGAGGGGAGACCCAGTCGTGGCCCCGCTCCCCGGCGCCCTGCGGTCGAGCACGTGGCCGGCAGCTGGTTCCCCGGATGGCTGCCAGGCCAGGCGCGTTCAGAGCCCACGCGGCCCCGGGGGGTGCAGAGCGCACCCTTACACCCCACCCCACCCCCCACCGCTCCCCATTGCTTACCGAGTGCTGCGCAGTCTGCAGGTCCCTGAGTCGCGGCTGTGCCGTGGCGAACTAGCAGCAGGATTCCGGGACCTAAGCAGCCAGATAGGGCGCAGCTGGTCGGGGGACAGTCCTTGGGTTCTCCTCTTCCTCCAGGAGCGGGGTCGGCGGGGGTGCGGGGAGGGAAGCAGCCCATGAGGCTGAAGCTGCCTGTGGGGATGGTGAGCTTGGGCCTCGTGGGTGGGTGCTTCCTGGGCCACCTTGCCTCCAGGAGAGACCAGCCAAGATCCCCTCAAGGATGAGAGAATCAAGGCCCAGAAAGGAGGAGGACAGGGGCAAGGCCAAAGCACGTGCACCAGCCTGTGCACCAGCCTCTGCACCCCTGACTTGAGGCCACAGGTTTTCCCACCACCCTGGGACCCTCCATCCCACAGCACTCACACCCTAGTGCAGCCCTTCCCAGAACTGAGGCCTCCGTTACAGAGGTGGCACTGGACCACTTCAGTCTGGTTCTTAGCTGCAGTCAGCCTGGGATGCATGGGATCGGACCACTGTGATCTGTTGGCTCATGTTTGGAAGCAGATTGTCAGACCTTTCTTCTTAGTCTGAAGCTCTGCTGAAAACTGTTTAGCATCATAGCAACACACAAGCCTCCAATGACAGATGCATGGTGGCTGCACCTGAGGTGCGTTGGGTTTGGTGGGGTTTGCCGGGTCTCCTGCATGGAAGGTGAGAATTCTGCCACCGAACCACCACTGTGCTCTTCTGTCTGGTTACCTCTGTGGATTCCGGGTGATAGATGAGAGAATTGGGGTGGGGGGACAAAGCCCCCTTAAGGCAACCCTTGTCACACATTGCTGGCAGATGCACAGGGCAGGCGGGGAAGGGGGAGTGATTATGGTCACTGTTAACACAGCTCCGGCCCTGCGCTAACCTGCTGTGTCTGGGTTCTCTTATTTAATCCGAGCAGCCTCTCTTTAAGGTCTGTGATCCGTTTCATAAATAAGGAGATGGAGACAGAGAGTGATTAGAAACGTTGCAGTCACACCACTAGTGAGTGTCAGAGCCAGGATTTGAGCCCATGCACCTCACACCACAGCCCACCTTCCCTCCCTTTCCGTGCTCCTTGGACAGACCCTCAAGGTCAAAGTGCATCGGGCAGCGTCTGCCTTCAAGGTCACACTGCTGAGTGAATATAACTCTAACCCTGAACTCCAGTGAAGAGAAATACAGCCACAAGCAAGTCCATCCACATCCCTGCTCTCAACCCTCAGTGGCTCCCCCTTTTTCCTCAGCAACACTCTTGGCCTGGCATTCATGGCCCAGTCATCCTGGACATGTTTCAGTTCTGGGGCAGGAGGGTGCAGTGGTTAAGAATGTGGGCTCTGGAGCCATCCTGTCTGGATTCCAATTCCAGTCTTGCAGCTCACTAGCTGTATGGCCTTGGACACGCTGTTTCGGCTCTCTGTGCCTCAGTTTCCTCATCTGAAGTATAAGCAGGATAATAGCACTTACCTCATCTGAGTTAATCTGTGTGAAACAAATAGAGCTTGCTTGTAATAAGTGTTCAGTCTATGACACTACTTTTTATTCCCCAACCTTGCCATGCTCTCTTAGCTTTGGGCCTTTGCATAATTCAGTTCCCTTTGCCTAGTGTACTCCCTCCCATTTGTTACTCCCTCTCCTAACTGTTCCTCCCTGCCTTCATTCAGGTCCTGTTGCCATCTGCACCATCACTTCATGTCTGTTTACCTGATGGTTTTCCCTACTTTGTGTAAATTACACTTCAGCACTGCTGGGGCCTAACACAGCACCTGCTCAGCACATAGTAGGTGCACAACAAATAATCACTGCCTAATGGCACAGAGGAGGGAATAGCTTAGGGTGGAAGCCACTACCCATGATGGATTTGGGCCATGAAGGCGTGAAGGAATTGGGGGTGGGGGAGGTGAGAGGGCCTTCTAGGCATGGGGTACAGCACAAGCAAAGGCAATGAGACTTGCAAGGGAAATATTCCAGGGGATATGCTGGCATGGCTCAGCTTCCATCTCTTGAGTACTTACAATATGGCAGACACCATTCTAGGGGCTTTGCATGCATTAGTTCATTTAATTCTCCCAACATTCTAGGACCATTTTACTGATAAGTGGCACAGAGAGGTTAAGTTTCTTGCCCAAAGTCAGCTAGCTAATGGAACATCGAGCCAGACAAAACGTGAACTCAGGACTCTCCTCAGCCCTTTGGGAGATACAAATAGGAACAAGACCCAGCCCCTGCCCTCAAGGAGCTTCCAGTCGACCCACCTGCCGTTGCCCACCTACTCCAAGGTAGTGCTTGCTGTGTCATGTAAAGTCCCCAACCTGTCTGCTTGGATAGAAGAATCCACTGTCTGCAGAAACCTCTACCAGAGCCTACGGCCAAATCCCCACACCAAGTGACATACCACCAATAGGGCTCCCCTAGCCCACCAGTTGCACTCTTGGGCCTAAGCAGCATATTCTGCCTTTGCAAATGGGGCGTCCTCCACTACCATTAACTGGTAAGTGCTTCCTCCTCACTCCCTTACCTACATAGTTTTAATTAGCCAAGGTCAATTAAGCTCTAATTATGAAGCTCATTAGCAGCCTTTAGAGCTGCTGGCTTGACAGAGGTGGACACCAACCCTACACCAGGGATGGTGCATTAACAGCGGGGCCTAAAGGTGTCATCCATCCTGCTGGGCCACAGCACACCACTCGCCCACCTACTATGAGCAAAGGGCCAACTGGCCTAATATAAGGCAGCTGCCACTTACCAAGCACCTGCTGTGAGCCAGGCACGGTTCTCCCATTTTAAGGATGAGGACACTGTACGTTCAGTGCAGAGAGTATGAGGAAGTGCAGTGCACCCCATGCAGTCTGACTCCAAAGTCTCCAGTCTGGCTCACTGTTGTTTTTAAAATTAGGTGAAGTACTTTTTTTGTTGTTGTTGGTCTAATAGCATCATAAAACAATTTCACACATTTTAAGAAAGCTTTTAAAAATCCTTTTCCTAACTCTAACACAAAGCCTTATGTGCCCCTGGGTGCATAACTCCATTCTAAAATCATATAAGCATCTTGGTGTGCGAATGGGTGGTGGGAAATCTGCAGGGGCCTGGTACACAAGTAGTTAAGGAAATGGCAATTTCAACAGATTTCTGCAAAGCTCCTTTATTGATAGCCCAGCAGGTGTTTCTCCATTAAAACAGAATATTAATGGAGCCCTTGATTTACATTCTAGGCTTGATTTACATGACGGTTTTGTTATGCACCAGCCTTTGTCCCCAAGTATTAATTCTGCTAAATATTTCCCAGCCAGTTGCTTCTCAGTCTCTCCAAGGAATGAGCAATGATAATACAGGCTGTACCTGTTATTTTGCCAGCATCTCAATTTCATCAATTTATGGCAAGAGGTAAAACTGGCAAGTTCAGTAATGAGAGAGCAAGGTACGCAGTTTGAATATTTCCATCTTTCCTCTAAGGAGATGGAACCATTCTGTAGGCGTGACCTAATTCTTGCTGGTGGCACTCCCCAGGAAGATTGTAAAACATCACATCAATAAAACAAGACCCAGGTCTCAAGATAACGAAGTTAATAGCAGAACCTGGGCTCCCAACGGAGTGACTTCCTAAGTCATACGGTCTAAGGGAAGTGTCTTCTTAAGCACACTACGGGCCATGCGTTTCATGTGAGCTCATTCAACCCCCAAACCACCCTATGAGGTGAGCAGCATTATCACGGCCATCTTACAGATGAACAATCTGAGAGGCACCAAGGGCAATTAACTGATCCAATGTGACATTCCTGCAAAGTGTTGGACCTAGGATTGTGTGTCTTCCAGGTTCTGATCTTTCCACCAAATCATGCTGCCTGTGGCTACTAGAAGAAACACTGGCTTAATGACCAGGACACCTAGGTTATAGTTCAGCTTGACCTTGGGCAAATCACCATGCTCCCTGGATTGTCCCCACATGGTAAAATAAACATATGGGTACCTATTTTAGCAAACCTACGAGGCTTCTGTGATCCAGCCAGTCTTCTAATGCAACAAGAGGTAGCCTGATTGAGGGGACACAGCACCTGGCCTGAATCAGTTTTGTCAGTCAAATGGTACCTGGTAGGTTAATTCTCTCTTCAGATCTGTTCTCCCTTGGTGAAAAGAGGGCTGGATACACAGGTCCCAGGTTCTCCTCCTGTTCTAAAGCGCCACGATCTTTTATCCATCCTCAAATCATTCTGTAACTAGCACATTTATGAAGAATTTAAAATTAATTGGTTCTCTATTCTTGGAATCTGGTTTTTAAAAGTGCTTACATTAGGCTAGCCTTCCATAAATACGCTTATGGAACACAAATTTAAAATTAAAAAAATTAAAGCACCCATTTGTGTGAGCTCCAATTTCTCATATACTCCAGGCCAACCTGATTAAACAGACATAAATAATCCAGTTTTATTTATTGAGATCGCTTTGCTAAGGCAGAGGCCATGTATGGTAGCAGGAAGGGCATGGTTTCTGGCTGATACTCAGATTCTAGCTCTGACACTTGACAGCTATGTATGCATCCTCGAGTAAGCTACTTAAACTGAGTCTCAGGTTTCCTCATCTGTGAAACGGGAATAATAGCATCTATCTTGCACAGTTGTAAGGTCTGGGAACTCATAGCCTAGTGGCACATGGCAGGCCCTCAACAAATAAATGAGCACCCCATTAAAAGCAGAGGGCTCACAGCAGTCTGATAATGCACAATAGAAATTACTCAAAGAAATGCCAAGCCACAAAATGGACTTGGGGTGGTGGCTACCCTTACGCCAGCCAGAAGCTCTCAATCGACTGGCTGCACATTCGAATCACCGGGGGAGCTTTAAAAAATCATATGGTCTGCCACACCCCGACCTTAATCAGAACTTCTGCATGGGACCCAGGTGACTCCAACCAGCAGCCAAGGGTAAGGTCCCCTGCCTTACCATCCAGCCTTTCCATATCTCTCTCAGAATCCACATATCCTGAGCTGAAAATCTGAAGTATTCCAACGGAAGCCTGGGAGTCATTAGGGTTTGGTATATACATTAACTAAGAGACCTGATGGTGTGTTTGGGGGATGGAGTTACTCTAGCAGAACAAGCTGCCAGAAAGCCAGTGAGCAGGTGAAACAGGCCAAAATGAGAACTGCAGTGCACTAGGAATGGGCTCAGGACCCTGGCTTCAGGAAGCTCACTATCAACCATAGGTGGCTGAGCCATACATACAATGAGCTGCTGCAAAATAAGGAATGTGATCAATGCCATAGGCAAAGTGCCACTGGGGGTAGGGGGGGACCACTTCCAATACCTGCCAGGAATGTTTTGAAGAGGTGGTGGCTTGAACTTGGCCTATCCATTCTTATTAGATGTGGACATGTAGAGACCCTAGGAGGCCAAGGACAGGGCACCTGACTGTGCTCCCAATCTGATGTACAGGAGCAACGAAAGTAGACGACACTCTGTGGAAGCTAAAGTTCACTCCCAGTTTTCACAGAATGTTGGCAGAGACCATCTCTTAATATTCTCCCCTTGTGAATGTTTCTAGGATCCAGCTCTGTTCCTAGGACAAGGTCACCATGGTGGTTTAAGCCTGCTCGTCCCTGGCATCTGTCAGAAAAAATGGTTTAAAACACATTTTTCCAACCCCCAATGTTTGTTTTGTTTTGGTTGCTGTTGTTGTTGAGTGGGGTGTAGAAACAGTAGAAAAAGAAAGGAGAGGCTCAAGACAGGAAGCCATTCCACTGGTAAAAGTGCAAGACCATTGTTTTAAATTAACATGCAAGGCGCATTTCAACAGTTTGACTTTATTCAATCAATACAACATGATCTGGAGAGCTTAAGCTGCCTCAATAGGGCCAGGTCTCTGGAGCAGTTTTTGACTTGAGCCATCAGCTAACTATATCAACTTGCCAGTTAGCTTAGACTGTGGAGGGTCAGGGAAACCAGCTCTACCTGTCACGGACCTGTCATGGAACCACCCTGGGACAGCTGTTGGGACCTGACACATCTAATACCATTTTCTCATGTTACAGATGAGAAACAGAGGCCCCCGAAGAGAAAGGGACATGCCCAAGTCACCAGTGATTTGGTGGCAGGGTCAGATCTCCTGATTCTTTTGCCCACACACTCAGCCCACTGATCAGTGGGGGAGGGCTGAAGGGCCTGCCCTCTGGGCCTAGCAGCAAGAGGCCTGTGGTCACAGATGGCAGAACCGGGAGGGAAACTCAGCTGAGGACAGCGGCTCATCCCAGGGACAAAACTGGAACCCGGGTTTCCTTCTTGTTTGCCTCCTAACAGAAGCTTCCGCCAGTAGCATATAAGAGGAATGGTATGTGGTGGCTTGGCCAATCCAGACAAACAGATAACGTTAATAACTTAAAATACAAACAGTGTGAACAAATGACTGAGATAAAAACTGGTTTCCCTAACACAGTCTCGAGGAGTTCCTGGGTGGTGCAGTTAAATATTCAGCTATTAACTGAAAGGTTGGTGGTTTGAGTCTACCTAGAAGTGCCTCAGAAGAAAAGCTGGCAATCTACTTCCCAAAAATCAGCCACTGATAACTCTATGCGGCAGTTTTACTCTGACACACACGGGGTCACTATGAGTCAGAGTGGACTCAACAGCAATAGGTACTGGAAACACAGCATCATCTGTCAGGAGCTGCCCTGTTTCTGGAGAGGCCAGCCCAGAGACCCTAGGAAAATGCGGCCTCAGAGTGAACACCAAGGATGCAGGATGGGGGCAGGGGTAGGGCTGTGGACAACTTGGTTAGGTCATGACTCTCACTGGTTTGGCAGTTATGATATAGCTTGGCACCTCCATGAGATCTGATATAATATCATCACCTCCATAAGGCTGTGAGTAGCCAATCAGTTAAAAGGGAGTTTCCTTGGGGGTGTGGCCTGCATCCAATATAGGTGGACTTTCTGGCAAGGCTTGTGGGCTTTTGCTCGCTCTGGATCCTATAGCTCGCTCCTGTTCATCTGACCTCCAGTTCTTGGGACTTGAGCTAGCAGCTTACCTGCCGATCTTGGGATTCATCAGCCTCAGCAGTCTGTAAGCCAGCAGCCTGCCAGCTTACTCGCCAAACTTGGGATTTGTCAGCCTCCACAGTCTGTAAGCCAGTGGCTTGCTGTCTTACCTAATGATCTTGGGATTCATTGGCCTCCGCAGCCTGGGAGCCAGGGCCTGCTGTCTGACCTGCTGATCTTGGGTTTGCCAGTCCCTGCAGCTTTGTGAGCTTGGAGAAGCTTCCAGCCTGGTCCACGGACTTGGGACTTTCAGCCTCTAGAACCACGTGAGCCATTTCCTTGATAAAATCTCTCTCTCTATATATACAGACGCTTCAGTGGTTTTGCTTCTCTAGAGAACCCAGCCAAAAATAGGGGCATTTAGGCAACCTGCACTGTGCTCAGTAATTCCACAACCCCCTCTTTGGTAAGAAAGACCACCTCACCAGTGTTCTGGCACCAAACTTCAAGATGTGAAGGGTCCTCCAGAGCCCTCTTGCCAGCAATTATCACAAAGGGGTAGCCAAGCTTGTTGGCGTCTTTCAGTCTGTTTCCAATGGTCAGATGAGTCCTGTCATCCAGCAGGACCTCGCCGTGAAGCTGTGGCAGTGCCTCGGCGATATGGCTGTGCAGGCTCCCCATGAGCTCCGTGGCCGCCTCCTCCTTGCTGCCTCTCTTAGGGGGGATGAGGCAGACTTGGTAAGGGGCCAGGAGGCCAGGCCAGCGAATACAGTCCTCTGTAGAAAGTACTTCAATGGCAGCAGCCAAGATCCGCGTCACACCCAAGCCATAGCACCCCATTTCGGCCAGCGATGGTTTGCCATAGATATTGGTAAACTGGGCATTAAAAATGGAGGAGTACTTGGTGCCCAGGTAAAATGTGTGCCCTACCTCAATGCCTTTGGTTTCAGTCAGTGGTCCCTGGCACACAGGGCAGTGCGTCTGTGACAAGTCTAGTGTCTCCATGTTGGCTGAGAAGCTGCAGCTGAGACAGACTGCAAGCCGGTCCTCGCCAACATCCACCGGTAACTGGAACTCATGAGACATCGTGCCCCCAATGCTGCCCACGTCAGCCTGAACCTTGACAAATGGCAGCCCCAGCCTGCTAAACAGGCTGCAGTAGGCACCACACACCAGGCTGTAGGTCTGCTGGGCGGCCTCTGTGGAGGAGTCGAAGGTGTACATGTCCTTCATGTAAAACTCTCGGCCACGGAGAAGCCCAAAGCGGGGCCTAGGCTCATCCCGAAACTTCCTTGTCACCTGGTATAGCAGGAAAGGAAGCTGCTTGTAGGACAGTGTCTTCTGGGAGGCAACCAGAGCTGTGATGGCTTCCTCATGAGTCGGTCCTAAGCAGTATTCCTTCCCATGTCTATCTCTAAGTCTTAAAAGCTCCTTGCCCATCAGGTCCCACCGATTGGTGGCTCGCCAGAGGTCTGCTGGGCTCAGGCTGGGCATGTTGACCTTCTGCCCCCCGATGGCCTGCATCTCCTGGTCTATCACCCGCACGAGCTTCTCCAGGGCACGCACAGTGTAAGGCAGAAGGTGGTAACAGCCGGGGCTCGCCGGGTGGATCAGGCCCACCTGAAGCATCAGCCGCTGGCTCTTACAGGTCAGGTCCCCAGATCTGCCTTCCAGGGACAGCACCTGGTCTTCCCGCAGGTTCTGCGGCTGGAACATGCGGGACAGCACCAAGTGCTTCCCTCTCCCTAGGGTACGGTGGTGAAGCCTGCAGGGAACGTACCCGGAGAGGTGGCGACTGCAGGTGGCCAGGACGGGCAACGTTCTCCATCTTGTCAGCAGTCTTCCCATTACACCACAGCACAAGGAAGCATTCGCGCCTGGACGAAAATAAGTTGTACAGAAATAGGCATTAAATGTGTTTCAACACCATGAAGTTGCCAGCTGAGTCCGGTCTCCAACAAACTTCTTAGACAGCCGCTGACTTTGCAGATACAAAGCCTTTCATCTCTAATGTCCTGGCAAACCAAAGTACTACTTTCTTACCTGACCGCCATTTTAAAAAATCAGTATTTACCCAATTATGAAAAAAATAACAATATACTGGCGAGAGACACGACTGGGTAGTGATTTGAAGTGCAGGCTGTGAGAGCAGGCAGCCCGGATTCTGTCTAGCTTCCCCAGGTCTGCACCCACGTCAACTGGGACGTGTGACTTAGCCCTCTGTGCCTGCTTTCCTCATCTGTAAATGGCAATAGCACAGCACCCACCTTGTAGGTTTATTGTGGGAATTGGAAGAGCTGTGGAAAGTTCTTAGAACAGGATCTGGTACATACTATGAGCTCAATGTTTGATGTTATTATTATATAAAATGAGAGGGAAAAGAGAAACAAAAAAGAAAAGATGACGACTAGCCATAATCCCTCTGCCCAGAGACAACCGTTGCTGACATTTTTTTGCAATCCTGTCTGTTTTACAAGCCCTTGTCCTTTGCCCAGGAGTCCCTGGGTGGCACAAACTGTTAAGCGTTCAGCTACTGAAAAAAAAGGTTGGTGGTTCGAATCTACCCAGAGGGGCCTTGAAAGGAAGGCCTGGCAATCTACTTCTGAAAAATCACCCATTGAATACCCTATGGAGCACTGTTCTACTCTGCAACACAGGAGTCAGAAATGACTCGACAACAACTGGGTCTGTCCTTTGCCCACCCCTTAAATGTTGTGTCTTTTCTCTCCTTATACTTCAACACACTCCCTGGTCAGGCCACAGGCTGGTGACTCCAAGTCAACATCGTCACTCAAGGTGTCTCTTGAGCTTCAGATCTACGTATCCAACATATCCTTACACAGGTTCTTCAGTGTCCCTGGAATGAACACAGCCTTCTCCCCAGGGCCATCACTCTGAATGGCCAAACCAGAAACCTCTCGATCCCTCTGCCCCACATTCATCAGCCCACTCAGCCCCTCATTCCTACCTCTTCAATTGCTGCTGAGTCCATCCCCTTCTCTCCACCACCAAGCACCCAACCAGGTCCAGGTCACCATCATCTCTCACCTGGCGTACTGTAGCAGCCTCCTCATGGGTCTCCTGACTTCCATTCCTGCCCTGCACCAATCTGCTTGCCACACTGAAGCCATGGGAGATGCTTCCAAAACACAGCCAGGAATAGTTTTTCTTGCATAAAATCCTCCAATGGCTTCCTAATGCCCTTAGAATAAGATCCAAATGTGTGACCTTCATGGTGTACATGGCCCCATGTGAGGTGGCTGCTGGGCCCCTCTGGCCTCATCTCTCAGCACTGCCCGCTTTGTGTTCCCGCTGTATCACCCTAATTCTTAACACTGTCCCCTCTGCATAGAACACTCCCCTCCCCTTTGCCTAGTGACATCTATTCATCCTTATTCACCCTCCAGGCCTTAGGATTACCATCCTGTCCCCCAGAAAGCCTTCCCTGACCCCTCTCCATACTCCAAAAGACTGGCTTCTACTGCAGCAGCCCACTCTTCCATCCCCTATCAGACACCAATCACCCTTTCAGGTTATTGCTCACTTGGCTGCCTATTTGCCCCCCAGACACTCAGCTCTGTGCGGGCAAGAACCACATCTGACTTGCTCACCACTGTTATCTTCAGCACACAGCAGGAGTTTACTAGACATCCTTTCTTCACGATTTTACAAAATATTTCTAATGGCAGTACAACATTTCACTGAGTGACTGTATAAAAAACAATCCCCCCACTACTGGAGAGCTGTCAGTCTTCCCCTTAAACACAATCTAAGATGAACTCCTGGGTAGGGCAAATGGTTAAGTGCTCGGCTGCTAACTGAAGGCTGGTGATTCAAGTCCACCCAGACACCTTTGAAGACAGGCGTGGTATCCACTTCTGAAAAATCAGGCATTGAGACCCCTATGGAGCACAATTCTACCCTGACACGCATGGGGTTGCCATGAGTCGGAATCAACTCAGCTGGCAACTGGCTGGGTGGTACTACAAAGAGGGGAACTTGTCAGTTCCCAGTCCTGGGGCAGGGACTCTGTGCTGCTGCAGGGAGGGCTCATGCCACCAGCACGTTGGAGGCTGGGTCCAGGCAGAAGTCAGCTGCCGTAGAAGCAGGAGTGGCTTTTCCTCCCTCTAACCCAGGCCCGTGTCTCTACTCCCTCTTCAGCTGGTGCTGCCAGAATATTTCATCCACAGCCTCTTCTGGATCATGTTCCTGTGTGCACAGGAGTGGCTCACCCTGGGGCTGAATGTTCCTCTACTTTTCTATCACTTCTGGAGGTGAGTCTGCCAGGGACTGGTTTGTCCTTCCCCTAAGATGAGCACAAGGCTTTTTTCAGGTATTTTTTGGTTATATACTTGTAAGGATGGCGCAGGACTGGACAGTGTTTCATTCTGTCGTGCACAGGGTCGCTATGAGTCGGAACCGACTTGACGGCACCTAACAACAACAACAACATACTTGGGAGAGATTTGCAGGAATGGAATTAAGAGTTAAAGGGTATGAACTCTTTTATGGTTCTTGACTTACACTGCCAAATTTAGAGAGTACTTCTAGGCATACCCCATAGAGCAAAGCTCTATGGGTTGCTGATTCCTCTCAGCTCTGGGTAGCTGGAATCCCCAGGTGGTTACCGCCAGCCTTTAGCAGCCTCAAGTCCTCCAACTGCTCACCTCCCACCTCAAGCAGCCTCATCCATCTTCCCTGTGCACTGTACAAGTATTACCATTTCCTGTGTGGCCTATGATCTGAAAAAGGTTGGGAGGCTCTGCCAGACAGAGCCCTATGTGAAGGGAGGTGTGGAAAAGTGTAGGCTTTGGTGACAAGGCACACGTGGGCTCACACCTGGCTCCATCACTTACTGCAGTCTGATCTCAGACCAGTGGCCCAAGCTTCACCCTTAACTGTTCATGTCCTGAAGCAAAGAAGCCTGTCTCCAAGATCCCTCTCAAGTCAGCCCACTCCTTTCTGGCCCTTACTGCCTCAGCTTTGGGGTAGCCCCTCAGTACAGCTTGCTATGTTACCGTAGCCCAGTGGTTCTCAAGCTTTAGTAAGCATCAGAATCGCCTGGAGGGCTTGTGAAAACAGATTGCTGGGCCCTGCCCCCAGAGTATCTGACTCAGTAGGTTTGTGGTATAGCCCAAGAATTTGCATTTCTAACAAGTTCTCCAAAGAGGCTGATGCTGCTGAACTGGGGACTACACTTTGAGAACCACTGCAGGAGCCTAACTGCTCACTTGCTGATTTAGACTGTAAACTCCCATGAGGGCAGTAACCAGGCCTGTTTTATTCCAAGCTGTATGCCCAGCCTCCAACATAGTAGCTGGACACGATACACATTAATGTTTTATTAATGAATGAACTGAATGATCCTTAAACCCTGTCAGTCTACAGTCTAGTCTCCACAGTACAGCTAAAAAAAAAATAGCTGATTCAATTAGTCTCCTTATAATCCATCATAATTTTCTCAGAATTGCACCTAAGCCTCTACATATTTTGATCTCAACACACTTCTTCCAGCTTCTTGCCACTCCCCTAAACCAAATAAAAAACAAACCCATTGCTGTTGAGTCGATTCCGACTCATTATGACCCTATAGGACAGAGTAGAACTGCCCTATAAGGTTTCCAAGGAGTGGCTGGTGGATTCAAACTGCCAATCTTTTCGTTAGCAGCCAAATTCTTAACCACTACGCCACCAGGGCTCCACCACTCCCCCATCATGCCCCAAACTGCCTGTCATTCCCAGAAGAGGCCACCTTCAGCCAAGATGTCTCCTTTCCTCAATCTCCACCAACTCCACTTCATCACTGAAGGTTCACTTATTCTAAGCAGCCTTCCCTACCCCTCTAAGTGCAGACAGTCACTGCCTTCTCTGTGCTCCCACTGCACATGCTTCTAATTCTTTACAGTATTTATTATGCTGTGATCGGATAATTTTTAAAAATGTTTCTGAGAAACCATTATGAGCAGGCTCTTGGAGGGAAAATTGTTTCATGTCCTATTCCTCCTTGAAACTATAAGTTCATGAGGTTTTCTACATTTTTACATTTCAGGGCCCAGCACAATGCCTCTATATCTATTGTCTTTAGGTGCTGCTGAGTCAGTTCAGACTCATACTGACCCTATGCACAACAGAACCAAACACCGCCTGGTCCTGTGCCATCCTCACAATCGTTGTTATGCTTGAGCCCATTGTTGTGGCCACTGTGTCAATCCATCTCATTGAGGGTGTTCCTCTTTTTCGATGACCTTCTAGCATGATGTCCTTCTCCAGGGACTGGTCTCTCCTGATGTCTTTGTTTGTTGATCAAATATATTAACAGATGAAGAACAAAGTGAAGGAATATGATGAGATAATTATCTAGATAATTTAAGTAGAAGCCTTAAGCCCTCCCCCACCAGGCCACTTGAGCTTATACAAACAGGAAGATAATTAGTAGCATCTCAGTCGTTCCAGGTTATCCACAGACAATCCCTCCAAAGCAATATAGTAACTACCTGTCCAGCACCTCAGATTCTGACAAAGAGCTTCGGAGTCATTCGACCATTCAACAAATATTTACAGAGCACCCTGATGCTGGCGTAGGGGTTAAGTGTTACAGCTGCTAACCAAAAGGTGGGCAGTTTGAATCCACCAGGCGCTGGATGGAAACTCTATGGGATAGTTCTACTCTGTCCTATAGGGTCACTACGAGTTGGGATCGACTCGACGGCAACAGGTTTGGTTTATTTGGTTTTTTGTTCTGTGGCAGGCTGCCCACCTTCCCAGCCCAGGCCTTTTTAAAGATTCTTTGACTCACAATCCTTGGCAATACAAGCAAGAAGTCGCACAGAACTCAAAGCGCTTGGAACAGTGCCTGGTAGACAATAAGTGCCATAAAGTGTTTGCTATAATTACTATTGTGCCCAAAGCACAGAAAAGATCAGGCAGGTGAAGTCACTTGTGTCAAGCAACACAGCAAATGAGCGCAGGGCCACACCTGGAAGACAGGCAAGGTCCTGGGCTCCAAATCCCATTAAGTTACCATCACTTGACCATGCTGCATAAAACAGCAATGGAATTTCAGATCTAGCTCTAAGAACTGGCCCGGCCTTCAACTCGCTGGTCAATGCGCTCCATTCTCCGGATCTCAGTTTCCCCATACGTAAAATAGGAAATTTGATCTTTTCAGGGCCTTTCCAGGGCTGGCACTTGCAGAAACACCGTCACGCTCACAACAATACGAGGCAGACAAGAAGTACTTGCCCTCATTTTACAACAGAGGAACCTGGGACTAGGAGATGAGTATTATTCAGGAGTTTATATGATTGTTGCCCCCTCCCACTTCAAGGCCCGGATGCGAGTGGGAAAACAGGCATCAAGGTCCCAGACCTCCGCCACCCAGAACACGGTCTTCTCTTCACTCCACTGCCCCCCGCCCATCACTCGTCCCTCGCTGTCACCCACACTCACCAACCGCAGCTACAGCCAACACCACCCGCGAGACCGCTGTGCCGGGCCAGCGCGCCAGCGTCAGAGGCAGTGTCAGCCCCGAGACCCCCTTCCTGTGCTTTTCGCCAATCACAAAGCCGCGCTCACGTAGGCGGGAAGCGCGCACTCTGGCCCCACCCCATTCTAGACGCACGTGAGAGGTTTTCCGGAAGCTTAGGCAAAGAGAGAGAGCTTGGCTCTCCCCCAGGATCATGGATTGGCTGGGGCAGCGATGAATAAATTACCGTTCCGGATGTGCCCTCTAGGAAGTAGAGAAGTCTAACTCTATGATCAAAGCCGCTCTCGTTGGTCTGGTGTTCCCTCCTGCTGCCAGGCACTCCCGCCCCACTGTCCGAATAGGGCGACAACCCGTCATGGTGTAACCATGACAACACATCGGCCAATGGAGTTTCGCATGTACCCTGTGATTTTACGGGCTTTCAATTTAAATAACTTTAGATTTTTTAAATAAAAAAATTGAAAAGCTGGAAAACGGCCTTTTCTTTCTTTCTTTTTTTTTTTTTTTTTACAAACCCTAAGGCATTCTTTAAAACACGAAATCAAACATTTATTCACAAAATATTTATTAAGCACCTACCAGGTCCCAGGCACTGCTCTAGACACTGGGACTACTGCAGTGAACTAAACAGACTAACAAAAATCCTGGCTGTCAATGTAGCCTACATTTTAGTGAGGGGAGACAGTCAATAAACCAATACATGAGTGAAATAAAAGAAGTATGTCAAAACCTTTAGAGCCAGGAGTAGGATGAGGCAAATGAGGTACTTGACAAGGGCACAAAATTTAAGGGAGTGCCAAAATACTGAGTAATCAAGATAAATAATATCTTAATGCAATATTTTTTAAAAAGCTAAAATTACTGCAAAAATCCATTTGCTTTGTTGATGTTTGAAGAAAATATGAAATTTTAAATAATGACAGGGTCTATCAGTCAGATGATGTTAAATGTTATGGAGAAAAATAAACCAGGGAAGGGGAATGGAGTGGAGGTTGGGTGGTTGCCATTTAAAACGGGATGATCAAGGAAAGCTTCATCAAAAAGGTGACATTTTAGCAAAGACTTGAAGGAGGTGAGAAACAGAGCCTTGCAGCTACCTGGGGAAAGAATGTTCCAGACAGAGGGAACAAGTGCAAATGTCCTGAGGTGGGAGCTGCATATCATTTGTTGTCATTAGGTGCCATCAAGTCAATTCTGACTCATAGCGACAGAATCTGTGGACGACAGAACAAAACACTGCCTGGTCCTGCACCATCCTCACAATTGTTGCAGTGTTTGAGTCAGAGCTCTACATATTTAATAACACCACCACTTGTCTGTTTGTTGTACTGTGTTGGCTTGCATGTTGCTATGATTTTGGAAATGATGCCACCAGCATTTCAAATCCTAGCAGGTGGACACGTTTCAGTGGAGTTTCCAGATTAAGACAGACTAGGAAGAAAGGTCTGGTGATCTACTTCCAAAAATCAGTGAACAAAAACCCTATGGATCACAACAGAATATTGTCCAATATAGCGCTAGAAGAGGAGCGCTCTAGGGTGGAAGGCACTCAAATCACACGGTGGCTGCAACAATGGATCTGAGCATGCCGACAATCATGAAGATGGTACAGGACCAGACAATGCTTCTCTGTGTTGTACGTAAAGTCACCATGAGTCCAAGCTGACTCAATGGCAACTAACAACAACAACAACTAATAACAGCTATAATTTATTGATTGCCTAAAATGTGCCAGACCCTATGCATGACACTGGTAATGCCCTATAGGGTTTCCAGGGCTGTAATTTTTATGGAAGCAGACTGCCACATTTTTTCTCTCATGGAATAGCTGGTGGGTTCAAAGTGCCTATCTTTTGGTTAGCAGCTGAGCACTTAATCACTGTGCCAATAGGGCTTTTTACTGGTGATTCTCCTGGCCCTAAAAAGCTCACCTACTGCCAGGAGCTACAAGGAACAGCACAGAGTGATTAGTGGTGTAACGGGGGCTGAGAAAAGTCCCGCCGGAGCACGGGGAGGTAGGCTTCACTGAGGAGGTGACCTTTGAGCTGGGCCTCGCGGATGATGGGGGCTTACCAGAACAAGAATGGCAGAGGCTTGACAGGGGAGAGTAACCAGGCAGAGGGACCCAGACAGTCGAAGGCCCGAATCAGGAAATGATAAGCAGTTGTGAGGGAGGCATGGAGGCATGGTGGGGTAACATCTTTATTTCTTACTGCTCCTAACACAGTGCTTGGCACACAGGACAGAGCGGTGGTTCTCAGCTTTGGCTGCATTGGAACTGCCATGTGTCCCCACCATAGAGACAGTGGGTATTGATCTGGGGTAGGCTCAGGCATCAGGATTTTATAGTCCCTGAGACGATTGCTCTGAATGTGCAGGCTGGTGTAGAGGGAAGTCACTGGACAACCCGGGGAGGGCGTGGGGTGGCCACATGTTATCATCTGCTTTTACAGCTCGGGAGACCACATGACTGGCGTGTGCCCACCAGCTCAGAGGCCGGGCAGAGCTGGGCTGGACTGAGCCCTTTTGTCTCTAAGAGACTTGCTTGTCCTTTGCACCTCACACTATGGTTGGGGTTTTCCCCAAGGAGGTCAGTCCCAAAAGTTTTGCTGGGCAATATCCTCACTCCCGCTTTTGTGAGGATGGGTGGGGGGTTGGGTGAATACTCCCTTGGCATAATTCGGAGTCCACATATTCAAAGCAGCCTTATATTTCTCCCTGTTCCCCGTGCATGCTATTACTTCTCTTCCAATCCTGGAAAAGCCAGGCATCTATCCTCAGCACCCTGAGGTGTTAATTATTTCTCAATTAGCAGTTCCCAGGCTGTAGAGCATGGTGGTGTGGAGAGGCCTAATGAGTTGCCATGTTTATACACCCCTACATCTTCAGAGCACTTTACCAATGGTAACTAATTAATGCTCACGACCCCCTTGGGAGGCAGGCCGAGATTGCTGCATTTTACTTTGAGTTTGCAGGAGGCTCTGCAGCCTAGAGCTGTAGATTCGCTTTGAGCCAGCCAAGCTGAGGGTAGATCTGCTCCGCATTGAGAAAGCCCTGGGTGGTTGAATCTGGCCCTATCGCTGCTAGCAACTTCTTGTGAAGCATTTCAATCAATGGACCAATCACTTATTGGGTGCTTTGATTTACAGAGCTCATTCTTGGAAAAAACTCCCATCTGTCAGGGAGGCTCGTGTGTTGCTATGACGCTGAACTGGTTTTAGCAGAGTACCAGGCTAAGGTGGACTAGGATCTACTTCCAAAAATCAGCCATTGAAAACCCTGGGGATCACAATGTTCTGTTCCGCAACCGATGATGGAGATGGCAAAGGGCTAAGCAGGGGCAGCGTTTTGTTCCATTGTGCATGAGGTCACCGTGAGTCGGGGACCAACTGGACAGCGACTACCAACAACAACATTTGCCTTGGTGCCCCACAGCCCTGGGGACACACCATGCGCTTAGCGGTTTGCAGCAGTCACTGACCAGACTGGAAGCGCCTCGCAGGCAGGCACAGATTTTACTCTTTTCTGTGTGCGCAGACAGAGCAAAGGACCTGGCCCAGTGTTGGGGATGAGTATAGGCTTTTTATTTTTTGTTGTTTTTTGTTTTTTGAATGTGTAAAAAAATAAATGAAAGGAAGGTTTGTCTCCACTGCTCAAATCTTGAGCTCCTATGAGGGCCTACTGAGTCATCCTGGCATCCAAAGCCCATCCGCTGGCACCAGAGAGGGGCTCAGCAAACACAGTACCCTGCCTCTGTACCCCAGTACCCTGCCTTCTTCCACAGTACCCTGCCCTCTACCCCAGTACCCTGCCCCTCTACCCCAGTACCCTGCCTTCTTCTATAGTACCCTGCCCTCTACCCCAGTACCCTGTCCCTCTACCCCAGTACCCTGCCTTCTTCCATAGTACCCTGCCCCTCTACCTCAGTACCCTATGCTCTACCCTAGTACCCTGCCCCTCTACCCCAGTCCCTGCCCCTCTACCCCAGTACCCTGCCACTCTACCCCAGTACCCTGCCCTTTACTCCAGTACCCTGCCCTTTACTCCAGTACCCTGCCCCTGTACCATAGTACCTTGCCCCTCTACCTCAGTATCCTGTCCCTGTACCATAGTACTCTGCCCCTCTACCCCAGTACCCTGCCCCTCCACCACAGTGCCCAGCACCTCTATCACAGCACCCTGTGGTAGAAGCTCTGATCAGACAGACCTGAGTATAAATCCTTGGTTTCCCACCCACTTCCTATGTGCTCGTGGATGAGATGCTCAACCTCCCTGAGCATCAGATTCCTTATCCTTAAAATTGTAGTCACATCTCCCCATGGGATTGGGGTGAAGATTAAATGAGATAATCCTTGTAAATGGCTTAGCAAAGTGCCTGGCACATAGTCAGGTTCAATAATATTTGCTATTAATATTAATGTTATTATTATTAACATTAATAATACTGATATTATTGATACTATTATTACTGCCAAAAGAATTAACAAATCTGTCTTGGAAGAAATACAACCAGAATGCTCCTTAGAAGTAAGGATGGCGAGACTACCTCTGACATACTTTGGACATGTTATCGGGGGGATCAGTCTCTGGAGAAGGATATCATGCTTGGTAAAGTAGAGGGTCAGCGAAAGAGAGGAAGAACCTCAGTGAGATGGATTGACCAGTGACTGCAACAATGGGCTCAAGCATAACGACGATTGTGAGGATGGTGCAAGACTGGGCAGTGTTTCTTTCGGTGGTACATAGGGTCGCTATGAGTTGGAACCAACTCAACAGCACCTAACAACAATAATAATTATTATGAATGTTGATGAAAGTGTCCCTGGCTGGAATGATTCCTGGCACATAGTAGGTCATTTAGCACACATACAAGGTTACTCTCTTCAGCCCCTACTGGACTGTGAGCTGCCAGAGGAGAGGGCTCATCCTCTATTTATCTCTAGCCTTTCTACAAGTATTTTGCAGATGGTTAAAACCGCATGCAATAAATACTTGCCGGATTAATGTATTTCTAAATAATGCCCTCAAATGATAAGAATGCTGTGCTAGAAATTCAAAGAACAAAAATTCAGCAATAGTTAACGTGCAACCAAGAACTCCTTTCCAAACATCTGCTTTGGGTAAGCTCTGCAGAGCGCTGGCAGAGCCAGAAGTGGGGCGCACAGCCGGTGCCCCAAGATAAAGGCAAATAATCAAAATGTCTGTGTGAGCTCTGGGTGATTCCAGCAGTTTATCTGGTCTCTCTCATAATTTTTTTTTTTTCTCTCATCTGGAAGGGTGTTGGGAATTCAATTCCTTTCAACAAGCCTTCACCTTCTCTCTTTGGTGCAAGGTTTGGGTTAGGTGTCAGTGGGGATGGTGGATAACATATTGAACAATGTGGAATCCATGCCCACTAAGGCTGTGGCTTAGGAAGAACAGGATGTAAACCCAGAAAAACCTGGTTTTTTTTTTTTTTTTTTCCGGCTCCACCACTTACTGGCTATGTGACCTGGGGCAAGTGATTTGACCTTTCTGATCTTTGCTACTCTACAGTGGGGGTCAGTAACCTTTGAAATGTGGTCAAGAGCAAATAAACAACTTTATGAAATGCCTTTGTAAATTGAAAGTGCTGTATAAATATTAGGGATAGTAATATATTCAGGTCTTCTTCTGTAAAAGGACAGATAAAAATATTTTAGGCTTTGAGGGCCATATGGTCTCTATAACAACTATTCAACTCTAATGTAGTAGCATGAGAGAAGCCATAGACAATAGATAAACAAATGGGCATGACTATGTTCCAGTAAAATTTTGTTTACATAAACAGACCGTAGGCCAAATTTGTCCCTTAAACTACAGTGTGCCAACCTCTAGCTCAATAAATATTTATTGAATGAATTATTAGTGAATAAAGGAATGACTGGCAGAAGGCATCTGTACTCTGCCCGGTTCACAACTGGTACTCAGAAAACATATATTCCTTCCTATTTTGTACTTGATAGATATGACAAGATAAATTATGCGTATTTGCATTAGAGGTACAAAGAAAGTGCAATAGGAGTATTGAGGTGGCAGAGACCTCCTGTTGGAATGAGAGAGGACTTCAAAGCTATCTAAAGCTGAGACAGGGATTCAAGGGCAAGTAGTTTATTTGGGAAATGTACCAGGAAGCACTGGTAGGGGGTAGGGAAGTGAGACACGGAAGAGAAGGGAAAGAAGTGAATACAGGGTGTGATAATGAGCAGGTTACTGCTGTGGGAGAGGGGCTCAGGCCCAGTGGGACCTCTGGGAGACAGTGTGGAATATGCCTTAGAAGTATCCTATCCACAGGGCTTAGGGGGATGGAGTATTTATTCTCCAATTTCCAGTCATCATTGGTTGAAGGCTGCTTCCAGGGGCATCAACAAGCAGTGCTTCCAGTGTGCACTGTGCTTGGGCTGAGGGAAAGCCCTCAGGTGGAAAGTGGCAGGTGCTGGCAGTAGGACACCTTTAGCATGCACCGGATAGGTGAATGCAGTGGGTGAAGAATTATTTTACCTGAAGAATTTGGTCTTTGTGCTTGTTTCCTGGGAATTAACCTCTACCAAAACAAAACAAAACCCACTGCTGTCAAGTCAAGTCAATTCTGACCCTATAGGACTGAGTAGAACTGCCTTGTAGGGTTCCCATGGTTGTGATCTTTACGGAAGCAGACTGCCACAACTTTCTCCTGCGGAGCTCCTGGTGGGTTCAAACCACCTACTTTTCGGTTCGCAGTAGAGCGCTTTAACCACTGAGCCACCAGGGATCCTAGGTAACTTCTAAAACTTCTAGACCCTTGGAATTTCCCAAGTGACTGGAGGGTCTTTGTTGTTCATGGAGGGCACAGGACCACACCTGACAGTTTATCTAACCACTCATGGTGATATCAGCCTGAAGGGGGCTGGAGACTGAGTTCGGTCACATTATACCTACGTAATGGAACCCCAATAAAAACTCTGGACACTGAAGCTTAGGTGGCCTTCCTGGCTGGTGATGGACTTTGATGCACCAGGAGAGTAAAGTGTCCCAGAGGACACAGCAGCTCTGTGTTGAAGACCCTCCCATACCTCACCTTACTTGTCTTTCTTCTTTATGCTGTTCCTGATTTGTATCCTTTATAATAAAGATATAATCATAAATATAGTGCTTTCCTGAGTTTTGTGTGTCGTTCTAGCCAATAATTAAAACTGAGGTTGGGAGAACCCCCAGATTTGTAGCCATTTTCCCTTTAACATATGAAGTTTGGACCTAACTCTGGGTACTGAAAAAAAAAAAAAAAAAAAACCCATTGCCGTTGATCCCAACTCGTAGCAACCCTGTAGGACAGAGTAGAAACTACCCCATAGGGTTCCCAAGGTTGTAATCTTTGTGGAAGCAGACTGCCACATTTTTCTCCTGGAGTGGCTGGTGGGTTCCAACTGCCAACCTTTCTGTTAGCAGCCAAACACTTAACCACTGTACCACCAGGGCGGCTCTAGTTGGGGTCAAAAGAACTGTTACAGGCACTGAGGTGATACCTGAGGGTCAGAGTAGAACTATGCTCCATAGGATTTTCAATGACTGTGATCTTTCAGAAGTAGATCGCCAGGCCTTTCTCCCAAGGTGCCTCTGGGTGGATTTGAACCATCAACATTTCCGTTAGTAGCTGAGCAAATGCTTAACCATTTGCACCACCCAGGGAGTCCCGCTGTTACCAGAATAAGGTTCTTGCCTCTTGCTGGTCAAGAATGAGCAGGTAAGGCACTTAGAGTTTTCCACAGAAGCAAAGCTTTATTGAAGAGGCTTGTAAGCGGAGACGAGGAGGGCCTACAGCAACACATATCCCAGTCTCACAGAACAAAAGACAGGCCTGGGTTTTTTTTTAAGTTCTTGGGTGGGAAAATATTCATATTTATTCATAGACACAGGCAGGGATACGTTAACTAAGGTGCGTGCAGCAGCTTTCCAATATGGCTCCTGTCCTGGAGGCCTCTGGAATTCGTAGCAAGACTTATTATGGGGTGTCGCGCCTGTGCAGTCTCCCAGCTGCTGCTGCAGCTCCTTACTGCCCCTGGTGGGAGGTCACACAGCGGGCACAGGTGGATGTTCTGTGCATGTCCTTGGGGCTGGTTTTCTCCAGCTGCTTCTGAAAGAACTTTAAAGAAGTTTGCTGGCTATTTTCTGATACCTTGGCCCATTGTTCTGGGGAATGGCTTTGTTTCTGCGCCCTGGCCCATGTCTTGTTACTTTGTTTGCAGATTTGGGTCGGGGGAGGGGGACTCTTACCTCACAAAGAAGGGGTGTGCTATTCCCAGCAGGTAAGGGCAGCGGGCAGATAAAACAATAGATCTCCACCACAGTGGGAGTTCTTTTATTTCTTTCACTTTGTGGATGACAAATACAACTCACAGAGGAACTGCAGTTTAATGAAACAATTTACATGCTAAAATAGAACAGGCGCCACCACAGAGTTATTGAGTGGTTTGAAAACACAAACATGAAAAATCCATTTGGATTTTATAAGTGTTCAGCTTATACAGCAACATATGTGAAAGAAGAGAAAGTAATCTAAACTCCAAATAGTTTTAAAAAACAAAACCAAACCCATTGCTGTCGAGTAGATTCCGACTCATAGCGACCCGTAGGACAGAGTAGAACTGCCCCATAGGGCTCCCAAGGATCAGTTGGTGAATTCAAACTGCGGACCTTTTGGTTAGCAGCTGAGCTCTTAACCACCGTGCCACTAGGACTCCAAATAGTTGAAAAGCCATTCGTTTTTACTCCTTAGCCTACTTGCTATTCAAGGCAGTGTGGTGGGATGTCAGGGAAGTTCCCTAACCTCTCTGAGCTCAGTTTCCTCATCTGTAAAGTGGGGACGATGCTGAAGCATGCTCATGGGTTTGTGAAGGTTAAACGGGGTGAGGTGTGTGAGACACAGGCCACAGTGACTGGCCTATGGCAAGTGCTCAGTAAATAGTTTTGATGGTGATGACAATGACAGTGATTTTCTGTGACCTCACTGTGGGAAACTTTCCTGCTCAAATTGTTCACTTGGAGGCTAGCTGGAGCTTTCCCACAGCTCCAGTCTTTGCTCACCACTGTCTCACCATGAACAGCCCCCTCCTCCTCTTCCCCTTCATCGAAATCCTTAATCAGTTGCCATTGTGTTGATCTGACTCATGGAGACCCCATGTATATCAGAGTAGACTCATGCTCCATAGGGTTTTCAGTGGCCGATTTTTCTGAAGCAGATCATTAGGTCTTTCTTCGAAGGTGCCTCTGGGTAGACTTGAATCTCCAACCTTTTGGCTAGTTAGGTTATATTCCAACAGGACCTGAAAGTAGGAAGAATGTTCTAGGCAGGTGGAGCAGGGTGAGCAGAGGCAAAGGAACAGGAAGTGTGGGGCCGGTGGGGAGTCACGTGTGCGGCCTGCAGTCGGGGAGAAGCTGGGGGAAAAGGAGGGAAGCTAGCTGGTTGCTAACCCTATTAGCAAGCCCTGCCAGTGACTTTGGCCCCATGGAGCTGGGGAGGATTTCTCGCTGCGAAGCACACCCACAATGCCGGGGATCTGTTTCCATCTGCTCATTTTACTGCCGAGTTGTAAAGTGCTAAATGACATTATCCTCCCATTCCTTAAACAAGAAAAAAAGTTAACAGCCTGAGAAAAGGAGATATTTCACTTCATTTGGCATCCAGCCACCACCATCCACACAGGGTGCTCCCTTGGGGCCTGATTAGGGATGGGGAGAAGCCTTGTTCTATTCTGCTTTCAGCTGCTAGCACCCACTCTGTGCAGGCTCCAGGCTGGGCATGGCAGCTGGAGGCCCTATCACAGCCCAACCTGGTCACTGATGCCATAACAGGGAGAATAGGGGCCAGAGGAAAGTGACTTGTTCTAGGCCACCCTGCATATTAAGGTTTGTTCTGTGTGGTTCCAGAAGGTGAACGTGAATCAAGGGATGGGAATTACAGAAAATACAACTCAATAGAAGGACAAACTCAGAAGACTCAAAAAATAAAACAAAGCAAAAACCAAACGTGTTGCTGTCTTATCAATTCTGACTCATGGTGATCCCATATGGTACAGAGCAGAACTGCTCCATAGGGTTTTCTTGGCTATAATCTTTACGGAAGCAGATCACCAGGCCCTTCTTCCATGGCACTGTTGTGGGGGTTCAAACTGCCAACCTTTATTTTTTTAATTTTCATTGTGCTTTAGGTGAAAGCTTACAGAGCAAACTAGTTTACCATTCTATAGTTTGTACATAGTGTTCCGTGACATTGGTTGCATTCCCCACAATATGTCAGCACTCTCCTCATTTTCACTCTGGCTACCCCATTCCCTTTTGTCAAGATTTTCTACCCCTTTCTGCTTTCTCTTCCTTGCTTTTGGGCAAATGTTACCCTTTTGATCTCAGTAAGTGATTGTTCTTAGAAGCACGTTCCTCTTGGGTAATATTGTTTATTTTATGGGCTTGTCTATTGTTTGGCTGAAAGGTAGTCTCCGGGAATGGCTTTAGTTCCAGGTAAGAAGGGTGTCTGTCTTAAGGACATAGTCTCAGGGGTTCCAACCTTTAACAGCCAATCGCAAGCCACTTGAGCCACCCAGGGACCTTAAAACTAAAACAAAACAAAACCCAAACACGTTGCCATCGAGTCAATTCTGACTCATAGCAACCCTACAGGACAGGGTAGAACTGCTCCGTAGGGCTTCCAAGGAGCGCCTGGTGGGTTCCAACTGCTGACCTTTCCTTTAGCAGCCGAACTCTTAACCACTATGCCACCAGGATTTCCCGGGGACCTTAGGGATTGTCTTAGTCATCTAGTGCTGCTATAACAGAAATACCACAAGTGGATGGCTTTAACAAAGAGAAATTTATTTCCTCACAGTAAAGTAGGCTTAAAGTCCAAATTCAGGGCATCAGCTCCAGGAGGCTTTCTCTCTCTGTTGGCTCTGAAAGAAGGTCCTCGTCCTCAATCTTCCAATGGTTGAGGAGCTTCTCAGGCACTGGGACCCTGGGTCCAAAGGAAGAACTCTGCTCCTGGTACTGCTTTCTAGGTTGTATGAGTTCCTCAACTCTCTGCTTGTTTCTCTTTCCTTTTATCTCTTAAGAGCTAAAAGGTGGTGCAGACCACACCCCAGGGAAACTCCCTTTACATGGATCAGGGGAGGTGACCTGAGTAAAGGTGGTATTACAATCCCACCCTAATCCTCTTAACATAAAATTACAATCACAAAATGGCGGACAACCACACAATACTGGGAATCATGGCCTAACCGAGTTGATACACACAATTTTTGGGGGACATAATTCAATCCATGACAGGCATGTTCAAAAATTGATTGATTGTTTCATCAGATAGTGAGCTGCCTGTCTGCTAGAAGCATGTAAGTGGTTTAAAAGCACCTTTCGGCACACTCGCTGCTTTAGATGGGGAGGCTAGAAGAGATGATGATTAAGGTTCTTTCCAACTCTGAGATTCCAGAAACCTTTAACCAAGAAATTTCACCATTTTCATGATCTTTAACACTCCTTGCTCACTCCAGCTAAAGGGGAGTTTCTGACTGCCTGATGTTGCCTGCTAGGCATAGAGGAAGGAGTGGGCAGGCAGCACAAGGTGTGATTCATCTTCATTACTCTGATTATGGGGTTATTAAGGCTTTCACTCTAGAGTGCTCCCCTGAGGAACTCCTACTGCTTCAGCTGTGTGTCAGTTGTCCTCTCAGCAGCCCAGCAGGCAATGGTGTCACGCAGGGCTCAAAGCTGTAATTAAATAAAGATCACCCACCCACTGGCCTCTCCCTTCCAACTGGAGTCCCAATCCCGGGAGACTGCCCGGACTGGCCTGAGCAGTTGGCTTGCTGCAGAGGGGTGGCCAAGGGCCAGAGCCTATGCCCCAGGGCTAGCTAGGCTCTCCTCCCCTGGGGGGTGTAGAAAGGCCATTAACACAGGATGAGTCTGGCTGGTGTGGAGAGGCAGAGGCAGCCAGCTCTGCCAGCTGAAACCTTTTAATGGCTTCCCTTTGGTCTTCCACAGTCCCCACTCTGGCCCACCAGTCTCTGCCTAACCTACTCTGCATGGTTTAGACTGTGAGCTCTCTGATGGCAAGGACAGAGTTAGCCCCAGAGCTTGGCACTATGCTTGGCACTTGGTCAAATGAACAAATGAACAACAAACCCACTGGCTGCTGAGCTGACTCCCACTACCCCACGTATGACAGGGTAGAATTGCTCCACACAGCTTGCTTGGCTATAGCCTCTACAGAAGCAGATCACCAGGCCTTTCTTCTGCAGCACTGCTGAGCGGGTTAGAATGGCCAACCTCCAGGTAAGTAGCCAACTGCAAACCGCTTGTGCCACCCAGGGACCACCAGTTTAAGTAAAGGGGTGTTTACTGCAAGGATGGAGTGTGGTTCATAGGAATCCAAAGACAGACACTCAGGCCTCAGGGATTGAGCACCAAACCAAAAAACCAAACCCGCTTCCCTCTAGTCTATTCTGACTCATAGCAACCCCATAGGACAGAGCAGAACTGCCCCATACGGTTTCCAAGGAGCACCTGGTGGATTGAAGTGCCGACCTTTTGGTTAGCAGCGGTAGTAGCTCTTAACCACTATGCTACCAGGGTTTCCTGGATTGAGCACACGGACTAGAAAATCTCCACAACTGAGGCGGAATCTTCTGTCTTTAGAGGCTCGCAGCCATCTTATTTCCTGTGCATATCTGCATATTTCTGTCCCTCAAGTGGCAGTTTCCTGGGGGACTCTCACATCTGCCTCTGCCTCCTTCACTCTCCTAAATCAGGCCCTTCCTCTTCCGTGGGCAATTCCAACAGTCCCGGGGTCTCAACGTCCCCATTCAAAATTCCCAACAGACAATCTGATTGGCTCTGCTCTTCCTCCAGCCTACGGCTCAGGGCGGCCCTGTCTGAGCGTCCACTCCCGGTCCAATGAGCTGTGGCTGGGGACAGGCTCCTCAGAAGGAGAGCGCCCGGTGGCCCCGCGCCGCGCCCTCGCCTGCGCCCTCGCCCTCTAACTCCATAGTCTCGAAGAGCAGCCGCACCAGCGCCAGCCGGCCCTGGGCCACCAAGGCTCGGGCCAGCCCCAGCACCTCGTCCGTGTGGCCGCGCCACACGCGCTGCAGCTCTTGGCGCAGGCGCACCGCCGGATACTTGCCCTGGGCGCGGCGCAGCCACGCGTCCACCTCGCGGCCCAGCTCGCCGTCGCTCAGCTGCGCCTGGTTCCACTGCGCCAGCAGCGCCTCGAGCAGGCAGCCGAAGCCCTCGGTGTGGCTGGAGCCCTCATCGTCCAGCTCCACCGCGCGCTTGAAGCAGGCCGCCGCGTTGGCCTCCTCGCCCTTGATGCGCAGACACTTGCCGCGAAGCAGCTGCAGCTCTGGCAACGTCGGGCCCAACTCTGACTCGCCGGCTTTGGCCAGGAAGACCAGCGCCTGGTTGAGTGCTGCCTCATCCACCGCCATCAGCTCCTGCATCGCGTCCACGCCCATGTAGTAGTACACCTGCGGTGGGTGGGGGCAAGGGTGAACCTTCCTCCCATCAGTCACTGCTTCCAGCTCAGTCCGTTCCCATACTTCCACGCATTCATTCATCATTCATTCTGTCCTCTTCACCCTTCAGCCCTGAACAATAATTAATCACAAATTTTGTCCCCTCCCCGCTCCTAGGTTCCTTGAATGGAAAAGGAGAAAGTACTCAGATTCCAGTTCCAACCGCTCCGTGCTTAGCCATATAACCTTGAGAGAGTCAATCTCTGGGCCTCAGTTGCTCCTAGGAAAAACTGATATTGTCACCTCCTTGATAGCATTCCCCGAGCACGGAAGGTGCTTCTTACTGAGTGCGCACTTAATGAGTACGTAGAAAGTGCCAGGCCCTGTTCTAAATGGTTTACACCCATCATCTCATTTAACCCTCACCATGTTTGTTTTTTTTTTTATGGTTGTAAGAGATGGGTACTGTTATGAGGCAGGGGGAAGTGCCTTATTTCTCTCTGTCCTCAGTGGCCAGGCCTGGCCTAGCAATAATTCTTGGTTAGCAGTTGACTAGCCAAGCCAAGAAGCTGCCTTACCTGGCCGATGTCCAGGTAGGTCTTGAGGCCTGGGCACACCTTGACCACTTCCTCAAGGTCGGCCTTGGCACAGGCCAGGTGGTTCCTGTCAGGCATGCCCCCGACCCCCATCTTGGCCCGCTCCAGGTCATGCAGGTAGGCTCTGATATGGATCTGCCAACAGAGAGAGTCAACTCAGGGAAGATTCTCCAAGCAAGGACTGCTACCTTCCTCTCTGCCCTAATTGAAACCAGTCTTTTCTCAACAGCATCTCAGGGAGGCTCTGTGGTGCAGCAAAAAGCCCCCCAAGACTGGGAGCCAGGAGTCTGTGCCTAGTAGACTAGCCACTCCTCTCTAAGCCTTAGTTTCCCCATCTGTACAATGAGGACATTAACAAAGTAAAAACCCTTCATTCATTCACACATTTATTCACAATTACAAACTGGGTACCCACTGTATGGCAGCCACTGTTAGGGAGGTGCAGTGGCAACAAGGCAGATGAAGTCTCCGCCCTGGTGGGGCTTACTTAACATTCTAGTAGGAGAGACAATTATAAACAACAATAATGCCACTTCAAGTGGTGGTAAGTGCTATACAAAAATAAATAGGGAGATGGAATAGAGGTAACTGGGAGAGGGGTTACATTAGATAGGATGGCACCACCAGATTTGCAATGGATTGACATTAATAATAGCCACAACAATGGACTCAAACATACCAGCAATCAGGAAGATGGCTCAGGTCTGGGGAACGTTTCATTCTGTTATACACAAGGTCGCCCCAAATCGAGGTCAACTTGGCAGCAACTAACAACACCACCATATAAGCAACAATTTGGCAAGAACAGGTGGCCCCAATTTACAAGTGTCAAATTACAAATGACTCCAGACCCCTACTTTCATCCCTACTTCCTTCCTTTAACCACACTTGGAGCATTTAGAAAATCTGGAGGTTCAGGAGGGGTGGGTACGAACAGGCAGGAGGAAGTAAGAAAAGGAGGGTCATTGTTGTGGAAGGTATTAAGGCTTATAGCCATCAGGGTGGGCTCTAGTTACAAAACAGTATCTGTCATGGGATGCGGAAAGCCCTGGCTTTGGAGTCAGTTGGACTTGGGTTAGTACTCCAGCTCCCTGCTCCCCTTATTAGCCAAGTGACCAGGAAGAAGTTGTACAGCCTCTGTGGGCTTCATTTTCCACGCCTGAAAAATTACTGCACTAATGTGTTCTTGGGGAGTTACCGTGACGACTGAGAGGACATATCCTAGCGTATGGTAGGTGGTCAGTTCATTCATCAAGAGCGTACTGTATGCCAGGTACTGTTCTAGGCACTGACTAAAGAGTAAACAGACAATATAAGTAAATAGTATGTTAAGGAGTGACAAGTGCTAAAAAGAAAAAGTAAGCCTGGGGATGGAGCCATAAAGTGCTGGTGAGGAGTTGATGTTTTTGTTTTGTTGTGCTTTAAGTGAAAGTTTACAGCTCAAGTTAGTTTCTCATACAAAAATTTATACACACATTGTTATATGACACAAGTTGCTATCCCTGTAATGTGACAGCACACTCCTCTTTCTACTCTGGATTTCCCATGTCCATTCAACCAGTTCCTGTCCCTTTCTGCCTTCTCATCTTACCTCTGGACAGGAGCTGCCCATTTAGTCTCATATATCTACTTGAACTAAGAAGCACACTCTTCACGAGTATCATTTTATGTCTTACAGTCCAGTCTAATCTTTGTCTCAAGAGTTGGCTTTGGGAATGGTTTTAGTTCTGGGTTAACAGAGTCCGGGGGCCGTCTTCTGGGGTTCCTCCAGTGTCAGACCATTAGGTCTTGTCTTTTTACTAGAATTTGAGTTCTGCAGCCCACTTTTCTGTTCTCTCAGGGACTCTCTGTTGTGTTCCCTGTCAGGGTGGTCATTGGTGGTAGCTGGGCACCATCTAGTTCTTAAGGGGTTGACATTTTAAATGAGATGGCCACTAGAAGCTGCCTTTTGTGTCAAGATCTGTAGGAAGTGAGGGAGGTAGCTGATCAGAGACCTTCTAGAACAGTCCTTGAGGCAAGATCCTACCTCACAGGTTAAGGGACAGAAAGGGGTCCAGTGGTGGCTAGAAGAGATGAGCAAGGGGGAGGACAGAGGGAGATGAAGTTGGAGAGGAAATAAGACCAGATAATTGCCCAAACTCTGAGCCTTAGTATCTACATCTGTAGAATGGAGACAACAATACCTGCCTCATAGGGTTGCTCTAAGAATTAAATCAGATTTTGTGTGTTAACATCAATACATAGTAAGATGCGATTACACAAGTGATTGTTATTATCAGGCATATTTTTTAACTATTTATTTTTTTCATAGCACTTTTCACCAGTGAAGTGGTGTTGTTTACTACCGTCTCTCCTGGAATGTTAAGCTTTACCAGGGCAGAGACTTTATCTGCCTTGTTGCCACAGGTCTCTTTGGAGCCTGTGGGGTGCAGTATGGACTGAGGCTTTTATGAAGGCAACCTGAGTTCCTTTCCCTTCTGTTCTTTCCTCCTCACCACCCCCTCCCCACAGCCTGTTGGAAGTCTAGTCATCTGAGTAACAAGTGTGACTCTGGGAGTTACAGGGATGCAGCAAGCATGCTGGGAAGACAGAAGACCAAGATGGAGTCAGAAGAGTAAGGTTTGCGTCAAATTGAATTGCAGTTGAATTTGAATTGAACTGAATTGAATGCAGGACCTTGGTTGGGTAAGTCTGCTACCTCTCTGAGCTTCTGTTGTTTCCTTTAAAGAAGGACACATGTTTAGCCCCTATCATAGGATTCTTGAGAGGATTAAATAAAACCGTGAACATGAAAGTGATTGGGGAATGCAGAGTGTTATAGAAATGCTTTATTATTTACTGTTATGATTATTGATAATAGTAACCATATCAACTACAATGAAGGGATCCCCTGCCTTCTGCCTGCTGGCAAGATGATTATGTCATAGAACCAAGATGGGGAGCAGATTGGCCACCAGGTCCTATGAAAGGTACTGGAGAAGACAGGGAGCTGTTTAGCCTGGAGCAAAGTCACCTCAGAGTCCAGGGTCTTTAAGCAGATGGGCTCTGTGAGTGCTCCAGAGGGCAGATCTGGGACTAGTGTTGGAAGCTACAGGGAGGTAGCTCTCAGCTAAATTTGTGACTTGTGTAGCTGAATGACTATGTATGTGGTAGACTGCTTCAAGAGACAGTGAGTCAGTTAAAAAATATGCCTCATAATAGCAATCACTTGTGTAATTGCACCTTACTATGTGTTGAGGTTTACACATGAAATCTAATTCTCTTAATAACCCTATGAGGTAGGTACTATTATTCCCACTCTACAGATGGAGATAGTGAGGCTCAGAGTTCGGGCAAGAGGGTTTTCCCTAAGCTTCCAGAGAATGTAAGTGGCGAAGTGGGATTGGAACCAAGGCTGGCTGTGTTCAGAGCCAGAGCTCTGATTCAAGACATTAAGCTGCCTCTAGGAATCGACTCGATGGCACTGGGTTTTTGGGTTGGGTTAGTATACCCTGTTGTTAGATGCTGTCAAGTCAACTTCTACTCATAGCAACCCCATGTGACAGTAAAACTGCCCCATAGGGTTTTTTAGGCTGTAATTTTTATGGAAGCAGATCGCCCGGTCTTTCTCCCATGGGTGGGTTTGAACCGTTGACCTTTCAGTTAGCAGCTAAGAGCTTAACCGTTGAACCACCAGGGTTTCTTACTGCCTTTCAAAAGCAGCTCTTACACTCCAGGAACTATGCTTTAGATGTTACTTCTGAAAACCTTTTAAAATAGGTTTTATTACCATGCCTTACAGATTTGGGACCTGAGGCTTGGAGGGATAAGTGACTTGCCATGTCCCTCAGTAGTAAATGGAAGGGCCAGATTTCAACACAGGTCAGCCTGACTCCATGTGGATGCTAATCAAGCAGAGGCTGGAGGGTCATTAACCTGGGTGTTGTAGAGGGGCTTCCTGCAGTGAGTGGAAGGCCCCTCCGTTCTTTCATTCGACAGCCTTCTAGAACATAAACTGTGTGCCTTGATGACTCCAAAGCTCCCTTCCACCATGAAGGTTCCATAACCTTTGGACTCTGGAAACTGGGGCTTGGCCCCTGGCCCTTGTTCTCTGACTCCCAATGCGAGGATGAGGTGGGAACTGCAGGTTGACCCACCACCTGCCCCCTTGGTACCTTGGCCCTTGTGCAGTATGCCTGCCAGTTGAGCTCTGGATCTTGAAGGACGTCCAGTGCCATGTTGCAGGTTCCAATGGCCATGTCCTGCTTTCCTAGGAAGTGGAAGATTTTGGCCAGGCGATTCAGGATGGAGGGGTGGTCCTTGGCAATCTCGATGGCCTGGGTAAGGGAAGAGGGTAAGAGCAAACCTCAACTCTGAATGGAGACATATCACCGCAGTGCTCTTCTCTCCCATGTCCACCTGCCCTTAAGTTCAGACCCATCATGGAACCCAACACTTGGTGTACAACCCAGTGGCACTCAACCCCTGAGAGTCTGACTTACTGCCATGCTCTCTGCCAGGATCACTGGTCATTGTCCAGTAAATCCTCCTAGACCCCAGGTAAATTCCTCACAATGCGCACATCCATCTTCCCCAGGGCAGGTGAGAGGACAAGGCCAGAACCCACCTCCCCTCTCCACCATACTTAGGCAGCACAGGGTTTCTCCCTGGGCTACAGAACTGATGGCCTAGGTTGTTATGACTACTCCCTGTCTGCGTGTGCTGCTGCCTCTGAGATGGTGAACTGCAGGGCAGGGGCCCTGTCCATTCCTCCCTGTGCCCTGGAACAAAGTAAGTTCTCAAGGAAGGGCAGAGGAACATTCATGAACTAGAACATGATTTGCTCTGCTCTGATCTAAGATCTTTCAAGAAACTGCTCCTTAATCTCCCCACCAGCAAACACTAAGGGATGTGCCCTGGGTCGGGCACTGTGGTGAATGTACAGGTGAATGAATATCGTAAGCTCCTTGGCTTCCAGGAGAGGCTTCAAAACTGAGCTAAGTATGGAAACCGCCACATATATGAGGTGCCAGTAGTAGGATCTGAACAACACTTTACAGTTGACAGTGTACAGTTTTGTCCACTACCTACTTGGAGTCTCTCAATAACCTACAAGGTAGACAGAACACTAATTAACTAAGAAAACCAGGGCTCAGAGATCTAAGTGACTTGCTTAAAGTCACTCATCCCATAATTATGCAGAGCTGGCAACGGGACCCCAGCTAATCTCGCCTTCTTTCCACTATGCCATTGGGGGTGGGGGAGGGAAGGAACTCAGTGCAGAGGAAACAATGTGAACAAAGGCCTGGTGGGAGAAAGTCTGGGGTTATCTTTTGAAAATGGTGGATGGCTTAGATGAGGAAGCCAGAGAAATGGGCTTGGGCCAGACGGAGTGTGGGGAGGGTCTTAGGCAAAGAGGAACTGTGACATTGTTTTGAATGAAGAAAGGATGGAGAGAAGGCCTGGAGTAAGGGTCCTTCCTGGATGGGGCACACAGTGAGGGATGGCAGCGATTCTGGTAGGGAAGTAGAGGTTCTGGTAGGGAAGGTCGGGGTGTCAGGCTCTTTCCCACTTGGGAGAGTGGGTGTGGTTGGGGGCATGTACCTTGCCAAAGCAATCCAGGGGTTCGGTCCCTGAGTACCCGCAGTCGTGGACACCCATGGGAGTGGTAGAGAAGGTGTCTTTTCTCTCCAGCAGCATCCCGAGGTAGCACCAGGCTAGAGCTAGGATGAGGGGTGGGAAGTGGGTCTTGAGGAAGCAGCAGGATGAGAGGGAAGGGTGCCGCAAGAGGGAGTGGGCCAGGTCCATTCAAGCTGTTAGTCTCCATGAAGAGAAAGGAAGGGATAGTGACGTGAAATCACTGAGGGTGGCCCAGGGACAGAAAGAGACAACGTTGGGAGGAGGGGACATGTGAATGAATGAATGAACACATTTTTAGTGCTTTCCTATCTGTGTTTAACATGTCACTCCAAAAACCAAAACCAAACCCTTTGCCATTGAGTCGATTCTAACGCATAGAGACCCTATAGGACAGAGTAGAACTGCCTCATAGGGTTTTCAAGGAGCAGCTGGTGGATCTGAACTGCCAACCTTTTGGTTAGCAGCCGAACTCAAGGCACCTCATTCATTGAAGGTACAGAGTTCTCTCCTGACTTCAGCTCTTCACCAGCTCTGGTAGTTCTAGTCCCTGTTCTAGCTGTGGGGCTGTGTGAAAAAATTACTCGACTCTTCTCCAACAGAGTCTCCATTTCCCCAGCCATAGAATGGGGGTCATGAGACATACCCAGAAACCTGTGACCATAATGATTTACACCCGGTGCATTCACTTGTTCATTGTGCATGAGCACCTTGGGGGTAGCAAATGAATATGAGACAGAGGGTGAGGGAGAAAGAAAAACCACGCCCAAAAAAGGGAGACAGTACTGGAGGTGGGGATAGCAGGGTAGCGACAGGTACAGGGAGAGCGAGGTAGAGGGTGCTTTCCCACCGCTCCTCACGGGCCCCTACCTCGGTGGTGGGGCTCTGAGGACTTGAGGACTTGACGAAGCAGAGCCAGTGTGCGGTTGAAGGCGGGCAGCCGCTTCTGCTCCTCGCTGCCCAGCTCCAGGGAGATGCCATCTAGCCTGGGGCCGAGAAGGGCACATGGCTGGTCTGTACCCCCTCCCAGCTGCCCCCAGCCTGCTGCGAGCCCCTCCCCAGGCTGATGGCAGGGAGGGGGCCTTGGGAAGTACTTGCCATGGAGATAGGGTCAGCCACCTCTCCCCTCACCCTCAGCCTGGGTTCCAGGCCAAGGTGCAGGCAACATTGCCCCGTTCTTCCCCCAACCACTGCCACCGGGCCTGACCTGATGAAGAGCGTTGCCATGGTGAAGTACCAGCCCCTTTTCTCCTCTATCGGGACCTAAAGAAGCAGAGAACCACCAGGTTACTGTTATTAAGATACTCAGGCCATTGTGCGGATTCCCACATTTTCCCAAATTCCAAGAGGCGGCAAGGACAGTGGGAAGGGCACGGGCTTTGGCTTTAAGCACCCTTGATTACAGTCCTGGCTCTGCCATTGGCTGGCTTGGTGACCATGGGCAAGTCACTTCACTTCTCTGGCCACAGAGGATGTGGGGAGATAAGCAGTGTGGAAGCTCCAAGCAGAGTGCCTGTCACAGAGCAGGTATGAAGCGCCTTTCCTCACCTCCTGTCCTGCTGTCCAGGCTAAGCTCCCCTCCACCTGGCTTCCCACCTATGCTCTCGACCCCCCCCCCCCCGCCCCACTGCACTGGTCACTCTCTCTCTTCCCCGCGGTCCCTCCACCTCTGCGCTGCGAAGCCCTCCCTCAGGCTCTGCCTTTCTGAAAAAGCCCCTTTGGGCATGTTAAGTGAGTCCAGTTCAGCTAAAGCCCAGGACCCCCCTGAACTGTTTTCCCGTTATTATTCTTGCCAACCTTGCCGTGCATTTAGACCAACTTGGGCACCAGATAAAATATTTATGCTCTTATTTATGGGAGTAGCTGCTTCTGCCTCGGGAAGGAATTTTAATGAAAACCAATAAAACCCCCAGTGCATATCAGCAGCTCTGCCTCGGGCTACCGGCCCCTCCCTCCGCCTTCAACTCTGGTCATTAATCTCAAGGCTCAATTCTGTACTCACCCTACCCCCAGCGTGGCCTTCTCAGCTCAGGACCCCTGTCCCTCCACTCCCCACCCCAGCAGCTGGGCTGAACACATTCAGTTCTGCCAGCATTTCTGAGCACCTTTTTTATTGTGTGAGGACTGGAAACCCTGGTGGCTTCGTGGTTAAGGGTTACGGCGAGTTACAGCTGCTAAGCAAAAGGACAGCAGTTCAAATCCAGCAGTGGCTCCCTGGAAACCCTGTGGGGTGGTTCTACTCTGTCCTATATGGTTGCTATGAGTCGGAATTGACTGGATGGCAATGGGTAGTGGTGGTGTGTGGTTGTTATGAGAACTGGAAACCCTGGTAGTGTAATGGTTAAGAACTACGGCTGCTAACCAAAAGGTTAGCAGTTCAAATCCACCGGATGGGCCAGCTCTACTCTGTCCTATAGGGTTGCTATGAGCCGGAATTGACTGGATGGCAACAAGCTTTGGTTTTTATTATGTGAGACCCTATGCCTGTGCTGGGTGCTATGGGGATATGGCAATGAATGGGACCTGCACCCTGACCCAAACTGGCTTATAACCTGGCTGGGCAAACAGACCCAGGCTTAAGTAATAAGACCTGACCAAGTGCCTGCCATGTGCCAGAATCTTGACATCCATCATCTCATTTAATCTCACAACAAACCTACAGGGTAGGTATTATCCCCGTTTTACAGATGAGGTTATTGAGGCTCAGAGAGATAAAGTGACTTGCCCAAGGTCACACAGCTTGCATGTGTCAGAGGTGGGATTCAAACCCTGCTCCCTTCACCAAGCTGGGTTGCCATCAAGTTGATTCCAATTCATGGAGACCCCATGTGTGCAGAGCAGAACTGCTCCGTAGGATTTTTAAGGCTGTGACCTTTTGGAAGCATATCACTAGGCCTATCCTTTGAGACACCTCTGGGAGGGTTCAAACCAACCTTTTGGCTACTAGTTGAGTGCTTAACTGTTTGTGCCACCCAGGGACTCCTGCCAATAACTATAAACCAAATCAAAAAATCCTTTGCTGTTGAGCTGATTCGGACTTACAGCAACTCAATAGGACAGAGTAGAACTGCCCCATAGGGTTTCCAAGGAACAGTTGGTGGACTTGAACTGCTGATCTTTTGGATAGCAGCTGAGCTCTTAACCACTGTGCCACCAGGGCTCCCCAGTAACTACAGAATGAGGCAAAGGGAGATGAAGGCCATGAGAGTGGAGCAGACAAAGTGCAGCCAGAAGCCTGAAGGCCTCGCAGAGGACATGGCATTTAAGGTGGGCCTTGAGGAGTCAGTGGTATATTGGGGGTGGGGGACAACGGGGTTCCAGATGGAGGGTTCAGCTTGAGCAGAGACATGCAGACAGGAACATGCATCTGGGGCATATGCAGGAACTACTGAGGTGGAACATGGCATGTGTGAAGAGGTGTGGTGGGAACTCACACCACTGACAAGGGAAGCTGCTTGCATGCGTGTTGAGGAGTTTGGAGAGATGGAGCTTGTGGGTCAGCCTTCAAAGGAATCGGAGTCTGAGTTCACTGAGTGACTTGACTGTCCGGGTAGGGACTGGAACCCAGGCCTGAGCCAGATGGCCCAGAGGAGCCCCCACCAATCGCATTTCTCAGCCAGTATTCACAGAGTATCTCCTCTGTGTGGCCCTGGCTGGGCAAAAGGGACAGGACAGATATAAGGCAGGTCCCACTCTTAGTGGCTCCTGGAGATACAATTACAGCAGAAGGAACCCAGGGCCTATGGGAGCCCAGAGGAGGTGTCTTACCCAACCCAGGAGTGTTCCCATGGCTCCCCAAAAGAGGCAGTGCTGGGTGGGAGGGTCCTGGACGGGTAGGAAGCAGGTGGACAGTGTGGGAAAAGGCATTCCAGACAGAGCACATATCATATGCAAAAGCTCAGAGATGAGTGAGCACAGTGTGTTGGGATCCGTGCCTGGAGTATGGGTTGTAAGGGACGGGGGGGATGAGCCAGCAGGGGCAGATCAGCAGGAGCCCCTGAGTGCCAGCTCAGTACCTGTACCACATGTGCAGGCAATAGGGAGCCATGGAAGGAGTTAGAGCTGGGGAGTGCCAAGAGCTGATGTTTGTTTTTACATTCATATCATCTTGAAGGGGTAATTCTGTGGGAATTTGTGTATTGAGGCTTTAGCTGGGAAGAGGGTTGTCTGGAGGGAAGAAGGGAGGTCCCAAAGATTAAAGGGCATCCTTGAGAAGTGGGGAACATTATTTGCCAAAGCAAAAGGCTAGGATGGGATACCTGCTTTACCTACACAAGACCTGGGTTGTAGGAAGGGGACTTGGATTTATGGAGCACCGACTGTGGGCCCAGCTGGCTAAAGACCTCAACATAATGTTAAAGCTTGACCCTGTGAGGGACCAAAGGCATGCGGTGCCTCACGCTCTCTGGCTGTGTTATGAATGATCTCATGACCCATGGCCCTGTGCCTGCTTTGTGGTTGACTGAACTGAGTCACGGGGGGGTGGGGGGGGTGGGGAGGGGAGAACCAGAACCTCCTTTCCCATTTATGCTCTTGACCAGGAGGTGTAGTCCCAACTGGGAGCCGGTTTAGGAGATGCTGGAGGTTGTAATGGAAACCCTGGTGGTGTAGAGGCTAAGTGCTACAGCTGCTGATGGAAGGGTTGGTGGTTCGAATCCACCAGGCACTTCTTGGAAACTCTATGGGGCAGTTCTACTCTGTCCTATAGGGTCGCTATGAGTTGGAATTGACTCGATGGCAACAGGTTGTTTTTTTTTTTTTTTTTTTGGTTTGGGGGTTGTTATGCAAAGACCAGAGGCTCTAGTGTCCAATAGGCCTAGCCAGATGAGGAGGGTGACCCTGGGGGAGTGAGTGACCCCTCAGAGGCTGTGTTCTTATCTGCAAAGGGGCATGGCCGTACTGGCCTCGCAGGAGTTGTGAGGGCAGCGCGCGCTCTGGGTATGTGCTCCACACGTTGGTCCTTTTCTCCTAGTTTGGGTTAGAGCTAAGTGAGGTTAGGGGTGTCTCAGGGCCGGCTTTGTCCACCCACGACCTGAGATATTTCAGTTCCCTGTGGAGCAATGAGGTCTCAGGCCCTGGAGTCCCCACTCTTCACTCCCGTAGGGTTCTGGGCACCTTTCTCACCTCCATGGGTCTCCTGTATTGGAGAGTAATGTGTTGTCCTCAAGGCTCTCCCTGGTTCTGCAGAGTTCACAGCCACTCTCATTTTGTACTCAGGCTGTGAGAAATGAAATCACGTGCCCCAAATCACACAACTGGTACAAGACAGAGCTGAAGTGTAAACTCAGGCCTTTGTGGTCCTAACCTAGCCCCAAGCCTTGGCACAACATTCAGCTATCTTGATCAATCTCATTATATATCTGAGGACACGAAGACTGTAAAGGTGAAGTGACTTACCCAAGGTCATACACTAGTTAGCATCAGGGCTTAATACCAGGTCGTTTCACAAACGCTGTGCTCACTGTTCACTATCCTTTGATTCCTCAAACGCCTGGTTACAGTTTGCACTAAGCAAACAATACTACCACCTGGTGGCAGTATGCCTGAATTGCAGGAACAACTCCTAAGCGTTAACTCTCCTTCTCACCTTGAAGACTAAAATTGCATTTTTTAAAAAGTAGCTGAGTGGCACCTGTTTAACCAATCCCAGATATAATTCCTCATCAAATCCTGCGTAAGAGTAAAATTTGCAGGAGGGCTTATGGGGTTGCCAGTGAAGTCGGTAGAGATGAAATGGAGTTAATAGTATAAACAGATCTAGTCCAAGGCCTCATAGTGCCTGGGCATTACTCCTCTATCCCTGTGATGAAGCTGCTGGAGGCTGTGTAATCTGGCCCTAACATGGGCTGTGTCTTTAAAATCCTTCTGGTTGTAACTGAAGCAGCAGCTGAAGCTGTTACCAGGGGCAACCTGGCAAGCCACAGTGCGTTAAATTAAATTAAACAGGCCTCTAACTGCCCCCTCCCCTCCTGTAGAAGGGAGGGGGCTGTTCCACCTCTCTCCTGGAGAATAAAGTTGCTGTGAAACCTCTTACGACTGCAAGGAATTCAGTTACAGAGTTTATGGCTCCCATGGGCAAGATGCTTGAAGGCAGCCTGGGAGGAGGAGGCTCAAAAGGCTTCTGCCAGGAGAAGAGGCAGGACTCTGGCTCTGGGCAGGGCTGCCCACCATTTCTGTTGTTTAATCTTCATCACAACCCCGTTAGCTGGGGGATTCCAGGTCTAGGAGAGAGGCTGAATGCCTTGTGAGTTAGGCTACTGTTCTGTGGCAGATAGTGGGAGGAAACTGGGGCAGGCCCAGTAACCAGTGCGGACCCTCAGTGAAATCCACAGTCCCTGATATGAGATGACGGTGAGAGTGAGGGGAGACCTTAGGCCAGTGGCTCTCAGAATATGTCCCAACCCCCTGAGGCCCTTGCCGTTAGTTCCCTCATTATAGAGATGGGGAAACTGAGGCTCAAAGAAGTAAAGAGGCTTGCCTACTTAACCGGATTATTTGAAGCCAGGTCACTCTGACGTTGAGTTCATGTTCTTCCCACAGCTAATGGCAAGGAGCTAGTGCTTGTTCAGCATTTACCATTTACAAAGTGCTTTCGCATAGATGCTGTTTGATCCTCAGAACATCCTGTGAGGAATGTGAAATGGGTATCATCACCCTCTTTGTACAGATGGGAAAACAGGTGAGATGATGTCCTGAAAGTCACGTGGCCAGTGTGACAGCCTGGACTGAAATCTGGAAGTGGTGCTCTTTCAGCCATACTAATAACAGTAATTATCACTGAGCACTTATTATGTACCATGCCCACAGTTTACACTTGTTAACCCGTCTGACCTTCTAAATAACACTGTGAGATAGAGACTATTATTATCCCAGCTTTACAGATAAGAAAACTGTGACAGAGAGGGGTTAGTAAACATGCCTCGAGTAACACAGCTAGAAAGCAGTAAGGGCTGGGGATCCAATAGCTTAGCTTCAGAGTCCCTGCTCCTAACCATGCTAGATCAGTGGTTCTCAAAGTTGGTCCCAAGACCAGCGGTGTCAGCATCACCTGGGAACCTGAGAGAAATGCTCATTCTTGACCCACTGAATCAGAAACTTTGGGGGTGGGGTCCAACAATCTGTGTTGACCAGGCCCTCTAGAGCACACTCTAGTAGTTTACAGACCACTGCACTAGACTCCCCTGCACCACACTGCTGAGAGAGGGGTAAAAAGGGGCGAGTAGATGAATCTCTTTTTAAATAAGTGAAAGTATCAGAAATCGTGATCCTTAGGTAAGCCTGAAGATTTGAGTTCTTACAGCCGGATGGGTAAGTGACAGAAGTTGGTGATCTAGCAGACCCCACAGATGATGCTAGGCTCAGGACAAGCCATTACAGGAGTAGGTATGTGTTAACTTGGGCAGGTACAAGAGCAGATCTTGACTATTCCATTTATTTTAGAAGGTGGCCCTCAAAGATGGAAATATGGTAGGTGAGGGGACTTGGCTATTTTAAGGGATTTCAACAGAAGATCTTTTAATATACCAGTGGTTTACAAATCTGTGTAGGTCCCTGGGTGGCACACATGGTTTGTGCTCAACTACTTACCTAAAGATTGGCGGTTTGAATCTACCCAGTGGCACCGCAGAAGAAAGGCCTGGCAATCTGCTTCCCTAAAGATTACAGCCAAGAAAACCCTAAGGAGCAGTTCTACTCTGTAACACATGGGGTCGCAATGAGTCCGAATTGATCTGACGACAACAGGATTTTTTTTTTTTTTTGTCTTACAAATCTACACACATCTGAATAGGCTATCACAGAGACCTTGGTTCTTAAGAAACATATTTGCCTTATGGTTTGAACTTTGTCCCTGCTGACAGGTGTACCCTAAATTCTGAGTCAGTTCTTGAGAGCTGACTAACTCCCTTACGGAAAGGGATGACAAAGAGGAAAGAGAAGGAACATTTCTGAAGCATCGATTATCCACATTACGGCACTGAATTCTCACAGCAGCCTCAGAAGGAGCACTGTGCCTTTTTCCTTTTACAGGCCAGGAAACAGATTAAAAAAAAAAAAAAAAAAGCCACTGGCCCAGCCCCACAGCCTAGGGAAGAAGTGCCAGGATTCAAGTCCAGATCTGTCTCCTTCCAACGCCCCTGTTCTTTCCACCTCATCACGCTTGCCCCCGTGAAGGCTGATGCTGCAGAAATAAAAGTCGCACGGTGACAGGCCTCAGGGAATATGCTCTTCCTGAACAACTGGAATGTCCTCTGTGATGACACAGCATACAGCCCCCACCCCACCCCCTGGCACCTGCCGTGTCACCTATGGGGGCATCACAGAAAGGACCAGGGAAGGGGGGTCTCCTCCCCACATCCAGTGGTCGAGTGTTGATGTTCTCAACACTCCTGTTTTGCCAGGTGTGGAGAGTGCACAGTGGGATAGGATTGGAGTCCCACCCTGCCTCTAACTCCCCGAAGGGTTCTGAAAAGGCCACTTCCCTGTCTGGGTCTCAAGCTTCTGCATCCATAAGCGGGACAACCCCACTAGGCCTGTCTGTGTCACAGGTGTGTTAGCAGGGCTGTTAAAAAAAAAAAACAAAACCATTGCCATCAAGTCAAGTCCAACTCATGGCAACCTTATGTGTTACAGAGTAGAACTGCCCCATTGCCAGGCCCTTCTTCTGTGGCACCCCTGGGTGGGTTCCAACGGCCAACCTTTGGGTTAGTAGTCGAGTGCAAGCCTCATCATTCCAGGAACCCTAAATGCAACCGGGGAGGGGGGCGGTGTTAAGCTGCAGAATTAACTATTTGATCCTATCTCGGGTACCCTGGATGATTCCGTGGGGATTTTAAGCTTCGAGCAGGTGAACTGCAGCTCCCAGTTGTCACCCCTTTTCTGGTTCTACTCTAGGCGCGGGCCCTGTGGGTGATCCTAGCTTTGGGTTGGTTTCCTGGACTTGCTGCCTCCAGGCCAACCTGAGCCACTTTTCTAGTCCACTGTCCCTAGAGAAAAGGGCCGTCTTTGTCTAGTCCTGGGTTCAAATCCAACTTGACTGCCAGTAGAGGCCGGGTGGGTCTGAGGAAGTCTCTTGCCCTCTGAACTTGCTCAGCTCCTCCGGCGGGTCCCTGCTGTGCTGTACCCTCAACTTGTTGTTGTTGGGTGTTGTCCAGTTGATTTTTAACTGATAGCAGTGACAGAGTAGGACTGCCCCACTGGGTTTTCTAGGCTGTAATCTTTACAAGAGCAGATCGCCAGGTCTTTTCTCCCACAGAGCCGCTAGTCTCCCACGGAGCCAGCCTTTCGGTCCGCAGTTGAGCACTTAACCGTTGCATCACTAGGGCTCCTGTCCTCAACCTACACAATCTTTTCTCCTGTAAAAGTGGTAGCGGCAGATGATGCTAAAGGCAGATTTGGCTCTGGGGTTCTGTATCTATGAGAAGAGGAGGCCCAATTCTCAAACTCGCAAGGTAAGTATGAGAGAGAAGCCAGCAGCAAACTCCTAAAACAGAAGGCACTGATTTGCAAAGTGTGGGTGACCCCAAGGCCACCAGTAAGCAATGGAGCCACAGCCTCTGGAAAGCTGTCCCTCAGCCTGGGCTTTGATGTCCCACAGTCCTGAGTTCAGTTCCTATTAGGCACTCAATGATTGTGTGCCCTTGGGCTCTCTGAACCTCAATTTTGCTCATCTGTAAAATAGGGCTAACATCACTTCTGACTTTCCAGCATTTCTGTGAGGGTCAAATAAAATAATCTATGAAAAGTGCATGTGTGCATTGTACCTGACTTATCACTCAGCTTCATTCATTTCCTTTTCTAGTTGAAACAAGTCAAACCACTTGGATTTGGGCTGTGTGTATGTGTGTGTGAGGCACAAACAACCTGCACTCAGCTACTAACCAAAAGGTTGGTGGTTTGAACCCACCCTTCGGTGCCACAGGGATCTGCTTCCAAAAAGATTATAGCCAAGAAAACCCTATAGGACATTTCTACTCTGAAACACATGGGGTCACCATGAGTCGGAACTGATTCAAAAGCAGCAGGTTTTTTGGGGGGTGGGGGGCATTTGTATTTGCAAGTACCACGGGAGGAAAAATCCACTCATGCTCTCAAAAAGTTTGCAGTTAAGTTTCTAGATCACTTCTGTCCTCAACAGTCACCCTGAGATTTCCCGCCTCCATGTGCTTGTTTACGTGTTTCCTTCTGCCGGGAGGATTGTTCCTTCCTTCACTTCTCTGCTGTTCAAATGCCTTCTTGTCCCTGAAATCACCTTGGGCACCACCTTCATCTAGCCCCTCATTCGACAGGAAGAATCAAGACCTAGAGAGGGGAGGTGACCCACTCATGTCCCAGTGAGGCAGGAGCATGGCTAGGACCGGAACCCAAATCCTGGCTCCTGACTCTGAGTGGGGTCTCCCCAATGTCATCACTCTTTTCCCCAGGCTGGTTGTGGGCTAGGGTGAAGGGAGACAGCCGAAAGGAGCAGGAGGGGATGAGAGAGATGGGGTGGTGGTGGGGAAACACTCAGAAGGAGTACCCTGGGGTCCCCTGCATGCTTGGCCTCCTGACCAGGGGGTGAGGATGAGAATGGCCGGGTCTATGGATATTCACTGGGGCTGGGCCTTCCCTGTGACCATAGCTACTCCCCCAGAAACCCTGCCAGGTTGGTACCACCATCCCCATTTCATGGAGGAAGATATGGACACTTTGAGAGGTTAAACAGCTTGCCTGGGTCATGCAGCTCATGAGGGCTGCAGCCTCCCACCCTCAGGCTCTGACCACGGCCACACCGAGTGCATCTGCACTGCACAGTGTAACCCAGTCATCAGAACCTCAGTGCAGTTCTGCTTCTGGGAGAGAGGAGGAGAGAGCAAGAAAGGAAGATGGAGGAAGAAAGAGGGGGCATGTGGGAGGCCAAAGAGCTGTAGGAAGGGCAGCTCCTTGAGAGCAGGGTGTCCCCAGTCCCCTGAAGCCGGCCTCCCCGGTGGTGGCAGTGCTCTGTGTGTGTGTCAGGGACCCTGGGCTGGCTGGCTGGCCATGCCCTGCAGCCCTTCCTGCCTGGCTCCCCCACCCTTCTGGGCGCGGCCATCTGTCGGAATGCCCACGCCTTTGTTTGTGAGGCTCCTGCCTGGCCTGCCAGCACTGCCTCCTCCCTGCCTGCCCCAGCTGGCCAGGTGAGATCCCAACAGATCCGCAGGGTGCACCGGGTCACCTTGGACAAGCTGCTGTACCCTCCCTGAGCCTCAGTTACTTCCTCTGTGAGATGAGGATCACAATCCCCAGTATGTCTGTGAGATTTCAAGAAAGGTCAAGTGTACTGACAAAGTTCTGAGCTCAGTGCCTGGCGCTCAGGTGTGGGATAAATGGCACCCGTTGTGGTGCTGGTTCTTGTCTCCCAGGGCCTGCTCTGGCCATGAGCAGTGGTGAAGGACCTAAGTGTGTGCATGTACCTGTGTGTGTGGGTGTATGTGTGTGTGGTAAGCTATCAATTTTGGGGGAAAAGAGGAGGAAAATCAAACAACCAAGTTGTCTTAGGACAGAGATTATTTGTGTAGAGAAATGTGAGTTCAAGATGTTGTCGTTGGGGATTGTTAAGTTTATTTGGACTCATAGCGACACCGTGTGTTACAGAGTAGAACTGCCCCATAGGGTTTTTTTGGCTGTAATCTTTACGGAAGCAGACTGCCAGGTCTTTACAAAAAAAAAAAATAGAGGCTTCAAGACTTAAAATTCAATTATTCAACCAAATTAAACAGTGGCCCCAACCCAGTGCTAGTAAACACTGGGTGTGTATGGGGGGGGTGTGGGGGGGCAGGGGAGATAGAGGCCCAAGACAGAGGGTTCACTCTCTAGGGGGTGAGAGAGAAGTTGCTTTGAGCTAAGCCAGAGACTGGGAATGGCTCTGTTACAGAGCAACTAAGCACCGTGTAGGGGTGCGGGGAGGAGGACTAACTATACTGAGCCCCGACCACGAGCAGTGCCCTGCCTGGTGCCTTTCTTGTCCTCTCACTGAATCCTCACAGCAAAGCTGTGAGATAGATGTCAGAACCCCATTTTATAGATGAGAATATTGAGGCTCAGAGAAGTGAAGTGACTTGCCTGCAGCCATCTGATGAGGAAGGTGGAATTTGAACCTATCTGTCTTCTAAAGTTTATGCTCTTAACGCCCATTAAACCGTGAGATTTGCCACCAAGAGTCTGTGTGTGTGTGTCTGTGTCTGTGTCTGTGTCTGTGTGTGTGTAGGAGGTAATGAGGGGAATGGCAGATTAAAACACTCCTCAACTTCACATTTTTGTAATTTAAGAAAGAGAAAGGGGAGGGAATGAAAAGCAGAGGAAGGGAGTCACAAAGACTCACACAACCATGCACAAACACTACTTATTTTTGGATTGTGGGCTGAATTATTAACTTTTATAATATTTTCTTTTGTCATTTTAGTTAGCAGATGAGCAGGTCTTCCTGGCTCTCCAGCAGCTCTTTATCCTTTGAGCTCCAGAGGCTCTTCCCTGCCCAGGGCAGTTGCAGCCCCCATGAGGATGGAAGATCTCGTGGAGCTGCAACACAGGTGGCGTCAGAACATGGCTGGTTTCCAGCCGTGCTCCTGTTGGTGGAGATCCTCTCAATCAGGGGTCCCATAACTCCTGCTCTCTTGTCCCAGCCCCTCCTCCCTGGCCCTGCCTCCAACTCCACCTCTGTTCTATTCCTCCCAACTACTGACCTAAAGTTTGATGGTCTGAACCCATCCAGAGGCGCCTTAGAAGACGTGCCTGCATCTCACAAGCCTTGCATACTCTATGGAGCAGTTCTACTCTGCACACATGGGGTCACCACGGATTGGAACAGACTTGATGGCAATGAGTTTACTGTCCACAGTACGCACTTTCATTGTCAGCCTCTGGGGCCCTGTTTTTGGTTCAGAAAAATTATGATTTCTGGGCCCATGGCACTTAGAGACGATCATCACACTACATGGGTCATGTAGTGAATACCTGCGACCTAGGCCAGTTGTAGACACATCTCTGGTCTGTCCCTTTGTCTCCTGTTCCCAGAGGAGGGGCTCAGGCAAGACCAGTTAATGAAGGAACACATTTTTGCTTCTCCCTTTGTCCCCGGCCTTTGTAAAGGCAGAAATTTCTTAACGACAGGGCCTGGCACACAGTAAGTGTTCGATTAATGTTAAGATGCTAAGTTAATGGCTCTCAGACATGCCCAGAATTTATCAGCTTATGGGCACTTTTACCCCATCATTCGATTGGATAGCCCTAGTAAACTTGAGGCAGCTATTATTATTATTATTTAATGTTTATGAAGCAGACACTCAGACCCAGAGACGAAAAGTGACTTGTCCAAAGTCACACAGCAAAATAATAACAGAACTCCAGCCCAAGCCCCTTGACTTTAGCTATAATGAAGTCGTCGTCATTGTCTTGATTGTGACTACTGTTTCTTCAGCACCAGCTTTGTGCCGGGTATTTTAGAAAGGCAAAATCTCATCTCTAATCATCATGATAATTATGTGAAGTAGAAATTCTCACCCCCTGTTTTTCAGATGATCAATCCCCAACTTTCTCCTGGGGTTTATGTGTGGGACTGACCACAGCTGCTCTGTCCAGACCAGGGAGCTGAGTCAGGCCCAAGGACACAGCACAGAGAGCTGTCAAGTCCCAACACCTGAACCCATCAGCTCCTTCCCTGGGGCATCGGGCTGTGTCCTGCTCAGCACTTTTTCAGCTGGGCGTTCACTCACTGGGCACCACCCACTGTGGCTGTGCTGAATGGTGGCAGGGAAGGAGCTGGCCACTTTCGGGTCCTCACCCCTAAAGCTCTGCTTCCCTCCTCACCTCCTCCAAAAAGCCTTCTCCAGGGAATATCCTCCTGAACGCAGGAAGGGACCTTGGAGACCATACAGTCTACCCTCCCATCCCCATTTCACTAACAGGGAACCACATCCCAGAAGAGAAGGCCCACAGCGAGTCAGTTGCAGCTGGGATAAGAGCTCCATCTTCCTGGCTCCTAGCCCAGGGCTCTTTAGGCCCCCTCTGCAGCTGTGACCACATTCAGCACATATAATGCCAACGGTGCCTTCAGCTGAGGGCAGTCTAGCATTCAGGGCTATAAGCCCTGGATTTAGAACAAGAGACCTAGGTCCCTGTTGGTCCACATGACGGCAACATCGACACACAGCTTGGGGGTGGAGGAGACACTCCCAGGCTGTACTGAGGAGGATCTCACTTCCAGGGATAGGCAGGGCTGGATTCTGATCCTGCTCATCTCTGTGCAGGCGCTATTCTAGGTGCTTTACAAATATTAAATTTTAATGATAACAACAAGGAGCCCTGGTGGCACAATGGTTACGGGCTCGGCTGCTAACCTAAAGGTCTGCAGTTCAAACCCACTCAGCTGCTCCATGAGAGGAAGACATGGTGATGTGCTCCCATAAAGATTACAGCCTAGAAAACTCTATGGAGCAGTTCTATTCTGTCACATGGGGTCGCCATGAGTCAAAAATCAACTCAACGGCACCTGACAACAATTAAAATCCAAAACCAAGTCCGTTACCATTGAGCTGTTTCTGACTTGCAGCAACCCTAAAGGAGTCCTGGTGGCGCAGTGGTTAAAGTGTTGCACTGCTAACTGAAAGGTTGGCAGTTCAAAACCACCAGTGGCTCCATGGGAAAAAGGTGGGGCAGCCTGCTTCTGTAAAGATTTGCAGCCTTGGAAACCCCGTGGGGTTGCTATGAGTCGGAATCAACTTGACAACAGTGGGTTTGGTTTTTTATTGTTGTTGTTGTTATAGGACGGTATAGAACTGTCCCATAGGGTTTCCAAAGCAGAAATCTTTAGAGAAGCAGACTGCCACATCTTTCTCCCATGGAGCAGCTGGTAGATTCGAACTGCCAACCTTTTGGTTAACAGCCAAGTGCATAACCACTGTGCAACCAGGGCTCCTTATAACAATTATAACAGCAACCAGATGAGGAATGTCCCCACTTTACAGATAAGGAGGCTGAGGCTCAGAAGTTAAGCCGTTTGTCCAGAGTCACATAATCAGGACTCTGGCTCCAGAGCCCATGCTGTCAACTACAACATAAGCCACCTCCCCTATAAAGTGGAGCCAATAATAACACTGCCCTTCCAGGGGTGTCAGGAGCATGTAATGAGACAATAGCTGTAAACACCAATCTCAACTCTAACCAAGATGATGAGTGCAAGCAATGCTCTGTGTAGCTGGCAGTGTGGCTGGAGCCTCACTAATGAGTACGAATAACAGCTACCCTCTGTGCATTGCTACTAGTCCCAGGCCCAATTCTAGGTGCTGTGCTTAAGTTAACTCATTGACTCTTCACAATTATCCTATAACATAACTATCGTTATTATCCCCGTTTTACAGAGAGGAAAACTGAGATGCCAAGTACCAACGTGAAGTAAGAGAGTGTGTAAGAGTTGGGATTTGGACCCAGCCCGTCTGACCCAGAGTCCACCCTCTTAACGTCTACCCTGCAATGCTCCTTTAAGGCAAGTCCATGCTCTCCAACCTGTACTCCCTGGGGTCTGGACTCCTGTATTCCTCTTACTGAAGCCAGAAGCTTTGGTGGAAAAGCAGTGAGGAGGTGTGCAAAGTCTTGGTGAATGGAGACAAGCTACGTATACGTGAGGACTTCTTGTTATTGAAATATTACAAATCTAAAGCATTATAAAGCATCATCATTATCAGCTCAACCGTGCCCATGCTGTGCCATCATGGAAAAGCCATGGTACCCTTCTGAACTGTGCTTTCCTCTTCTGTAACAAGAGGTGGGCCCTCTGTATCATTCATTCTGCCATCCAGTGCCTAGAGTGGAAGGCAGCCTCTGAGATGCCCCCAGTGACCTCAGTCTCCTGACCTTCATGGCCTTGTATAGTCCCCTCCCTTTGAATGTCAGTTGCACCTAGTGACTTGCTCCTAATGAGCAGAATATGGCAAAAGTGATAGGATGTCACTTCTGAGATTAGGTTACAAAAACACTGTGGCTTCTGTCTTGGGTGCCCTCTCTTGCTAGCTCTCTTGCTCACTTGCTCTGCGGGAAGACAGATGCCATGTTGTAAACTGCTGTCCATGTGGCAAAGAACTGAGGGAGACTTTTGGCCAACAGCCAGTGAGGAACTGAACCCTGCCAACTGAGTCAGCTTGGAAACAAATCCTTCCCCAGTCAAGCGAGCCTCCAGATGAGTCTGCAGCCCAGAGGCACCTGGGTAGGCCATGTCTAGGTTCCTGACCCATAGGAACTGTGTGCGAGATAATAAATGCTTATTGTTTTAAGCCACTGAATTTTGGGGGGATTTATTTTGCAGCAATAACCAATACACCTATTACTTGTCTATTTGGTGCCAGGTCCTATGCTGCACATACATTTATTCAAGATACGCTTATTGAGTGCCACTGTGTGCCATGGTGCCAGGTATTGGGTTTACAGTGGCAAACCAGACAGATGTCTCCACTCTCAAAGACCTCAAAGTTGAGTTGGGGGACAGGCTTTAAATGGATAATGTAAACACTGTTACGGAAACTCTGAGGAGGCCCTTGAGCCAGGCTGGAAAAGTCAGTAGAGGCTGCCTAGCACAGGGGATGTCTGAGATAAAACCGAAATTAAGGAGAACCCTCCAGGAAAAGGCGGAACAGGAAGGCATGTCAGGAAGCAGCCAAGTAAAGGGCAAAGCAGGCTAAGGAGACTTGTCCCACATGGGAAACAAGGGGAAGTAGAATGTGGCACAAGCCTGGATTGCAAGAGTGACCTGGGAGAGGGGAAGTGGAGAGGTAGGTCATGGAGGGCCTCAAACACCCGCCCGAGAGCTCAGGATTTATCTGCCCGGCAGTAGGGAGCCACTGAGGGTCGTAAGCAGCTGAGGGACATGGCCAGCAAGATTAAGCAACATGACACTGGCCATAGAGGCTGGGGTGGAAGGGTCAAGCTGGAGGGCAGGAACCCAGGAAGGATGAGGGCTACACTAGTCCAGCCAGGAAATGATGGAGGCTGGGCTAGCACAGGGAGGCTGCAGAGTAGATAGACCTTACAGATATGAGGGGGTGAGATGGCCAAGATTTGGGGTCTGACCAGACGGGAGGGGGGTGAGGGAGAGAGAGAAGGCAGGAATGCCACCCGTTTCCGACGGTGAGGTCTGCTCGTGCCTTTAGTTAGAAGGGGGTGCACGGACACATGGACAGGTATTGGCTGGGAGGAGCAAAGTAAAGGGATGAGTTTGCCAGCATGATTTTGCAATATTGCCAGAAGAGGACTTACAAGACAGCCCCGCTAGGAAGCAGGTCCACCCCTTAGCATAGGAAAGAGAAGCTACAGCCCTGGTCTGCCACAGGCGCAGAAAAGGAGAGGTACATTGGTAAGGTATTTGAGAGGCCTAAGGGCCAGAGCTTGAGGAAAGTCTGGGGAGCAGGGGGCACGCCCAGGTGGGGTCCCTGCAGATAGAGGGGCCGTGACCCCAGTCCGGGAGTCACCCACCTGCTGTGCGAAGCCCAGCGCCTTGTCGTAGAGTGCGATGCCCGCCTTCAGCACCCGTGCGCGCTCCTCCGGGCTGGTGCAGCCCACGTCGAAGCCGTGCGCGTAGCCCTGTTCCGCCAGGCAGCGCGCAGCGCGGAGCTGGGTGTCGCTGGCAGCCTCGGTGCCGGCCTCGAGGCCCATGAGAGCGGCCAGCCGTCCGGCACACTCTTCCTCCTCTTCCTCCTGCTCCAGCCGCCCGTATACATGCACCAAATTGGCCCAGGCGTTGAGGTTGCCCGGGTCGTCGCGGGCCACCTCGAGGAAAAGCTCCCGGGCTTCATCCAGCTCCTCCAGATAGAAGGCGAAGGCGCCCAGGAGGTGGCGCATCGCGGGGCGCTGCGGAGCGGCCGCCAGCTCGAGCTCTTGCCTCAGTCCCTCCCGCTGCAGCTTCAAGTCCCTGGCGCGGAGCGAGGCCGGCGAGCGCGGCTCGAAGTTCAGCTGCATCTCAAGGTGGAAGTGGCCCGGGAGGTAGTCCAAGTCGTCGATGAGGGCGTCCAGGTCCTCAGCCGCGGCCTCCGTCTCTGCCATGGCTGCCCAGCGGCTGCCCGGGACTCGCTTTTGCCCTGGAGGTTGCTTAGTGCAGTGGATGGGGCGCCCCAGAGTGAGTCCGGTGGAAGGCGAGGGTCAGTGTGCGCGGAGGCCCAGGGCGCGACTGCCTCCGGGTCCTGGGGCCCCTCCTGCGGGTGGGTGGATCCCAGCGTCGGCTCCTGGAGCGCCCTGTGGGCGTTTCTGCTTTCGCTGCTCTTAGACGCCTGCATTGCACAGCTAGGTGCTCCAGAAAAACAGGTGCATTGCCAAATTGAGGTGAGCAAACCCTAGTGCATGACAAAAGGCGTTTTTACTCTTCCTGCTGAGCAGATGAGGAAACCGAGGCTCCCAGCAGGGAAATGACTTGACGGGGTCGCAAAGCTGGGGCGTGCTGAGCCAGGCCCCAAACCGCAGTTTGCTGAATCCAGCCGGGTTCTTCTTCCGTGAGCGCTGCCCCACCCTCTCTGCGTGAGCGCGCTGACTAGGAGAGTTAGGACTAGCCCTTCCAGTCCTAAATCATTACTTTCATTACTACTACTTTCCCCGTCCCCTCCCTCCTCTGGTGTCTAGGCCTCCCTCGCAGTTCCTCAGAGTTCTCCTTCCTCTGAATGGAGCCTGCCACCTCCCTCCTCTCCACCTTTGACCATTATTTTCCAGGCTTCCCCTGCTGAGATTTCTCTTGCCTCCTCTCTGTTCATCAGATCACTGTGGAAAGACCATGGAAGGTCCCTCCTGCTGGCTCTAACCCCAGTGTTTCACCTTTAATAATAAAGTGTGACCTTGGACAGGTCCCTTCATCCCTCTGCGCCTTACTTTCTGCATGGGTGAAATGAGCACTGACAATCTCGCCCCCAGGGGCAGGGGAGATATTAGAGGGGGACTGGTAAGTGTGGGCTCTCACCTCCTCCCCCTTGGTTCCCACCCCATTCCAATACTCTGCCCTTGGTCCCTGATTTCTTACTTTTGCCAGTCTTTTCTCCTAGGACTGGACCTAACCTCTAGCCTGGAAGCTGGGCCAAGCTCCCTGCTGCAGGGACTGTCTGATCCTCTGCAATTTGGGATTTGTCGCAGGTCTGAATTTTCGAATCCCATCTGCTCCTTATTCCACCCAGGGCTGGGCTCCTGAGGTGCCTGCTGCCTCATCTTCTTGGAAAACAGACCATAATTTTCAAGAGAGGAAATATAGCCAATTAGTCAACTTGGAAAAATATTTGACTTTAGTAGTAAAAATGTCAATTAATACAATATTCTGCTACCATTTTTTCACCTGTCAATTAAAAAAATAAAATTTAATATTTTTTTAAATTAAAAATTGTCAGCGTAAGTTGCAGGTGATGATGAGATGAAAGCTGAGCTCTCGCCTGCTTGGGAGGATCAGGGATGGGCTCCCAGAGGGTCTGGGCTTTGATCTGACTCTAAGATGAGGAGGAGCTGTGTGGGGAGGGTAATTGGGGAGCATTCCAGCAGAGGGAAAGGCATATGAAAAGGCCTGGAGGTTCACCTGTGCAGGGTGTGTCCTGGGGACAGAGCAGACCCAGGGTCTGGAGGTCACACAGCTTGGGGGAGAGATGGCAGGAAATGAGGGCTGGAGGCCAGGCCATAGCCCCATCAAAAAAACCAAAAACCAAACCCTTTGCCGTGGAGTCCACTCTGACTCATAGTGACCCTATAGGACAGAGTAGAACTGCCCCACTGAGTCTCCAAGGAGCGTCTGGCAGATTTGAACTGCAGATTCTTTGGTTAGCGGCAGTAGCACTTGACCACTATGCCACCAGGGCTTCCTCAGCCCCATCAGAGAGGCCATAATCCTGGCTGAGGAACTTCACTTGACTCCTTGGCCTTCACAGATGGTTTTGGAGTCTGCGTAGGTTAGAAACTCTTGCAACCACAGAGCTCCCAAACCTAATTATGAGTCCCATCTTCACTGTGTGCCCTATATCTCCGAGTGTGACCAGGACAAGTTACTCTCCCTGTCTGAGCTTTTGTTTCCTCTTCTGTAGAATGGAGGCAGGGAGGGGTCACAATAGTAAGACAGGAGAGAGTGACAGAGTTGTGATAAGGAAAGCGCACTGACATGGAGGTTTTGGGCAGACCAGGACAGGCTGCCGCAGAGCTGATTCACCCTGGCCTGCTCTGGCCTGCTTGGCAGCCAGGGCTCCCAGGCCAAAGGGTCTTGGCCTACACTCTGTGGTCACTCCTCTATCAGCCCCAGAGCCAGGGTTCAGGCCAGGAGAGAGGAAGCAAAGCAGCAGAGCCAGGACTCAAATGTGAGTCTCTGAGGATTTATGCATTACTGGGAAGCTGGACTAGATTATTTATTCACCTGTCATTCAACTCATTGAACAAATATTTATTGAACATTTACTATGTGCCAGGCACTGCACCCTGGACACACGTACACGCACAGACACACAGAGTGAATTAGACACAGTCCCTGCGCCTGGGTATTTTGTAAGATCCGTTTCTGAGGGCTGGGAATGACTTCTTATTGAGCACTTATTGTGCCAGAAACCTTACCTAAATTATCTTATTTAATTCTCACAGTAATCTGGAGAGACTGGAATCATTAGCTCCATTTTACTGATAAGAAAGCTGAGACTCAGGGAAGGAAGTGACTTACCCAAGGTCACATAGCTGAGAGGGGGCAGAGCCTGTGCTTGGGTGACTGGGTATTCTATTCTGTGTGAGTCCCTGAGGCCTGACGCCTCTGACCACCAGCTCAGCAGTGCAGTGTGGACGCCTTGCTAACCATGTGCCCACTGGGCCTGGAGCCAGAGTCCGGCTCCTGACTGTGTGTGAGGGTCTGTCCTTCCTATTTAAATGCTGGCTTGGGATGTCAGAAGCTCATTGTGTGGGGCCTGGAAAGAGCTCCACTCTCCCCTGGTCCAGCTTTGCCACTGGCTGGATGCAGGACCCCAGACAAGTCTTGCTTCTCTCTGACATCAGTCCTGTCATCGTCGGATGGGGTAAATTTTTCTGCCTCACTTTGCAGGCCACTATAAGGCCCTTAAAGAGCCCTGGTGGGGCAGTGGTTAAGCAGTTAGCTGCTAACTGAAAAGTCGGTGGTTTGAACTCATCAGTCGCTCTGCAGGAGAAAGATGTAGCAGTCTGCTTCTGTAAAGATTGTCATTGTTAGGTACCGTTGAGTCTGTTCCGGCTCATAGCAACCCTAGTACAACAGAATGAAACACTGCATATGAGGCGACTGAAAATATTATGGCTTTGGTCAGGCATACCTTAGTCCTTAAAGTGGTATTTTTGCTTTTTAACACTTTAAAGAGGTCCTCTGCAGACATTACCCAATGCAATGTGTCATTTGATTTCTTGACTGCTGCTTTCACGGATGTTTATTGTGGATCCAAGTAAAATGAAATCCTTGACAACTTCAATATTTTCTGTTTATCATGATGTTGCTTATAAGCCATAAAGATCACAGCCTTGGAAACTCTGTGGGGCAACTCTATTCTGTCCTATAGGGTGGCTATGAATCAGAATTGACTTCATAGGGCACACAACAACAACATAAGGCCCTTGGGAGGAATAAAGGAAATCGCTGGAGATATTAGACAATCTCACAGCATGGCGGGTGCTGGTGGGGGGCAAAAGGGGAGGAGAGAAGAGAGAGCTGACTATGCCTTGGTGGGGATATATACCCTCAGCTCTCTTCTTCACCTGGCAAAGTACACATGCTTCAATGTCGAGTTTTGAACTCTTCTCCTCCAGGAAGCCTTCCTGGATGTATGCACGTACAGACTGGGTCAGAGGCCTCCCTCTCTCATAGGCCCAATTACACTCTGTGGTCATTGTTGCCCCTATTTAGACTCTCAGGACAGAGGCCACATCTAGGTCCTAGGTACCCTGCACAACGCTTGTCCAGAGTGGATGTCAGGGGGAGTCAGAAGGTATCTACGGGATGGATGAGTCCTGACTCCATTCCTGCAACCCTCACCACCTTTGCTCCTGCCCCTCCATGCTGTCTCTCTTTGCCCGCCCCCCGCCCCCGCCCCCCCCCCCCCGTCCCCTTCCTCCCTTCCCTGAAGCAGAGAAGTCCAGATACACTCCTCACCCAAGTTGAAGACCTCCCCTTTCTGTGGGCCTCAGTTTTCCCATCAGCACAAGGTGGACATTAAAAAGCATCTGCTGAGCCTCCGCTCTATCAGGCCCCACGCTGGGCGCTGGGATAAAGGGAGAAATTAGACACTGTTTAACAAATGTCTCTCAAATCCGACCACGTGGGATCCATATTAAACACTAAGAGGGGCCATCACATCTGCAGGGTTCAGGGAAGGCTCTCTGGTAAGGCAGCACCGGAAATGTGCGTGTAGGAATGAAAAAGACAGCAGCTGAGTGGAGAAAGGACGCCCGCGGGCCCCACGGGGACAAAGGCGCGGCGCACAGTTCTCTGGAGGATCACAAAGCCCGGGTTGCCTTGGCAGCGGCGGCGGAGTGCCTGGGCGCCTAGGAGCCCAGGGGTGGGAGGTGGAGCTCCCTCAAGCCGGCCAGGACTCCGGGCGGGCCGGCGCTATGGCCACCAAGTTGTATAACGGGGCGCCCTTCGGGGTGCAGAGCGCCAGGTGGGGCTGGGCTGGGGGCTGGGAGCTTCAGCTAGCGCCGGCCCGTTTAAGGCAGGCCTTGGCCGCCCGCTGCTACCCCTTGGTTCTCCCTTAATTCTCGGGAAAGCCTGGCCCACCCCAGCCACCCTTCACACGAGGCTGGAGCCTGAAGGGGGGGGGGGGAGGGGAGCGGCAAGAGGGGAGAAGGGAGAGAAGAGGGTAGGACTTCCTTGTCGCGCTCACACCTGTGGCACTTGTGCCCAGTTGTTATTTAAAGCCGTTGCAAGAGCGCAGACTCTGTGCTGGGCGCATAGAGGCCAAAAGGCCTGAGCCACGGTAGGTCTCTCAGATCACAAGTCAAGGGTGGGATTTCAACCCAAGTGTTTTTCTTCACTCACTCATTGATAAGAAAGAAAAAAAAGCACCTGCTATGTGCCAGGCACAGTTATAGGATCCTGGGATAAAGCAGTGAATTAACAACACATCTGTGTACTCATAGAGTCTGTACTCTTGTGGGGAAGCGTGGCTGGGGTGGATAATAAACACAAAAAGGAAAACATATGAAATGCTGTACAGTGAAAGATGGCTAGGGAGGAAAATAAAGTTGGAAGAAGGAGCTGATGAAGGCTGGAGAGGGGGTGAGGTGGGAGGGGGTTGCACTGAGAAGGTGACTTTTGAGCAGACTTTGGGGGGCCACAGGTAGGGAAAACCTAGGTAGATGAAGTCAGCAGGGACAAAGGCCCTGAGGTGGGAGCAGCCCAGGAATGTTCTAAGCCGCTGAAGTCTTGCTCATCTTTTATGGGCCAGCTCCAAAGTCACCTCCTCTGGGAAGCCAACTCTCCTGCTCCCCAAAACTGTCCAAGCCAGAGGCCAGGTGGCAGCACTAGACTCTCACTGAGCCTCTGTCTCTCTCTAGGTTTGATGTCTCTGCTGTTTATCCCAACCAGAAGAAGCTTAGCACCTTCACGGAGGCCCCATACTCCAGGCATTATTCTGTGGAAGTGGTGAGTTTGCGCATGTGGCCTAGCTACTGGCCGTTTGAGTCTCCCTACCGTGGTGGGTGACCTGTGTGCCTACCCCCAGAGCCCTGAGCTCTGTAAGGGGTGTGCCCACTGCAGCCCACAGCACAGAGTGAGGCTCAGAGTTGGGGCTTCAGATGTGCGTCATAAATGCAGGACTATAGCAGTGCCTTGGAAGAAAGACCTGGCCTGCTTCCACAAAGATTATAGCCAGGAAACCCTCTGGAGCAGTTATTACACTCTGTAATACATGGGTTATAGTGAAAAGAGCATGAGTTTGGGATCACAGAGACTTGGGTTCAGTTCCTAGATCTTCCACTCACTACCTGGGGGTTCTAGAACAAGTTACTACACCTCTCTGAGGTATAATGACTGGGGCCAATAAAGGAGACTTCCTAGGGTTGCTGCAAGAATGAAACGAGGGAATATAAACAATAAAAGGCCTGGCAAAGTGTAGCAGTTTCTGGGATAAGAGGAAGATGTTATGGTTGGGTTTACTAAGCTCCCTGGTGCCTGGTTTGGTGCAGGGGGTGGGGGCCACAGGGGGGCACTATTTGTTCCCCCAATTCCAGGTTGGGGAGGCAGCTGGGGACAACTTGCTCCACGCGTGGACTGGGTAGGTGTGGCTGACGTGTCTCTGACATTGCTCTGACTCAGTCCCACATAGGACCTGGAACCTATAGCTCCAAGGAGACCTGCTTTAGCAAGAAGAAGCTGAACAAGGAGGTGAGCACAGGCTGGGCCAAGGCCCAGGAAGCCACCCGGCTGACCCAGCTGCCCCACTTCCAGTACCAGGCCATCATGAGAGAGAAACGGCTGCAGGTGAGGCCCCTGAGGCCCCACCCCTTCCCCTTCCCCTTCCAGGTGCCAGGCCGCCATGCAGTTGTAGCTGCTTCAGGTGTGGCCTTCAGTGTCCTCAAGGTCCAGGTGGAGCTCATCCTTTAAGGAATACCATCAGCCCTGGGCTCCTTCCTGGATGGACCTTCCCAAGTTTAGAGTTTCATCTTCCACTCTCTCTTCTCTTGGGACAGGAGGAAAAGCTGGGGCCCGGCTCCTACAACTTCAAAGACTTCTTGGAACAGCTGCAGCAGAAGCCAAGCAGCAACCGGGGGCTGCTCAGCTCTGGGGAGGTTCGCTTTCGAGGACTCATCGGGGTAGGTGTTCATCGCAGTATTCCTCACAAGCCTCCTCTCTCTGCAGGGCATTCGGCCTGGGCGGTGCCTTTTCTTGGGCCCCTCTCCTCTCCAAGCTTGCCCAGGCTGTCCTCTGAGTCCCCACACCCGCTCTGCTTTCTAGTGTCTTTGCCTCGAGCCCCCTGGTTGTCATATAATCCTACATCTGTCTGCCCCACCAGATTGGGAGCTCCCTGCAGGCAGGGACAGGTCTGATTTATCTCTAGTACAGGGCTCAACACACATTAGATGCTCAACAAATTAATCCATCTATATATCCATCCATCTTTCCACCCGCCCAGCTATTCGTCCAGCAGATAATGATCGAGCACCTACTAAGTGCCATGCACTGTTGTAGGCCCTAGGGATCCAGCAGTGATGAAGACAAGGTCTCTGTCCTTGAGCTGATGTCCTTGTGGTGGAGACAAGAGTATTAGGAAACAAATACATATATAACCAGTGCTATGAGGAGAAATTAGATGAGGAGGGAATAGAGAGTGATGGAGGTGTAACCCGTACAGAGTGGTCGGGGAAGGCTTCCAGGAGGAAGTGACATTTGAGCAAAGACCTACAGGATGTGAGCAGTGGAGACTTGTGGTATCTGGGGGAGAGCATTCTGGATGGTGGGAACAGGCAGGAGGCCAGTGTGGCTGGAGAGGAGTGGGCGGGGTCAAGAGGAGGAGTGGGGGCAGGGGAGTGAGCGGCTGGGTCATGAGGACTTTGCTACCACTGGCAGGGGACAGTGGAGGGTTTTCACAGGCAACGAACTCGATTTACATTTTTAGAAGAACACCCTGGTTGTGGGGGTGAGGGGTGGGAGGCTGCCACAGGTGTCCCAGCCGGAGGTCATGGTGGTGAGTGGTGGGGTGGCAGGAAGGCTACATGGGCAGTGGTGTGGGTGGAATGATCACCCCATGTAGGGAGGAGGACACTGAGGCTCCAGCTCAGTGAGGTCAGGAGGAGACGGCAGGAGCCATGCCCACATGCATAGCACTCTGCAGTTTGTGGAGTGGCCTCTTCTCCAGCCTCCACTTACCTCCTCTTATCCTGAGCTCCCTGTACCTGCCCCTGTCATCCTTCTCCCACTGCTCTCTTGGCTGAGGCTTTGCTCCTGCTGTTCCCCCCTGCAGCCTCCTCTTCTAGGGAACTCATTTCTCAGTTCCCAGTTCCAAGGTCCCTTTCTCCAGGAAGCCTTCCTGACCCCCCACGAAGTGACATCTCCCCTTCCCTGGAGTCCCTCTTGTGGGGGTGTGCTACGTGTCTCTTCCCCACTGGGTGTTAGCTCCTGAGGGTCGACTGTCTGCCTGACCCATTCACTGCAGAGTCCTCAGGGCCTAGCAGTGCCTGGCACACAGGAAGTATTTGTGGACTAAATACGTGCGTGCATGCCTACCAAGTGCTAGGTGCTCCAAAACATTTTAATTCTTTACAACTATTCCAGATGAGGCCCGGGAGGCTCAGAGAGGGTAAGCAACTTGATTCAGGGTTGCACAGCTGGCAAGCAGGGGACTGGGATCCACCCGTGGGAATGCTTAGCCCCAAAACCAGAGCCTTTCTCCCACATCTCATGGCGGTGTTCAGAGGCTGGCGTAGCCACTGTGAAACTGTCATGAGGGCTGGAAATTACCCCTTGCTCCCTTCAGGGGATGTGCAGGTACACTTTACAGGTGCAATTGAGGGCGAGGGCATTCCTGGAGGCATTTAAAGATGAGTCATTACCTTCTTGCCTAAAGTAATAATAGCTGACACACAGCGCTCACCACTTCTAGACTGTTCCAAGCATTTAGCATGCACTAATGTATTCAGCCCTCACAACAACCCTATGAAGTGGGCACTAGCATAACCTCCATTTTACAGATGAGAAAGCTGGAGTACAGAGAGGTCACACCACCGCCCACAGTCACAGAGCTAGTGAGTGGCAGAAGTAGGATTTGAACCCAAGGTGTCCACACGCTTGGCTTGCTTAGTTCTGGGATTTGGTTCTTTGACTGTATGTGTGGAGGACAATATCGAATGTCAGAGTTCAGCCCCTCTAATGACAGAGGCAGTGGGGACGGGTCCGAAGCTGTTCTGTTTCTTTCCTTCCCTGTCTCCAGTCCCTAGCCCCAGGGTGTCTGGGAGTGTTTGTTTAATACACAGAAGAGTGAGCAGTGAAGGGCAGGCCAGACACTGAGCGGGGTGAAGGTGCCCCGGCTTGTTCCTTCCTTCGGCTGCCTCCTCTTCTCCCTGGCCCCCACACCCGCTCCTGCAGTGACCTCAGTTGGGCCTCTCTCCTGGGCTCCGGGCTGGACAGCAAGAGCAAGGAGGTACAGAGGGTGCAGAAGCCAGCCCTGGGGGAGCCTATGGCCCAAGACCTGCTTTGCTCAGTTGTCATCTTGTCCTGAGAGCTGGGCTGGGAACTTGGTGGCCTCCTTGTGTCTCTGGTGACCAGCTTCCTCCCCCACCCATTGCAAGTCTGCAAAAGCCACCAGTGCAGAGGGCACTGATCCCCCACAGGAACTTCCCCAGTGCCAGCACCAAAGCTTCAGGTGCCACCGCACTGCAGCCTCTTCCCCAGCAGCCCACAGCAAGGCAAGGTTGTCTCCTGGTTTCTGAACCCCACCCCTGGTGGTACTGGGTGCTGCTGCTCACCACTCTTCCTGCTACACTCTCGCCCCCTGGGCCCACAGCCCTGGATTTTCTCTGCTCGTCTCCGTTCGTGGCACCTCTTTCCCAGCCCTCTCAACCAGCCAGGTCTCCGTGCACTACTCTAGACCCCACCCTAAAGATCCTCCCCCGCAAACAAAAATCACACCCATTGCCATCAAGTCAATTCCTACTCATAGTGACCCTATAGGACAGAGAAGAACTGCCCCATAAGATTTCCAAGAAGCAGATGGTGAATTTGAACTGCCCACCTTTTGGTCAGCAGTTGAGCCCTTAGCCACTGTGCCACCTCTCTCTCTCTCAGTCACTTTCTGTCTCTCTCTCCAGTGCCTCCCCCAGCCTGCCCTTTCTGTGGAAAGGCACCGCCCAGAGGCCAAAGCTGGAAACCCAGGGCCACCTTGTTTCCTTTTTCCCTGCCATTGTCTCCACATCCAGTTAGTCACCCAGGCGGTCTGTGCTTTCGTCTTTTACAACTTACTTTCTTCTAGCCCTGACCCAGGCCACTGTGCCCAGTGCCCTGCCTGGATGTGGGGTGGCCCCTTCACCCGTTTCCTGGTCTCTCCTCTATGTTGCCAGAGTCATGAAGCACCCTCACACCTCAGAATCAGGTCTGAACACCTCAGCCTGGCCTTTGTCCCCTCCCAGCATGACTCTCCCGCCTCGCCCCTACAGGCACGGCTCCACCCTTCTTGCCTTTGCTCCCTCTGTCTGGAGTACTTTCCCACGTTCCCCACACCCATCTTTTAGGATCCTTCTCATTCTTCAAGGTCCAAAAAAAAAAAAAAATCTTATAAATGAAGATTCCTCCATTCTCACCCTCCCCCAAGAATTAATCACTCCTTCCTGGATCCCCAAAACTCTCAGCATGACATTCTTGTTAAAATAGTGGGCTTTCCCACCAGCCCAAGTGTGCTCCTAAACTGCTCTGAGCCTGAAGATTTGAAGGAAGAAATGAGCTTGGCACTGGGCTTGGCACAGGGTGTGAGTTCAGTGAGTAGCAGCTGCCCTTAGCCCTTTGCTATCACTGTCATTCCTGAGGTCTCCCAGGATGCCACAAGCCAAGGGCAGAGCCGGGGGGTCTTCGTTGCGCCCTCACCCAGTGCCTGCCATAGTGTCTGGCAAACACTGGAGGCTCAGAAAGATGATGGATTTTAGAGCAGAAGCCCAGTGCTATGGCTTTCCAGAGATGGATTTGGGAGCCCCTGGGTGGCGGAAATGGTTGCTGCACTCAGCTGGGCTGCTAACCAAAAGGTTGGAAGCGCAAGTCCGCCCAGAGGTGCCTCAGAAGAAAGGCCTGACCATCTACTTCCGAAAAAGCAGCCATTGAAAACCCTAGGGAGCACAGTTCTACTCTGATGCACATGGGGTCACCAGGAGTTGAAGTGAACTCTAGCGACTGGCTGGCTGTTAATTGCGGATGGCGCTGACTTCCTGAGTTTTCGTGGGGTGGCTGCCAGGACCAAGATGTTCAGGCTTGCGAAGTACCTGACAGGCAATGCAGGGGCCCAGCTTCCACCTTAGGGATTGTCTCTAAATGCACCTGGGGACCCTGGAGCCCTGGAAGGAGATAAAGCATAGTTCCTTTCCGCCCAGGGTGCCCTCCCCGCTGCAGAGCTCCCTGCCCTGTTCCAGGCTGGGCTCTTCAGGCTACTTCCCCAGGGCCAAGTTCCAGGGCCGGAGGTAGGCAGGGCCAAGCCATCTGTGGAGCGGCAGCGCCCTCGTGTGGCTAAGAAGTGCAGGGCAGCAGCAGGCTGGGTCCCTTCCCAAGGGTCCTACTCACACACCCATATCGCAGAGCGGTCTCCTCTCTCTCTATACAAGACCACACTTCTGACCCTGGCGGTCGGGGCACCAGGTGATGATCCTAACCACAATTCTTGGCCACTTCTACCTCCTCCTGCCCCCACCCCCCACTCTGACTTAACATGAGACTATGGCCACTGCGTGCCAGGCACTGTGCAGGGGGCTTTGCAGACATTGTCTAACTTCATGACCCTGGGGGAAAGTATTACAATTCCCATGATACACATGTGGAGCATAAAGCTCAGAAAGATTAAGTGGTCTGCCAAAGGTCACTGAAGTCAGAAACAGCAGAGTCAAAATGGGAACCCAGAACTCCGGAGCTTTCCAGACCACAGCACCGTCCACAGCAGAGTGAGAAAGCCATTGGTACAAATGCAGGACTATGATGCATGGGTGTAAAGGATGGGCCTGCCCAGGTAGAAGCAAGTAACCATCTGAGGTTATAGGGAAAGGAAATTTCTGAGCTGACTTTGCAGGATTGGTAAAATTTTCCATGGCAATAAAAGGTGGGGAGGGCATTCTGGGTGGCAGTAATAGCATAAGCAAGGCAAGGCAAGGAGGTTGGACAGATGGCATGTGTTTGGGAACGGCAGGGATGGAGGAAGGGAGCAGTAAGCGATAAGATGGACAGGCCGTGGGGCCCTGGTGAAGAGTCTGAACTTGGAAATGAAGGTCTGGGCAGTGGTGGAGGCTCATAGCCAACAATGCTGTGTGTTGGGAGACAGTTAGCAGGCAGGGACCCTGAAAGTCCTGCTCCCCAGCATTGCAGTTATCTCTTCCTCAGTTGCACTTGGCTCAAGAAGTGGGACTAATGGTCTTTAATCCCCACCCCCACCCCGCCCCAACCCCAGAACTACTATCCAGGTCCTGGAAATTATGGAGAGAAGGGCAACCCATACACGAAGCTGGAGGAGAATGCATGGAACCGGTCCCACTCTGAGGGCCTCATGCGCAGGATGACCAACAAGCCACCCCCCTTGGCTCATCAGGTATCCCCCTCACCTGGCTAGGCCTTGCCCACCTTCTTGCACAGGCCCAGAGGAAGGCTTCCAAAGGAGATGGGGAAACAGGGACCCCGAGAGGGCAATGGACTTGCCTCAGCAGCTCTCCTGTAGGGATCGTCTGCTGTGCTCTGCTCTAGGGAAGTGGTCTGGGACCAGGGACCTACTTCTTGAAAAGTGGCATTGAGACATACCTGGCACGAACAGTCGGTACCCGCGGTCCTTATGATATTTTCTCTGGTGACCGAACCAAGCCCCAGCCTTACGGACATTACTCTGTGCAGGTGTGTACCTGGGTGGGGTGCAGGGGGGGACGTTCCCTAAGGGGATGACAAGCCTCACTATTTGATGCCAGGAACAGTTGCTCTTTACTGACTCCCCCCTCTGTGGGGAGACGGAGGCAGGCCACACAGTTGGTTAGGGGCAGAGCCCGAGTAAGGAATTTGAACCCTAGTAAGTCTGTCTGACTTCCCAGCCAGCCCTCTGTCCTCTGCACTGGCACACACTGCATAGGATGCAGATGGGCTGGGCAGGGACTAGCCACAAGGCCTGTGGGGGCCTCAACAGAGCAGCCCTGGGTGTCCTGCCATTTCGGAAACACTGCCCAGGCGTCATGAACCCAGCTAAGCTGGTCAGCTTAGTGGCAGTGCTCTGTTAATGAGGCAGAGAACTGGAGGTCCATGAGGGGAAACTGAGGTGGGATTTTAGCCGAATACCCCCCTCTCCTATCAGGTTCCTATTACATCATCTCATAGCACACGGTGCTTTGCTTTCTTTATGATCGTAGCAACCAGAATTATTTGTCTAATGACTTGGGGTTTTCTTTTGTCTCCATGGTACATTCACTTGGAGTCCTTAGGTGGCGCAAACGGTTAAGCGCTTGAATACTGATCTAAAGGCTGGAAGTTTGAACCCACCTAGAGGTGCCTTGGAAGAAAGCCTGGTGATCTGCTGTTAAAAGGTCACACCTTTGAAAACCCTACGGAGTGTAGCTCTGCTCTGCACGCATGGGGTTGCCATGAGTCAAAATCCACTTGAGGGCAGCTGGTTATGCGTTCATGCTCAGTGGGTACAAATAGACCAGGTCATAGTCTAGGTGCTGGGGAACCAGCCCTGGTGGAATGTGCATTCTGATGAGAAAAGACACACAATCACCAATGAACATATTAAAAGAAAAAACGATAGAGTGTTAGCAGGTGATGAGTGCCGTGGTAAAGGATACCAGGGCAGCTGGCAAGGAGGTGATAGTGGATAGATGTTGAAATACTTTTGAACCAGGTAGTCAATAGCCACTGTACTGAGCCTGCTGACCTGGCCTCTCCCCTGGAACCCTCTAGACATCCCCATGACCAGCTACTAAACGGTTCCTGCCCAGCACAGCAAGGCCTCTGGGACCCCTCTCAGTTGCTATAGCCAATGCCTGTTCTAATTGGCCAGTGCCCAGGCTACACAGGTTTTTAAATATTTGGAATATCACCCCTGCCTAGAACAACGCCTGACTCAATAAGTGTCAGTTAAATGAATGAAAAAGAACGAGTGGATGAACGCAAGCTGGGTTGTAGGGTGCGGGTGTGTTGGCGGGTGTTGCAATAGACTCTATGTCAGACTAACCCCAGCTGGTGGGTGGGAGACACAGTCTGTGTCCACCTGCCCAGATCAGTGGGCCTCGAGACTGGCCAGCCATCCCCCTCCCCAAACACAGCCTGGCCTTGGGATGCCAGCACTGGCAGGGTAGTCAGTGGTACCTCGCTGCTGCTTGTACTTGCTTTTCTTTCGTTGCTGCTGTGATCAAGAAAGTGGGATCGTGATTTTCCTGGTGTAATAAAACTCTTTCTCTGTGTCTCAGAAAATAAAGCCCAGAGAGCTGATGAGTTTCAAGAGCTTCGTGGAAGAACTGAACTCACGTCACAATAAGAAACGTGGGGTGTTTTCGAAGCTTTCCCGCAACCCGAAAACTCCTTCAGAGAGGATTTACTGGACCACCCTTAGCCAGTGCCCCCGAAAGTTGGTCAGTGTGCACTCATGGCCTGCCTTCCTCTCTTGGAAGGTGGCTTTCTTGCATGTGTATTTGTGTATGTTTGTGTGTCTCTGTGTGTGTGTGGGGAGGGGGGTACTTTAGGGGGAAAAGCTCAGTCTTGGGAATGAGACCCACCTGGTTTACAGTCCTGGTCTTGCACTTACCAGTGACTTTGGATAAGTCTCTCTCACTCTACAAGCCTCAGTTTACCTGCCTGTCTATGAGGACACCCTGGGAAGATGGGCCCCTGGGGAGCTGGCAGCTGGCTGGGTACCTCCCACCATCCTTGGCACAAGGCCCAGCCAGGGCTTCCAGGTGGGTGAGGTCTGCTGCCAGGAGCCCCCTTCACCTGCGCGGCCCCAGGTGGGGCTGATCATTGCCAGAGCCTCTCCAGATTCCAACAGTCATGCCTTACTCCTAGGCCACGTCTGGTCCTGGTACATGGATTGAGCACAAGGTGGAGCGTAAGCACGTCAACCGGCCACCGTTCCTGATGTCCTCGAAAAGGATTGGCATAAAAGCCTACCAGATGCTTTTGGGAAGCTGGGTGAGTTGGTCTGCAGCACAGGGTTGGGGGAGGGGGGCAGGGGGCACATGGTGATGGGAAGGGACCCCTCTCCTATGCTACAGATAGCCCCAAACCCTTCTTGCTCCCTGGAAACTGATGCTCTGAGTAGGCCTGGATCCCCTCTTTTTTCCCCAAGGGACCTGACACCCACTCCCACTCTCATTTCTTGAAGGCAGTGGTTCTCAAACTTGAGCATGCTTTAGTATCACCTAGAGAGCTGGGCCCAGGAGCTTCTGATTCAGTAGGACTGGGGTGGAGCCTGCAAGTTTGCATTTCTAACAAGTTCCCAGGTGATGCCGATGATGCTGCTCCAGGGACCACACTCTGAGAACCACTGTGCTAAGGGCCATCACCTCGGGCCATCCCACTCTACTTGCCCAAGAGAAATTCTCCCTCCATCCTCTCTTTGCTTCTGTCTTGGGGCCCCAGGGGCAGCTGGTGGAGTGGGCACATTGCTTGTCCCTGGGTGAACAGGGCTGTCTCCTGTTTCACTTATGTCTCCCCCCAACCCCTTCCCACTCTTGCTCTCTTGCCCCTCACCCAAGACAGCCATCCATGTGTGTGATATAACCTTTAGTCTGCTAGTGTTGGTGTGAAATAGGTAATTTCTTGTGTTTTGTATGCTTGCCTTCTTAATTTGCACCTCGTTCTCTTTCTTACTGCCCACCTTCAGTGTTTAAGTGCACCTTTTTTTAAAAATTGTGCTTTAAGTGGAAGTTCAAGTTAGTTTCTCATACAAAATTTTATATGCACATTGTTATGTGACCCTAGTTGCTATCTCTATTCCTCCTTTCCACCCCAAATTTCTTGTGTCCATTCAGCCAGCTCCTATCCCCTTCTGCCTTCTCATCTCGCCTCTGGACAGGAGCTGCCTGTTTAGTCCCGTGTATCTGCTTGAACTAAGAAAGCACACTCTTCAAAAGTATCATTTGTGTCCTATAGTCCAGTCTATTCTTTGTCTGAAGAGTTGGCTTCTAGAACGGTTTCAGTTCTGGGTTAACAGAGAGTCTGCAGGCAATGTCTTCTGGGGTTCCTCCAGTCTGTCAAACCATTAAGTCTGGTCTTTTTAGTAGAATTTGAGTTCTGCACCCTACTTCTCTCTTGCTCCATCAGGGACTCTCTGTCGTGTTCCGTGTCAGGGCGGTCATTGGTGGTAGCTGGGCACCATCTAGTTCTTCTGGTCTCAGGCTGATGGAGTCTCTGGTTTATGTGGCCCCTTTTGTCTCTTGGGCTAATATTTTCGTTGTGTCTTTGGTGTTTTTCACTCTCCTTTGCTCCGGATGCCATTAAGTACACCTTTTATTGGCGTCTGATAATCACACAGAAAGGTACATGCATCCAAAGTAAACCGCTCCATAAATTGTCACAAAGAGGACTTCCCTGTATAATCACCACCCACAGCATTCAATGGCACATTCCAACACCCCAGGAACCCCTTGAGCCCCCTCCCCCAGGCAGGTAGTCCCTATCTTTAATTGTATTAGCACAGGTTAGTTTTACCTGGTTTTGAACAGTTTTATATTTTTAAGGTCTCTCCAGGCCTCCCTGGTACATCTTGCAGCTTTATCTACCTTCCTGATCTGTTTCCGTTGCCCCTTCCTACGCCCCCACACCTGAGCACTCCCTCCTCTGAAGGGAGCAGCAAGACAGCCACACCAGCTCCTAATCTCCCTGTGGGATGGCACAGTCCCCAGTGTGACCGATCCCCACCGCCCAATTCTCTTGAGAGCCGGTGGCCGGTTCCCTACCTCCTCATCCTTCCTTTTCTCACCTCCAGCCTGTACCTCTGCAAAGGGGAGGCTCTTCACTTGCGGACCTCAGGTAAAATGTTTAGACAAGAGTTAATTGGCCACGCTGCTGTCTCAGGGCCAGTCCTCCAAGAAGGTGGGAAGGGCTAGTGAGGTCAAGATTCCAACAGCTTGCCTTGCCCTTTCCCCTGGGCAGGAAACCCCTCTGCTTGCCCACCGCCAACCTTGGCGACCACTCCCTCATGCAGCAGGCCTGTCCCTTGTGGGAGCAAGTTCTTCTTAACCCTGAACTAGAAGCTGGTCTCTTGTTCTTAACCCCTGCCCAGCCTGCTGCTTGGCACTGGTCCTCCATGGAAGCTGAGTTCCTGTCCTGCCTTTATCCTGTCCTTACTACATGACCTTGGGCAAGTTATATCTCCTCTCTGTTGAGCCTCTTGTATCTGCGACCCAGGAATGGGTTCTGGGTGGGATGGAGCAGGGAGCAGTGGAGAGGAGAGGGAGGCCTGAGAGCCCGTTTCCAGGCCAGGTATTCAGCTTGCTAACATCCTGGTGCAGAACCCCGTAGGTGTGGGCCGCTACCTCAACACCTGGCTGATGGAGACAAAGGACACACGGCAGCGATACAGGTCTCTATACCTGGGCAAATCTAAGCGCTACCCCTCGGACCCAGCCTGGGACATGCTTCTGCAGTGAGTACACCTGGAGCTCAGGGGAGGAGGGGTGGAGGGTTCCCCATGCTTGGTTCCCTGGTTTTGAACAGTTTTATATTTTTAAGGTCTTTTTCCAGGCCTACCCGGTATGTCTTGCTTACAAATTTATCTGCCTTCCCGATCTATTTCTGTTGTCTCATCCTACACCCCCACACCTGAGCACTCATTCCACCTCATGCCAGCCAAACAGCAGAGGCAGTGGAGAGAGGTTTGAGCTCAGATCCTGGCTCTACTCTGGCTGGCTGTGTGAGGTGGGTGGGGCGCTTCACTGCTCAGCCTCGCTTCCCTCAGCTCTCTGTCACGTGAGCAGACCACTGAGGAGACCTCAATGAGATGATCTGTCTAAAACTCCCGATAAGGAAAAGGTACTCTGTCAGCCCTAAATCCTCGGCCCACTACCTACAGGGTCTGGGCTCTGCCCTGGGTAAATCTTAGTTTCTTGGTGTACCTAATGGGGTTGATAAAACTCATTTTGGGAAGTTGTTGTGAAGTCTTAGGAAGAAAATGTACATGAAATTATACCATGGCTAACATAACTGTAAACAGCTTGCAAGTGTTAGCTGCTGTCCTGTTTTATTAACCTGAACCAAAAACCAAACTTGTTGCCCTTGAGTTGATTCTGACTCGTATCAACCCTATAGGACAGAAGGAGACCAGTCCCATAGGGTTTCCAAGGCTGTAATCTTCACAGAAGCAGACTGCCACATCTTTCTTTCGCAGAGCAGGTGGTGGGTTCAAACCACCAACCTTTCCGTTAACAGCCGATCACTTAACCACTGCTCCACCAGGGCTCCTTCTTATTGACCTAAGAGGCCATCAATTGCAATATCAGCCCCATTTCAGAAATCTCAAAATGCGAATAAATGTGCATTTTAGAATTGATGAAATATAGTATCATTTTGTTTTTAGAAACTAAGGTAAGGGTATAAGGACCAGATTCTGGGGATTGCTCAGGGAAAACCAGCTTTTAAATGCAGTTCTTTGCTTAATGTTTTATTGTTATTATTTTTTAATCGAAGTAGTCCTGTGTCTTCTTCCTTTATTTACTTACTTGGTTTGGTGACTTCTTGAGAAAGGGTGATGGGGGTAAGATTTTTGCTTGGCTGCATGCCTGAAAGGTTTTTTTTTTTTTCTTCCCTACATCTGATTAATAGTTTGGTTGGAAATGAAATTCTAGGGAAGAAATAATATTCTCTCAAAGATTTGAAGGCTTTGCTCCATTGCCTTCTAGCTTCCAGTATGGTTGTTGAGAAGTCCTTTGCCATTCTGGTTTTCCATCCTTTGTCTGTGATCTTTATGTTTTTCTCTGGAAGTTTCTAGGATCTTCTTTTTGCCCCTCATGTTCTGCAATTTCATGACGATAGGTATTAGTGTGGGTCTGTTTTCATCCATTGGGCTGGGTGCTTGGCGGGTTCCTTTAATCTGGAAACTCAAGACCTTCTGTCTGGGAAAATTTGAGTTTTTTTCTTTTTGATTTCCTCCTGTCTGTTTCCTCTCTTCTCTCTTTTAAGAATTCCCTTTATCCTGAAGCCAACTCTTCAGACAAAGATTAGACTGGACTATAAGACATTAAATGATACTGGTGAGGAGTGTGCTTTTTACTCAAGTAGACTTACGAGACTATGTGGGCAACTCTTGTCTTGAGGTGAGATGAGAAGGCAGAGGGGGACAGGAGCTGGTTGAATGGACATGGGGAATACAGGGTGGAGAGGAGGAGTGTGCTGTCACATTGTAGGGAGAGCAACTAGGGTCACATAACAATGCGTGTTTAAGTTTTTGTATGAGAAACTGACTTGAATTGTAAACTTTCACTTAAAGCACAATTAAAAAAAAAAAAAAGAATTCCATTTATAGCTTAGTTAGAAAGGAACGTCTGCCTTGAGTACTTGTGGGTCCTTTAAGAGCTATCTATATGGGATCAAACTGACAACAGCAACTTGAAAGATTAGATAGGAAACTTAGCGGCAATGAGTTTATGTTAATAAAAATGTTAATAGGGGAGGAAAAACTCAGAAAAGGAGGATGAGAATGGTTGCACAACTTGAAGAATGTAATCAGTGTTGCTGAGTTGTACATGTAGAAATTGTTTAATTGGTGTATGTTCTGTTGTATATATTCTCAACAACAATAAAGAATTCTTTTTAGATAAATGTTAGATTCCTGGTTTGATAACTCTAATTTTCTTACCTTCTTTTCTCTCATTTTCCTTCTTTGCCTTTTTTGTTCTACTTTGTGGTAAATTTTGTTGACCTTATCCTCCCACCCTATTTTTGCATTTACAAATTTGGGGAATTATGTTTTTTAATTTCTAAGAGTTGGTTCATGTTGTGGATTGCTCTATTTTCTTTCTTATTAATAGCACATGGTTCTTGTGTAATCTGCGCAGTATGTTCTTTTATCTAATGATATTATAATTTTTCTTCAGTTTTCTTTTACTTCCTGCATTGTATCTGACTGTTTCAAGTACCTTTTTTTTTTTTTGGCTCCTCTTGCTCATATTTAAGAGGAAAGCGCTAAAAACTACTGTTAGTCTGGGTGGTGGGGGTGTCAGTTGGTGGTCTCACTGGGAGTAATTGGATGAGGATCTGGTCATACCATTGGGAGACCCTCAAATGTCAATATTTCTAGGTGCTCCCTTTGGGGTTATTCAGCTTTTCTAGAAAAGAATCCTCCACCCTGGATGGATAAGTTGGTTGCTGGTGTTTTGTGAAGGAGCCTGGAAGGTCTCATCATTCAGCATATGGACTTAATCCCTCCATCTTCACTATGATGCCTGTCTGTGGCTGGCCTTCCCCCTTGGGAGCCTCTAGTCTTCTGCTGAGTGAGTGGGGAGTCAGGGAGTCAGTCTAAGTTTGCCCCATTTTCATCCCTTCGTCTTGTACCTGCTTTTTGGGATAGCCGGTGCCCCAAATTTCTGGTTCTTTCTGGGGTTTTGTGGCAGGAATTTGCATGCTAATCATCAATTCCCCCTGCTGCAGGCAGCTTGCTCTTCAGCCTTCTCAGCTTTGCTAATGCCTTCCTCCAGTTTCTGTTTTCCAAAAACATGTCAATATCCCTTGTCCCTGATGTCTCTTCTCCCATTGTTGTTTGATAACTTTTCAAAAATTCCTTTATACATTTTTAATGGATTGTAGGAAGGAATAGAAATTTGCCTTGTTTAATCGTAACTCATGTGGAACATTTTTAGTGCACAAAAGCATTTTCTTCTTTCAAACAAAGTGGTTAGCCTTATTTTAAAGGCCTCGAACCAGGCCCAGAGAGGGGAGAGACAACAACTTGTTCAAGGTCACACAGCTGGAGAATGATAGAGCTGGGACCAGAATCTGATCCTTCCCACTTTCAGGGCATGGTCCTTTCTACACACTAATGCCCATGTGATGCTTTGGGATGCTAAGAAGAGGGCCACATCATGATTCCTGCAGGCCACCACTCGCCCGTCACCCTTTTAGCAAAGTTCCAGCCTACATGCCGTTTTCTTAGCAAAGAGCTCTAGGGAAGGAAGGGCTGCCCCATTTTTGTTGGGTCCTTAACTCCCTACCCCTCAACCCCCCTGAAAATCTGCCTACCTCTTGGGTCTGAAATTCTTCTTTCACTGCTGTTATCACATCCAACGTTCAGGACTGTGGGAGTTATAGGATTTCCCTTCTAACCTGGTTTATGATCCTATGTCTACCACTTACCTGTGTCACCTGGAATCAACTCGATGGCAATGGGTTTGGTTTTGGTTTTGGGGGAGAGGAAATATGTGGGCATTTGATTCCTGATGGGGGGTTAGGAAACTTTGAAAGAAGAGGCCAAATACATTGAATATAACAATGAAATGCTAGGAACTTTTTGTTAATGTCAGGAACAAGACAGAGATGTTCTTATCACCAGCGTTATTCGACATTGTTGTAGAGGTTCCAACCAATACAGTAAGACAAGAAAAATAAGAAATATAAAATATTGGTAAGGAAGGGTAAAATTATCGCAATTTATAATGATATGTGTGTTTGCCTAAAAGATACAACAAAAAAAACCTGTTGCCATTGAGTCAATTCCAACTCATAGCAACCCTATAGGACAGAGTAGAACTGCCCTATGGGGTTTCCAAGGCTGGTAGATTCAAACTGCCGACCTTTTGGTTAGCAGCTGTAGCTCTTAACCACTGCGTTACCAGGGCTCCAAAAAATACAACAGAGTTCATTTTAAAACTCTACAGTGAAGAAGCAAGTGCAGTAAAGTATATGAATGAATGATTGTCTTATACACATCTGTAGTAAATGGAAAACTCAACTGAGAAAAACAAAAGGATCCCATTCTTATTAGAAGCACAAACTATAGAATGTATTGGGATGAAGTTAATAAGACATAGTTAAAGCATAAATGAAGAAAGATAAAAACCTTCCTAAAAGATCTTAAAGAAGGACTGAGTAACTGGAAAGAATACCATGTTCATGGATCAAAGAACTCAATATTGGAAATGTACATATTTAATGCCATTTTAGTCAAATCCTAAAGAGGTTGGTGAGAGCACTGGATAAATTGATTATAATGTTCCTCTGGAAGAGTAAATAATATGAATATTTAAAACAGAATATGATCCCATTAAAAAATACATTGACATATACTTAGAAAACAATATGGAAGATGAGGTACCAGACTGTTGACCATGGTTACCACTGGAGGGTGGGTTTACAGCCTTTCACAGTCTACCTTATTTTATTTTCTGAAATGTTTGAATTTTTCAAAATTAACATATTATTTTTGTAATTAGGAAAAAAAAGCAAATAGAAAGAGGACAAAATCTTTGGAGACAGTTCATAAAACTTATTATAGGCTCTCCTTTAAGATCCACCTCCAGCCAAGAGTCACCCTTTGATCCTCCAGATCTCAGTTTTCCCATCTGTAAAAGCGGAACAGTTTATACCCTACAGGGACATTGTGAGACTTAATTAAAGCTTATGGGTTCTCCTGAAAGGAAGACAATCACCCTGTAGGTCTCAGATTGCTAGGTTGGTGCATGATTCTCCCTGGTGCTCAGTTTGGCATCATCTCTGAAACCCTGACCTCACTTGGGCTCTTGAATGAGGAGGCCTGTTCTACAGAGCACAGGTGAGTCATGAGACAGAAAGATTCCCTTATACTTTCTTTCGTTCATTTGAAAAACCTGCTCTGTGCTTGGTTCTGTGCTGGGCACTTCTGAGCTGCTGGTTGTTTTCAGGTGTCCAGAATTGTTCTCTCATTCGTTCACTGAATTTTACTTCTGTTTTCATATTTTAATTTCTAAGAGTTATTTTTATGTTTTCTGTTACTTTTAATAACAACATGCTTGTGTTTTCTGGATGCAAATTTTCTTTTATCTCTTTGAGGAATTAATAATTAAGACATTTGTCTGACATAGTCTTTTTTTTTTTTTCTTTCCCAAATCCCTTTTCTCTGTGTGTTTGTTTTGGCCTCGATTGTCCATATCAGGGATGTTTTTTTCAAATGCTTGGTGATCCTTGGCTATGCACCGATATTGGAGATGGGGCAGTAAAAATCCTACTGAAAGCTCTGGGGCACTTGTGTTACCTGATTAGGGTCCATGCCCTGGAGGAGTCAAGCTAATGAAACATACTCTAAGTCAGAAAGAGTGAGAAAGTTTATTCAGGAGATGTATACATCACCAAGGACCGGCAGCAACACAGGCTGTCTCTATGGAGTTCCAAAGAGCAATTTGACATTAAAGCTTATATAGAATCTTGCAAGGATTATAAGTACCTTTGTAGTTCCCAGATGGCCTGGCTGGAGGAGTTATTCATTACAAGATAGTGACAAAAGATTCTTTATCATGCTAAAGAGGTACATGCCAGGACATCTCTTTATCAGGCTAAAGATATACATATCAGACACCTGGACTCTGATTTTCCTTGGGCAGGTTGTAAGTCACAGGTGGTCAAGGATAGAACAAAACAAAGTTATTTGCATCAGATTAAACAAAGCACAAAGTCACTAACATTAGTTTAGAACAAAGTCATTAACAAAGGTATGTGAAGGAGGAGGCAGGCAGAGGATGGAGAAAAATTTATGGGTTCATCACGGGAGTTAGTTATGTCAAGCTCAGTTACCCATTTTGAAAAAGGAGAAAACATGCTGGGGAGTCATACTTGTTTACTGTGGACTTCACCATAGGGTGATCAAGCTGGAGAAACTGCCAATGTCAGTATTGTTAGATATTTTCTGTTTTTTTTTTTTTTTTTTTGGCCAGAGAAGGATCTTCTAGGGGATGTAAGTCTGGCTGCCAGAGCTCTAGAATCTAAGGGAAGAGTGAAAGGGTAGAGGCCTCCATATTTAGTGATTATACTTTCGTTCATTTCCCTATTTTCAATATGATACTCATGATTTCGACCATGCCTATTGTCATCCTATACAGAGACCCTCTGTTTTAGTGACTCCAGAGAACATATCCCCAATCTTCGGCCAGGCTGAATGAGGGGCACTCATCTGGCTGTAGAGATTGGGGAGAGAAACTGATACTAAACAGACTTTAGATCAGTAATGTTTTCAGTTCCACTTTCACTCCAACTTCAGAGGTACCTGGTGCTGCCAATTTTCGGTCTTTCAGATTGGTGGTGGAGGGAGGAAGGGTAGGTTCTTAGCTTTACTCTCTACTGACTTACAGTTTAATTTCCTTGTGTCTGCTAAGTCATTTATGATTCATCTATCTGTTTCCAACTGCCAAAATATATTTTCTTATTGCTTCTTCTATTCTTTTTGTCCTTGTGCGTATATACTTTTAATTTTTATTCCTTTGCTGTTGTTTTAGTGGTGTTTCAGGAGGAAAAGAGGTTAATATATGCCTTCAGTTCACTGAAGTGTGAAATTTCTAAGTTTCAATGGTAAATAAAAATCTTGCAAATGTTCCATCTAAAAAGACAAGTTATCTGCAATCTAAAGAAAAGACAATCCGATGTTTTGGGCTTCTCTTCTGAAACATGAATGATAGAAATCACTATTTATAGAATTCTCAAGAAAAAGAATTGAGACTGTAGAATTTTCTATGTAGTCAAGCTATTATTCATGTACAAGGCAAAAGAGACACAGAAGGATTCAGAATGTATACCAATTATATACTTTCTGAAAATATTACTAGAGGATATACACCAGCCAAATGAAAAATGAATTAGCATTGAGAGCTCAAGCAATGGGAAGATGTAATACATAAGAATGTATTTGAATATGATATACCAAACAAATGTAGCTAACAACAACAACAAAAATTGGTAATATAAATAACCAAAGTAGAATTCAGGCAAAAATATTAAAGGGACAAAAATGAATATTTAATCATGATAAAAAATAACGGCCATGAAGATGTTAGAAGTGTAAACCTTTACACACCCAAAATAACAATGTCAAGTTCCCAAAACTATAATAGAAATTCTTAACACATCTGTCTGAGAATTTGACAGATAAGGATAGATAATGATTTGGAGGATTTGAATAGGTGTATCTTAAAACTTTGTATCTTACAAAATTCTACGTTATTTTCAGATACTTATGGAACACTTACAAAAATTAATCCTCTATGAAAATCTCATTAAAAATGTCTAACATGGAGAGACTGGAACCTTTATGCATTGCTGGTGAGAATGTAAAATGGTATAGCCACTGTGGAAAACAGTTTGATGGTTCCTAAAAAAGTTAAACATATAATTACCGTATGATCCAACAATTCGACTAAAAAAAATTGACTCAAAGAGATACTTGTATACCAATGTTCATTGCAGTATTATTCACAATAGCTAAAAAGTGGAAACAACTCTAGTGTCTGTTAACAGAGGAATAGATAAACAAATTGCAGTATATCCATACAATGAAATCTTTTTCAGCCATGTGGGGAAATAGAGTTCTGATACATGCTATGACATGAATGAACCTTGAAAATATTTTGCCGAATGAACTAGACACAAAAGGACAAATATTGTATGATTCCACTTATATAAAATACCTAAAATAGGCAAATGCATAGAGACAAAAGTTTATTAGTGGTTACCAGGGACTGAGGAGAAGGGAGACTAGGGAGTACTGAGTTTCTGTTTAGGATCATGAAAAATATTTGAAAAGGGATAGTGGTGATGGTTACACAACATGGTGAATATAATGCTGCTAAACTGTACACTTAAAAATGGTTAAAATGGCAAATATTTTGTTATGCTATATATTTTACCACAGTGAAATTTTTAAAAACATCTAAATTAAAAAAAAAAAAAACCCAGGTAGAAGAATTTAGGTCACTTTTTCTTAAAAGTAACGTAATAAAGTAGTAATTAACAACAAAAGGATAACACCGAAAACCAAGTACTTGGAAATTTGAAAACTCTCTTCTAAATACATGTTGAGTGTAAGAGAAAATCAAGTTTGAAATTACAGACTATTTATAAATTTATTACAATGAAAACCTATGTAATATAGTCAAAGCGCCTGTCAGACGAAAATTCATAGCTTTAATTGCTTTTTTTATTAAACAAGAAATATTGAAAACAAAACAAAAAAATCATTCAACTCTACAAGTTTAAAAAAAGGTTAAAATTAATAAAAGGAAAGCAGGAGGTAAGAATTAATAAAAATGAATGGTGATGGAAAAATTTGAAAATGGGTAGTGGCAATTGTTGAATGACATGATGAACATAATTAACGTCACAGAACTGTACCTGTGAAGAATGTTGAAACGGAAAATGTTTTGTTACAGATATATTTACAATAATAATAATAAAAAGAATGGAGACTGAATGGATGGAGGCGTTCTCACTGGATCCTCTCAACTCTTAATGGTGATATGGTGTTGTTAATGCTGCCTATCACTCCAGGTGTTGGTGAAGAATATTGACTACACCATGGACTGCCAGAAGAGCCAACAAGTCTGTCCTGGAAGAAGTACAGCCAGAGTGCTCCTTAGAAGCAAGGATGATGAGACTTCATCTCACGTACTTTGGACATGTTATCAGGAGGAACCAGTCCCTGGAGCAGGTCAGCGAAAAAGAGGAAGACCCTTGACGAGATGGACTGACACAGTTGCTGCAACAATGAGCTGAAATGTAATGACAATTGTGAGGATGGCATGGGATCAGGCAGTGTTTGGTTCTGCAGTATATACAGTTGCTATGAGTCAGAACTGACTCAACGGCACGAAACATCATCACTCCAGGAGGTGTCTCTGGGTCGTGCAAATGGTTAAGCACTAGACTACTAACCTGATGCTTGGTAGTTCAAACTCAGAGAATTTTCAGGAGACAGGCCTGTGATCTGTTTCGGAAAGGTCACAGCCTTGAAAACCCTATGGAGCAGTTCTACTCTGCACACATGGGGTCACCATGAGTTGGAACTGACTTGATAGCAACTAACAACAACAACAGTGTCACTCCAGGGTGGTAGTCAAGAACCAGTGTGCTACTGAAAAAGAAGAACAAAGTGGGAGGCCTCAGTCTACCTGATTTTAGAACCTATATACTCCCACAGTAGTCAAAACAGCCTGGTACTGGTACAACAACAGACACATAGAGTAATGGAACAAAATTGAGAATCCAGATATAAATCCATCCACGTATGAACAGCTGATATTTGACAAAGGCCCAGTGTCAGTTAATTGGGGGAAAAGGTAGTCTTTTTAACAAGTGGTGCTGCCATAACTGGGTATCCATCTGCAAAAAATGAAACAGGACCCATACTTCACACCGTGCACAAAAACTAACTCCAAATGGATCAAAGACCTAAACATAAAGTCTAAAAAGATAAAGATCATGGAAGAAAAAATAGGGACAATGTTAGGAGCCCTAATACAAGGCATAAACAGAATACGAAACATTACTAAAAATGCCGAAGAGAAACCAGATAACTGGGAGCTCCTAAAAATCAAACACCTATGCTCATCTAAAGACGTCACCAAAAGAGTAAAAAGACCACCTACAGACTGGGAAAAATTTTCAGCTATGACATCTCCGACCAGCGCCTGATCTCTAAAATCTACATGATTCTGCTACAACTCAACCACAAAAAGACAAACAACCCAATTAAAAAATGGGTAAAGGCTATGAACAGTCACTTCGCTAAAGAAGACATTCAGGTGGCTAACAGATACATGAGGAAATGCTCATGATCGTTAGCCACTACCCGCTCCCACTGCCGTCGGGTCGATTTGCATTAGCCATTAGAGAAATGCAAATCAAAACTACAATGAGATTCCATCTCACTCCAACAAGGCTGGCATTAATCTAAAAAACACAAAATAATAAATGTTGGAGAGGCTGTGGAGAGATTGGAACTCTTATACACTGCTGGTGGGAATGTCAAATGGTACAACCACTTTGGAAATCGATTTGGCGCTTCCTTAAAAAGCTAGAAATAGAACTACCATACGACCCAGCAATCCCACTCCTCAGAATATACCCTAGAGAAATAAGAGCCTTTACACGAACAGATAAATGCACACCTGTGTTCCTTGCAGCACTGTTTGCAATAGCAAAAAATGGAAGCAACTAAGGTGCCCATCAACGGATGAATGGATAAATAAATTATGGTATATTCACACAATGGAATACTATGCATCTATAAAGAACAGTGAGGAATCTGTGAAACATTTCATAACATGGAGGAACCTGGAAGGCATTATGCTGAGTGAAATTAGTCAGTTGCAAAAGGACAAATATTGTGTAAGACGACTATTATAAGAACTTGAGAAATACTTTAAACTTGAGAGTAAATGAGAGTGTGTAGCAAGGTGTATATGTTTTTATGTGAGAGACTGACTTGATTTGTAAACTTTCAATTAAAGCACAATAAAAATTATATAAAAAAAACAAACCAGTGTGATTATGGATGTAAAAGTACTCTACAGAGTGCAGAGGTGCTACAGAAGTGCAAAGGGCAAATGGCAGTGCTGTCTCCCCCCATCTTATGTTTGAGTAGCTGAGGCTTGGATCAGCACGGGTGATGGGACTTGCCCAGAGGCAGGGCAAGGATCAGAAACCTGGGGCCCTGACTCCAGCCCTGTACTTCAGCTTCTCCTCCTTCACCAGGTTGGGAGGTTGGCCACGGTTACCAAAATGCAACATGTCCTTGAACAATGTGCCAGTTTGCTGTCTTCATTCAGGTGAGGGAAGGTGTGTGTGGGAGACAGGCAAAGTCTCCTTCTAGTCTGGAATGTGTAATTACAGCTAATCTTTCTTACCGGTCACTCCCAAGCTTCACTGCTGGTGCTTGTCAAACCACAGGATTCTAGGCTTCTAGCCAGGGGGCCTGGCATTTAACACCTGCATGGGAAAGTTAGCCTTTTGCTTTTCATTCTCTAGTGCGATGTATAAGGAGCCCCGGTGGTGCAACAGTTAAGAGCTTCGCTGCTAACTGAAAGGTCAAAGGTTTGAACCCACTCAGTGCCTCCATAGGAAAAAGACCTGGCAATCTGCTCATGTAAAGATTACAGCCTAGAAAACCCTGTGGGGTAGTTCTACCCTGTCATATGGAGCCGCTGAGTCCGAGTCCACTCCATGGCAGCCAACAACAGTGCTGTCCAGAGAGTAGGTGCTTCATAAACATGCCTGACTGCCCAGTGGACCAGGTTTTATATCTCGCTGCCTTTCTGGCTTTTACAGCCATCTCTTTTTGCTCCGTCTGGCCCAGCAGCCTCTGGCTGTGTAACAGCAGCGCACTGTGCACCAGCCAGGCCGTGCTTTGCACCACTTGGTAATCTTCAGCCCATTGGGCCTTGGTTGCACTGTGCTCTGTCGTTGAACTTCCTTCCCTGAGTCTCTGTTGGGAAAACTATCCATCCTCCACAACTCCTCTGTCTGATTTTTCCAGATAACGTCTCTTGATGGAGACTTTTCCCATTGTATAGAAATTGTTTATTCATATGCCTATGGCTCTTACTAAACAGAACTTCTCCGTTATCTAGCTGTTGAATGAGGAGTGAATTAATTAGTGAATTAATTGATGAAACGGTCCAGGGGGCTCTGAAAAGGAACGCTTGGGAGAACTTCCAGTTTGACCTAGCAGAGTTTTTTTTTTTTTTCCTTTTAAGTTTTTCCTACCAACATTTTATCATGAAAAATTTCAAGCATACAGCAAAGTGGAAAGGATTTTATAGTGTACACCTGTATGCCACCACTTAGAGTGTACCATTAATGTTTTACTCTTCTTACTTTATGGCATGTCTTTCTACCTATCCATCCATTAATCATTTTATATTTTTGGTAAATTTCAAAGTAAGTGGCAGACATCAAGCACAACTTCCCCTAAGTACTTCAGCATGCATATTACCTTTTTCTAATTTTTAAAACTAAAAAACACGTTCCTTGTCAAAACCAAAAAACCAAACCTGTTGCCGTTAAGTCAATTCCGACTCATAGCAACTCTATAGGACAGAGTAGAACTGCCCCTTAGGGTTTCCAAGGAGGAGCTGGTGGATACCTTTTGGATAGCAGCCAAGCTCTTATACAGATATCTAAAATTGAAATAGTAAATGTCCATTTTCTATAATAATGATAATAAAAATAAAACACATAACCTTGGAATGTGTTTATAATGTACAAAGTGATTTCATATGTATTTATTATATACGGTCACTTTTTTAAAAGGTAGGTGTCACTCTCGATGTTTTTCAGCTTAGACAACCTAAGTTCAGAAAGAGACAGTGACCCACTAGTAAAAGGCATTCGTGCATGCATTCCTCAGAAATTGATTGAGCACTTACTATGTGCCAGGCACCATGCAGCCTACTGGGACATTGTAGAAGAGAAGCAGACAGCAGCTCTGCCCCAGAGTGGCTCACAGTCTTGGAGAAGGCACCCATCCTCCACTCCCCGTGGTTACAGGCTAGGGTGAGAAGGGGGATGAGGGCAGGTGGAACCCAGGTCTTCTCTCTTTATGTCCAGAAAACTTTTCCTACTCTTTGCCCCACAGCTTTCTAGAAGATGATGCCAGGGAGCTGGAGTGGCTCTTTGAACCCAGGAATGCTAAGGCAGAGATGGGCCTTCCCCATCCTCTTGTTCTCACCTCACCTGTACTCACCCAGTAACTTTCCCCTTAACCTCCTGGCTGTTTTGGTGAGAGGTTTGGAATTTCGGGTATGAAGGAGGGACTCTTTGGAAGCTCAGCCCAGAGTCCTTCTCCCCTCTTCACCCTCCTCCCCACACACACACTTACTTTGCAACATAGAAGTCAGGTGGTTCCCCTAGAGACAACATGGCCCCAGGGAAAGGTAGGAACTTAGCCCCAAGGTGGGGGGAAAAAAAAAGTAGAACCTTAGCTCCAAGGGAAGGCCATATTTTTATTTTTCCTTCCTCCCTCTCCTTTTCTTGGGGGTAGGCATGGGTGGGCATACAGACTTGTGTATATTTCTGGGTTGATGGGCAAGGAAGGGCTGGGGCATTCAATTGTGAGGTGGTAGAATAAACTGCTTGTGTGGCCTGGTGGGAAGGTCACCTAGAACACAAAGACAAATGTTGGCTTTTGTGTCCTTTCTCAGGAGAAAGAAAAAAGATTGAAGAGTCTATTAAATTTAGTGAATGTCTGCTAGGGTCTAGGGGGCCCTGCCCTCAGAAGGTTGCAGTAAATGGGGCAGGGGGATTGATTTAGAACCAGAGACATGGCAGACGGCTCAGCAAGATGCTGGAGAGTGTGGAATGCAGACGGAAAAATACCCAAGTCTACCTGGGAAGGTCCTCGAAGAGATGGAGGCTCTCCCAGGCCGCCAGTATGGGCATGGAGGGATAAACGGCCTGGCCTATTTGGGGGTGACTGAGCGACTGGAGGGTGGGACATGGAAAGGGAAAATGAGGTATGACGGATCAGGCAGGGTGGGATTGGCAGCATCTGGTTGTGTTTGGCCTTTTTACCAACCAACAGCTGCATATCAAGTAGCCAGCAAGCTTTCCTTAAAGTGCAGTTGACACAGGAAAGGTCACTTGGAAGATGTAATATCAGGGTGGAATTTGACTTTGCGTTATCATATCTGAGTTACTAGTTGCTGAGGCAGGGAACCCTTAGGGGGTTATAAGCCATTACACCAATAAACCAGTTGCCATCAAGTCGATTCCAACTCATGGTGACCCTATGTGTGTCAGAGGAGAACTGTGCTCCATAGGGTTTTCAATAGCTGATTTTTCAGAAGTAGATCACCAGGCTTTTCTTCTGAGGTACCTCTGGGTGGATTTGAACTGCTAACCTTTTGGATAACAGCTGAGCGCATTAATGTTTGCACCATCCAGGGGCCCCATGAGGCATCATAATAGACCCTAAAAAAATGAGCCCTGGATTGGGGCCAAGAGACTGGGGTTCTGTTGCTTAACACTGTGTGGTCTTTGATAAGTCACCTGCTTTCTTCTCCAAATGATGTCAGCATTTATAGCTCGTGTCCCAGTGGGTAATCTGGACTCTGCACTGGACCGTGTGATCCACGATCAGCCTGGACTTCTCAGCCTGACGTGAAGTCTTTGGAGGCTCTGACAAGTCTGTGGACTTTGGGATAAGATGTGGCTTAAAGTCTGCTCTATCATCTCCTAGCTGTGTGTCCCTGGGTTACTAAGCAAGCCTCTCTGTTCTCTCAGTTGTAGAATAGGGATGCTGAAGCCTGTCTCACAGGTCAGGGTCTGCATATAAGAAAGACTTGCCATCCCCCTCCTTCCCCATAACCCAGTATTTCTCAGCAGGGCACTGTCAGCGTTTTGGGAGGGACACTTCTTCATAGTGCTGAACTCTCCTGCCCACGGTGTGATGTTTAGCATCCCCAGTATCTGCTTACTGGTTGCCAGTTGTGGCTCCCAGTCTTTGTGACAGCCTCAAAACTCTCCTGCACATTTCCAATGCCCCACAGGGGGCAAGTACCACGTCTAAATGTAGTTGAATCAAGCTGATTCAAGATATATTTATGGAGTGCAATTTTACAAAGAAGAATTGATGCATTTGAATTGTGGTGTTGGAGAACAATATTGAATATACCACAGACTGCCAAAAGAGCTAGCAAATCTGTCTTGGAAAAAGTACAACCAGAATGCTCCTTAGAAGCAAGGATGGCAAGACTACGTCTTGCATCCTTTGGACGTGTTGTCAGGAGGGCTCAGTCCCTGGAGAAGGACATCATGCTTGGTAAAGTAGAGGCCCAGCGAAAAAGAGGAAGACCCTCAATGAGATGGACTGACACAGAGGCGGCAATGATGGGCTTAAGCATAACGATTGTGAGGATGGCACAGGACCAGGCAGTGTTTATTTCTGTTGTACATAGGGACACTATGAGTCAGAACCAACTTGATGGCACTTAACAATAACAACAACTATAAGCAAGGGAGTATGCTGGCAATGTCTTTGAAGGGGGACTGTATGTAATGGTGGAGAAACAGTGGCCTTAGAGGTAGAAAAAAGATTTTCTGTCCCAGGTCTGTACAAATCACTTAATCTTTATCTCTGAGCCTACCTCTGTATTGGACCCTTATGTTTAAGGCCATGGCTGTATTTCCAAAGCACTTATGATTGAAAGTACAATGGAAGGAGATAGAGAAAGTGTTATGGGAATTCAGAGGAGGAAAAAATTACATCTAACTTGAAGACTCGAGGGTTGTTTGGAAGAAGTGGCATTTGAGCTAGCTCTGCAAGGTCAGCTCTGAGTTGGGCTTGATAAGTCAATACCTACCTAAAAATAAGTACCATTAATCAAGTGCTAACTGTGTCCTAGGCGCTGTACTCAGCTCTATAGAAACATTGTCCCTTATGGAACTCACAAAGCCCTGTGAGGTATGTATTATTAGCTTTATTGTATGGATGAGGAAACTGAGTAACTTCCCCAGAGTCATATGGTGAGTTACTGACTTTATCAGTTAGCTATTGCTGCATAACAAATCACTCCAAGACTGAATGGCTCAAAACAATAGCCATTTGTTGTTGTTAATGAGTCTATAGGTTGGCTGGAGTCTGGCTGGCCTAAGATGGTCTTGGATGGGACACTAGGTTCTCTTCTACGTGGATTCTCATCCTCAAGCAGTCTAGCCCAGGCTTGTTCTCATGGAAGAGACAGCAATTTGAGAGAGGACTTGTGCATGGCCTCTTGAGGCTTAGGCTTGGCATGGGCACACCATCATTCTGCCACATTCTGTTGTCCAAAGCAAGTCACAAGGCCAGCCCAGATTCAAGGGGAGAGGAAGCAGGCTATCTCTTGATGGGAGAAGCTGCAAAATAACATTGCAAAGGGCGAAGATACAAGAAGAAGGGAGTTTTGGACCATTTTTGCTGTCTGCCACATAGAGGTGTTAGTTGCCATCAAGTTGGCTCTTACTCATGGTGACTATCTTAGCTATCTAGTGCTGCTATAATAGAAATACCTCAATGTATGGCTTTAACAAACAGAAATTTATTCTCTCACATTCTAGGAGGCTAGAAGTCCAAATTCAGGGGAAGACTTTCTCTCTCTGTTGGTTCTGGGGGAAGGTCCTTGTCATCAATCTTCCCCTGGTATAGGAGCTTCTTAGTGGAGGAACCCTGGGTTCAAAGGACACACTTCACTCCTGCTCTTCTTGCTTGGTGGTAATGATGTCCTTCTGCTCTCTGCTCCATTCTCTCTCTTATGTTTCAGAAGAGATTGACCAAAGATACAACCTAATCCTGCAGATTGAGTTCTGCCTCATTAACATAACTGCCTCTAATGCTGCCTCATTACATCATAGAGGTTAGGATTTACAACGCATCAGATAATCACATCAGATCACAAAATGGTGGACAACCACACAATACTGGGAATCGTGGCCTAGCCAAGTTGATACACGTTTTGGGGAGACACAATTCAATCTATAACAGTAATCTTATGAATAACAGAATGAAACGTTACCTGGTCCTACACCATCTTCACGATCTTTGATAAGTTTGAGTCCATTGCTGTGGCTGTTGTGGCAATCTATCTCATTGAGGGTTTCCCTCATTTTCACTGACCCTCTGCTTTACCAAACATGATGTCCTTTTCTACCAACTGGTCTTTCCTGATGATGTATCCAAAGTAAGCAAGTAGAAGTCTTGCCGTCTTTGCTTCTGAGGAACGTTTTGGTTGCACATCTTCGAAGCCTGATATGTTCATTCTTTTGGCAGTCTGTGGTATATTCAATATTCTTTGCCAATGCCACAGTTTGAATCTATCAATTCTTCTGTTTTCCTTTTTTCATTATCCAACTTTCACATGTGTATGAGGCAACTAACTGAAAAGACCATGACTTGGGTCAGACACATCTTAGTCATTAAAGTGAAATCTTTGCTTTTTGAAACTTTAAAGAGGTCTTTTATAGCAGATTTGCCCAATGCAATACATCATATGATTTCTTGCAATAGTCAAGAATTTCTGGCCTAGCTGGCTCCAAAGCTGTGTTCTTTCCACAAGGATTCACTTCTTTCAGGGAAAAGAAAAAAAATTTTTTGGACAGAGAGAAGAACATGAGGAAAGAAAGAAAAAAAAGCTCAGAATGTGTCTGGGAAACAGTAAATCGTTCATTTGGGATGAAGTGTGGGCTGTGTAAAGGAGAATGAAGCAGGAGGGGTTGAGTAGAACAGCCCTTGGAGACCTGAGTGCCAAGCTAAGCTTCTTGGACATTATCCTGCTTGTGAGAAGCCACAGAAGGATTTTTTTAAACGTCAGACTTATAATAGTATTGCTTGCATACAGTAAAACTCACCCTTTGAAGGTATACAGTTCTGTCAGCTTTGACATGTAGATAGTTGTATAATCACTACCACAACAAACAAGATATAGATTGTTGCCATCACCCCCCAAAATTTTCTTGTGTCATTGTAGTTAGTCTCCTTCCCCTACTTAAGTCTCTGTTGACTACTGGTATGATTATCATGCTTATAGTTTTTTTTTAATAGTATTTTTATTCTTATTAAATTTATGAAGGGGTAGGTACATTTTGGGGTTGATACCAATTAGTTTACAACAATAATTTCACTTTCCTACTGAAAATATATATATATTTTTAAATTTTATTAAGGTAAAATGTTTATTAAAAATTTGCCAATTTAACCATTTTAAGTGTACAATTCAGTGATACTAATTACATTACCATATTGTACACCCATCACCACTATTTCCAAAAGCCTTTCATACCCCCAACAGAAACTCATACCCACTGAATATTAACCTCCCACTCCCCTCTCCCCAGTCCTTGGTAACCACTAATAAACTTTTGTCTCTATGTGTTTGCTTCTTCTAGCTATTTCATGTAAGTGGGATCATACAACATTAGTCCTTTTGTATCTGATTTATTTCACTTAGCATAATGTTTTCAAGGTTTATCCATGTTGTAGCATGTATCAGGACTTCATTCCTTTTTATGGCTGAATAATATTCCATTGTTTGTACATACCACATTTTGTTTATCCATTCTCTGTTGACGGTCTCTTCAGTTGTTTCCACCTTTTGGCTATTGTGAATAATACTGCAGTGAACATTGGTGTACAGGTATCTGTTTGAGTCCCTGCTTTCGTTTCATTTGGGTGTATACCCAGGAGTGGAAATACTGGGTCATGTGGTAATTCTATGTTTGACTTTTTGAGGAACTGCCAAACTGTCTTCCACAGTGGCTGCACCATTTTACATCCCCACCAGTAATACACAAGGGTTTCAATTTCTCTACATCCTCTCCAACACTTGCTGTTTTCTGTTTTTCTGATAATAGCCATCCTAGTGGGTATGAAGTAGAATCATATTGTGGTTTTGATTTGTGTTTACCTAATGACTAATGGTGTTGAGCATCTTTTCATGTGCTTATTGGCCATTTGTGTATCTTCTTTGGAGAAATGTCTCTTCAAGTTCTCTGATCATTTTTTAATTGTGTTACTCATCTTTTTGTTATTGAGTTATCAGATATGTGGTTTGCAAATATTTTCTCCTATTCCATAGGTTGTCTTTTCACTTTCTTGATGCACATTTTTAGTTTTGATTAATCTAATTAGTTTATTTTTTCTTTTGTTTCATGTTTTTTGTGTACTATCCAAGAACCCATTGCCACAGGGTCTTGAAGGTTTACCCATATGTTTTATTCTAAGAGTTTTATGGTTTTAGTTCTTATATTTAGATCATTGATTCATTTTGAGTTCGTTTTTGCATATAATGTGAGGCCTGTGTTGACCTTCCTTCTTTTGCGTGTGGAGATCCATTTGTCCCAGCACTATTTGTTGAAAAGACTCTTCTTTCTCCATTGAATGGACTTGGCATTCTTGTTCAAAATTTGGCCACAGATGTATGGGTTTCTATTTGGACTCTCAATTCTATTCCATTGGTCTATATGTCTATCATTATACCAGTACCACACTGTTTTGATTACTGTAGTTTTATGGTATGTTTTGAAATCGGGAAGTGTGGGTCCACCTACTTTGTTCTTCTTTTTCAAGACCATTTTTTAGCTATTTGGGGCCCTTTGCAATTCCACATGAACTTGAGGATTAACATCTCCATTTCTGAAAAAAAGGAATTTTGTTAGAGAACACCTTGTATCTGTGAATCACTTTTGGGTAGTATTGACATCTTAACAATATTAAATCTTTTAATCCATGAACTTGGGATGTCTTTCCGTTTATCTAGGTCTTTTTTAATTTCTTTCAGCAATGTTTTATAGTTTTCGGTATGTAAGTCTTTTAATTTACTGGTTAAATTTATTCCTAGGTGTTTTATCCTTTTAGATGCTATTGTAAATGGAATTGTTTTCTTAATTTCCTTTTCAGATTGTTCATTGCTGGTGTATAGAAACACAACTAATTTTTATGTGTGGATTTTGTATCCTGCAGCTTTGCTGAATTCGTTTAATAACTACAGTAGCTTTCTTGTGGATTCTGTAGAATTTTCTATATATGGCATCATGTCGTGTGAATGGAGATAATTTTACTTTTTCCTTTCTAATTTGGATGCCTTTTATTTCTTTTTCTAGCCTAATTCCTCTGGCTAAAATTTCCAGTACAAGGTTGAATACTAGCTGTCACCTTTGTCTTGTTCCTAATCTTAAGGGCAAAGCTTTCAGTCTTTCACCATAAGTATTATGTTGCTGTTGTTGTTAGGTGCTGTCGGGTCGGTTCTGACTCAGTGACCCTATGTACAACAGAATGAAACACTCCCTGGTGCTGCACCGTCCTCATGATCGTTGTTATGCTTGAGCCCGTTGTTGCAGCCACTGTGTCGATCTGTCCCGCTGAGGGTCTTATTTTAGCTGTAGGTTTTTCATATCATGTTCTGAAATTTCTCTTCTATTCCGAGTTTGCCGAGTGTTCATATCATGAAAGGGCATTAGATTTTGCTTTTTCTGCATCAATGGAGATGATCATGTAGTTCTTTTCCTTCATTCTATTAATGTGGTGTATTACATTGATTGATTTTCTTATGCTGAAGCACCTTTGCATTCCTGGAATAAATTTGTCTTGGTCATGGTGTGTAATCCTTTTTGTATGCTGATGGACTTGATTTGTTAGTATTTTGTTGAAGATTTTTGCATCTACATTCATAAGGGATACTGGTCTATAGATTTTTTTTGTGTGTTGTCTTTTTCTAGCCTTGGTATCAGGGTAATGGTGGCTAGAATGAGTTAGCTTTATGTTTGTTGAGTCGTTACATTTTTCTTGGCTTTTTTCTTGAGTTATGGAATTGATATTCCTTTTTGTGGTTACCTTATTATTTACCCCTATTTTTCTAAGTAAAAACCTAACTTGTATCGTTCTATATCGCCTTGTATCACTCTCCATCTGGCAGTTCAATGCCTCCTATATTTAGTCCCTCTTTTTGATTATTGTGATCGTTTATCTATCGATTTCCATGATTTCCTGTTATGTGTATTATTTTGTTTATTTATTTATTTTTTAGAATTAATCTTAATTTGTTTGTTTTTGTGCTTTCCCTATTTGAGTTGCGTTGATATCAGGACGTTCTGTTTTGTGACCTTGTATTGTGCTGGTACCTGATATTATTGGTCATCAGGCCAAACAATCTCCTTTAGCATTTCTTGCAGTCTTGGTTTAGTTTTTGCAAATTCTCTAAACTTGTGTTTATCTGTAAATATCTTAATTTCTCCTTCATATTTCAGAGAGAGTTTTGCTGGATATATGATCCTTGGTTGGCAGTTTTTCTCCTTCAGTGCTCTGTATACGTCTGCCCCCCTGGGCTCTGCCCCGGATCGGGCTCTGAAGGTCACCTGCCTGGTACGCTGGCTCCTAGTTCTGAAAACGGTCGCTGTCTGCCCGTATTTGTTCGTTTTCCGTCTCTAAGTCTGTGTTTGTTGTTCAGAGTTCGTAGATTGTTATGTATGTGATTGATTCATTTGTTTTTCTGAGTCTTTGTTGCAAGAGGGATCCGCGGTAGCGTCCACCTAGTCTGCCATCTTGGCCCCGCCCCTAGAATGAGTTAGGAAGTGTTCCCTCCTCTTTATTTTTGGAAGTGATTGAGAAGGATTGGCATTGATCTTTAAATGTTTGGTAGAATTTCCCACTGAAGTCCTGGACTTTTCTTTGTTTGGATGTTTTTGATTACTGATTCAACCTTTTTTCTTGTTACAGGAATGTTGAGATTTTCTATTTCTTCTTGAGTAAATATGTGTGTTTCTAGGAACCCTCCATATAGTTTTGCCTTTTCCAAAACTTGTCATATAAATGGAATCATGCCACATGTAGAATTTTGCATCAAGCTTCCTTTATTGTGTATAATGCTCTTGAGATTCATGCATATTGTTGCATGCATTAGTAGTTTGTTCCCTTTGAATGCTGAGTTGTATTTCATTGTGTGGATGGGCCATAGTTTATTTATCCATTACCCATCTGAGGAATGTTTGGATTGTGTGTCAGCTTGGCTGGGCCATGATTCTCAGTGTTTTGGCAGTCATATAATGTTGTGATCACTTCCCTGTTGAGATCTGATATGCAATCACCCCCATGATGGCTCTGCTGAGTAGCCAATCAGTTGAAAGGGAGTTTCCTTGGGTGTGTGGCCTACATAGAATATAAGTAGCCATTCTGGCAAGGTTTGGGGCTTTTTGCTTATGGTGGATCCTGCAGCTGGCTCCTATTCATCTGATCCCTGGTTCTTGGGACTTGAGCTAGCAGCTTATCTGCAGCCTTGCCTGCTGATCTTGGGATTCATCAATCTTTGCAGCCTGTGAGCAAGAGCCCTGCTCTCTGACCTGCCTAGCTTGGGTTCACCAGCCCCTGTGGCTATGTGAATCAGGAGAAACCTCGGTCCTGACCCATGGACTTGGGACATCCCAGCACTTACAACTCTGTGAGCCATTTCCTTGATATAAATCTCTTTCTCTATATTTATACGCTTTACTGGTTTTGCTTCTCTAGAGAAGCCAGCCTAAGACAGGATTGTTTCCAGTGTTGGTGATTTTGAGTTAGGCTGCTATGAACTATCATATAGGTCTTTTTGCAGACATGTTTTCATTTCTTCTGGGTAAATATTTAAGACTGGAATTTCCAGACTGTTTAGTCAGTGTATATTTAACTTTGTAAGAAACTACTGAATTATTTCCTGAAATGGCTGTACTGTTTCTCATTCCCAGATGCAATATTTGAGAGTAACTGCTTCACATACTTGTCAGCACTTGGTATTGTCAGTTTTTTCTTTCTAATTTTAACAATTCTAATAGGTATATTTCATTGTGACTTTAATTTGCATTTCTCTAGTGACAAATGAAACTAAGCATTCTTTCCTGTGTTTTGTCCACGCCTCTTGGTGTAGTATCTTCAAATCTTTTGTGCATTTTAAAAAATGGGTTGCTTGTTTTCCTATTAAGTTTTGATGGTTCTTTATATATCCTAGATATAAGTCCCTTATCATATATCTGTTTTGCAAAAGTTTTCTCCCAGACACTTAGACATATTTTAATGAGAAGTAACTCTTGGGTTTTAGAAACTTAGTCTGTGACATTGTGGGACAGGGGATTGGGTTGAGGAGGGATAGAACAAGGAGGCTATCTTGATGGTCCAAGTGAGAGATGAGGCTCTGAACCAGGGCAGGGGCAGTGAGGATGGGGAGAAGTGAAGAATATAAGACATAGAGACCCACTGGAAGGTATAATGGCCTCTTTTACCTTGATGATCCCTTCCTCCCTCCCTCCCTCTTTCCCGTCTTCCTTTGACAAATATTTGTGGAACACCTACTAAGAACCAGGTAATGTTCTAGACATGGGGAGAAATATCAATAAAGAAATCCCTGCATTCATGGAGTTTGCTTCTTAGTAGAGAAGGCAATAAAAAACAAACACACAAACGTGTGTGATATAATGGCTGATGGGCACTGTTTGACACAATACCTAAGAGTTCTTACTGAGATGCCATCATCCAAATGACTCTTCAGTTGGAACCAGAGTCTTCAGGAATTCCACCCAGAGGAAGGGATCAGAGCAGTGGGAGGAACACTGGGCTGAGGCCATGAACTTTGGCCTTGAATTCTTTCCTGCCTCTGGCCATCAGCGTGACCTCAGGTAATTTTCTTCCTCTCTTGGGCCCTCAGTCTCAGGGTTGAACTAGATGATCTTTCGGGTACTAGAATTTCGTATTGAAGTTTTTACAAACCAACTTAGGGGCTCTGACAAGCCAAATTATGTGCAAAGTGAAGGGACCTCCTTCTTAGAACTAGGCTGTTTTGTTTGAAAAGGTTTGGAGATCATCAATTTTGGCCTCTCACCCAATGTAGGATCCCCTGTGAAGCACGTCTGACAAGTAGGTACTTGTTCGTCTCCTGTGGGTGCCCCTTCAAGGATGAGGAGATTACCCTCTTTCAATGAACCAGTTCCATTTTCTCTTTCTTTCTGTTTTTTTAAAGGCAAAGGATCACACCTTTAACTAAGGGGAAGTGCCTTCCAACTGTGGATTACAATTCAGACCCTACTCCTTAAAGCTGCATGTGAAGGACAGGCCTGCAGTGACCTGAGGGCCCAAAGTCCTGAAGACAAAAATGAGGGTGGGAGGGTGGAATGGGAATGGGAGTCTTGGAGAAAAGACACTTGAGAATGCCTGGGAGAAATGTGGCTGGATCACCTTTGCTGGAACCGTCTACCTGGCAGTCACGATGTCTGCTGGAGCAGCTGGGGCCAGATACCTTTTGATACAAGAGATCAATTATCCTGAGAATTCAAACTGGATAGTGACAGCAGATGGACTGAAGGAGTGGGATATGGTGGACCCTCTTGGAACTCCCTCTATTCTAAAGCCAGACTGCTTGACTCCGTATTCATTAAAGTCCAAAAAGAGGTGGGACGGTGTAGTATATGTCATGTAGAAGCTCTGTGCCCTTTTTAGGAATACCTCATCACCATCCAAGGATACTTCTGGAAGCAGGGTGGGGTCTCAGTACTGACCTCTAGGCAGTGTCCAGATATTGGAAACAATTGGGTCCACACATAAGGTCAGCTTTTGTGGGCACCCCAATCTAGTCCAAAGGTGGGTCTGTTGGGACGGGTCACAATGTCCAGAGCTTTTCCCCTCACTATTTGTCAATGACAGATTGTGTAGGATAGGGAGAGTGCATTGGTCATCCCTAAAGAGGAGAAGACAAGGGCACACCACAGCCTCAGTCACTAAAATGACATAGTAATAAAAAATATTTCAAACACTCTCTTCAGAGCATGAGTGTCTTAAAGAAACAGTTACTTTCTCACTCATGTTGAAACAACTGTTTTGGAAGAAGTAAAACTATGTTTATTCAGACAACATGATCATCTATATAAAAAATTTTACTGAATCTACAAAAAAACTACTGGCTCTAATAAGTTTAGCAAGAGTTGAAGATCAACATACAAAAATAAACTTTCTATAATCTAGCAACAATTAAATATTGAAAATTAAAATTACCATTTATAAAAGCATCACACTATGAAATATTTAGGTATAAATTTGACAAAAATATGTACAAGATCTGTACATTGAAAACTATGAAACACTGCAGAGAGAAATTTTAAAAGGCCTAAATAAAGGGAGCGATATACTATGTTCATGGATCAAAAGACTCAATATTGTTGAGATAACAGTGCTCCACAAATTGATCTATAGATTCAATGCAATATCATCAAAATCCCAGTAGGTTTGTTTTGGTAGAAACTGATAAGCTGATACTAGAACATATAGAAATACAAAAGACATAGATCAACTAAAAGTTTTGAAAAGAACAAAGTTGGAAAACTAACACTACCTGATAGATTTCAGACTTACTATAATGCTACACTGTTAACCAAGAGGTTGGCAGTTCAAATCCTCCAGGTACTCCTTGGAAACTCTATGGGGCAGTTCTACTCTGTCCTATAAGGTTGCTATGAGCCGGAATCGACTCGAAGGCAGTGTGTTTATAATGCTACAAGAACCAAGGCACTGTGCAATTAATGTTGATTTAGGCAGGAGAATCCAGAAATAGACCCACACATGTGTGGACAACTGATTTTCAACAAAGGTGCAGAGGCAATTCAGTGGGAAAAGGGTGGTCTTTTCAACAAATGGTGCTGGAACTATTGAATATCCATATACAAAAAAGTGAACTGTGATCAATGCCTGTATCATATACAAAAATTAACTCAAAATTGATCATGGACTATATAAACTATAAAATATAAACTATAAAACATCTAGAAGAAAACATAGGAGGAAATTGTTGGACCTTGGGTTAGGCAAAGATTTCTTAGATATAATGCTAAAGTATAATCCATAAAAGAACAAATTGTTAAATTGGACTTAAACCAAATCAAAAACTTTTGTTCTTATAAACTAGTAAGAGGAAGAAAAGATAAGCCACAAATCATATATTTGATAAAGGACTTTTAGCCAGAATATATTAAAAAAAAAAAATCTCAAAACGCAATAATAAGAAATCAAACAATAACAGTTTTGCAAAAGGTATAAAAAGACACTTTACCAAGAGGTTATATGAATGGCAAATAAATACAAGAATAGATGCTTAACATGATTAGTCATTAGAGAAATGCAAATTAAAACCACAGTGAAATACCACTGCATACCTATTAGAATGGCTGAAATTTAAAAGACTGGCCATACCAACTGTTGGAGAGGATGTAATGTGGAGCAACTGGAATATTCATACATTGCTGGTGGAAATGTAAAGTGATACAGCCCATTTGGAAAAGTTTGGCAACTTAAAAATTTAAACATACACCTATCACATGATCCAGCCCCTTCACTCCTAAGAATTTACTCAAGAAACGAAAGCATGCATCCATACAAAACTTGTACATGAATATTTATAGCAGATTTATTTGTAAGACAAAAACTGTAAACGACCTTGATATCTGTCAGTGGGTAATGAATAAACAAACTGTGGTATATCCATAAAATGAGATACTACTTAGCAATAAAAATGGAATGACACAACATGAATGAATCTCAAAATAAGAATGAAAGAAGCCAAACCAAAAACAACAAAACATGTACATACTGCATGATTCCACTTACATAAAACTCTAGAAAATTCAGACTAATCTATAGGGACAAATAGATGGTTGCCTGGCAACAGTGGTGTGAGGGGTTGTGAGTAAGAGAAGAAAAGGGATTGCAAAAGGGCATGAGGAAACTTTCGAGAATGATGGATATGTTTACTATTTTAATTATAGTGATGGTTTTACAGGTGTATACATATGCCAAGACAACAAATTGCAAGCTTTAAATATATGTAGTTTCTTGAATTTTAGTTGTACTTCTTAATAAACTGTTACAGTATGGAAAAGACTAAGGAGAAATAACTAAATGCAATGTTGTTGCTGTTAGATGCTGTCAAGTTCCTTCCAACTTATAGTGACCCTATGTACAACTGAAAGAAACACTGCCAGGTCCTGTGCCATCCTCACAATTGTTGCTATGTTTGAGCCCATTGTTGCAGCCACTGTGTCAACCCATCTCATTGAAGGTCTTCTTCTTTTTTGCTGACCCTCTACTCTACCAAGCATAATGTCCTTCTCCAGGGACTGGTCCCTTCCGATAACATGTCCAAAGTATGTGAGATGTAGTCTCACCATCCTTGCTTCTAAGTGGCATTCTGGCAGTGCTTCCTCCAAGATAGATTTGTTCATTCTTCCGGCATGGTATATTCAATATTCTTCACCAACACCATGATTCGAAGGCATCAATTCTTCGGTCTTCCTTATTCGTTGTCCAGCTTTCGCATGTGTATGAAGCGATTGAAAATACCATGGCTTGGGTCAGGGGAACCTTAGTCCTCAAAATGGCATCTTTGCTTTTTAACACTTTAAAGAGATCTTTTACAGCAGATTTGCCAAATGCAATACGTCATTTGATTTCTTGACTGTTGCTTCCGTGGGCATTGATTGTGGAGCCAAGTAAAATGAAATCCTTGACGACGTCAGTATTTCCTCTGCTTATCATGATGTTGCTTACTGGTCCAGTTGTGAGAATTTTTGTCTTCTTTATGTTTAAATGAAATCCATATGGATAGTAAATAGAATAGTCTGACTCACAGAGACCTATAGCATTGGCTAGTTGATCATGGTGTCTCTAGAAAAGAAATATATGGACAGTGTACTAAATTCTTCCTTGATATGTATAAGCAGAAGAGTTCTAAGTCGAGTGAACAGAAGTCTAACTTTAATTACAAAACAGAGAATCATAAACTCTCAATCAATTCCCAGATTCGAGAAAATTTACAGACCCAAAACTCCTTGAATAAAGGGTAGGTCAGGTCTCCTTGAGGAAAGACCTCACTACACTGCCAAAATTTTATACTGTTAGTCTTTCTCAAAGCCTTCCCCAAAGGACTTACGGCCTTTTACCAGGGCGAGTGTACACTGGGGAAAAAGAAATAATCAGACTTTGGAGGGATTACTGGATACTGGTTCTGAACTGACACTAATTCCAGAAGATCCAAAACATCATTGTGGGCCACCAGTCAGAGCAGAGACTTATGGAGATCAGGTGATTGATGGAGTTTTAGCTCAGGTCAGTCTCACAGTGGGTCCAGTGGGGGCCCAAATCCATCCTGTGGTTATTTCCCCAGTTCTGGAATGCATAATTGAAATAGACATATTCAGCTACTGGCCAAAACCCCCACATTGGTTTCCTGGCTTGTGGCCTGACGGCTATTATGATAGAAACGGCCAAGTGGAAGCCACTAGAACTGCCTCTACCTAGGAAATAGTAAACCAAGAACAATAACACATTCCTGAATGAATTTCAGAGATTAGTGCTACCATCAAGGTCCAGAAAGATTCAGGTGTGGTGATTCCCACCACATTCCCGCTCAACTTGCCTATTTAGCCTGTGCAGAAGACAGATGGATCTTGGAGAATGACAGAGATTATCATAAACTTAACCATGCGGTGACTCCATTTGCAGCTGTTGTTCCAGTTGTGGTTTCTTAGCTTGAGCAGATTAATACATCTCCTATTACCTGGTATTCAACTATTGATCTGGTCAAAACCTCTTTCTCAATACCTGTTCTAAAGACCATCAGAAGCAATTTGCTTTCAGCCAGCAAGGCCAGCAATATACCTTCAGTGTCCTATCACAGAGATATACCAACTCTCCAGCCCCATGTCATAATTCAGTCCACAGGAAACTTCATCACTTTTCCCTTCCACAAAACATCACACTGGTCCATTACATTGATAACATTATGGTAATTGGAACTAATGAACAAGAAGTAGCAATTACTCTAGACATGTTGATAAGAGATTTGTGTGTCAGAGTGTTGGAAATAAATCAGAAAAAAATTTACAGGCCTTCTACTTCAGTGAAATTTCTAAGGGTCTAGTGGTATGGGACATGTTGAGATATACTAAGTGAAGAATAAGTTGTTGTATCTGTTTCCTCCTACAACCAAAAGAGAAGTACACTGCTTTGTGGACCTCTTTGGCTTTTGGGAGTAACTTATTCCTCATTTGGGTGTGTTACTCTGGCCTGTTTACTTAGTGACCTGAAAAGCTGCTAGTTTTGAGTGGGGTTCAGAACAAAAAAGGCTCTGCAACAGGCCCAAGCTACCGTGCAAGCTGCTCTGCTACTTGGGCCGTATGCTTCAGCAGATCTGATAGTGCTTGAAATATCAGTGGCAGATAATGATTATTTTTGGTGCCTTTGGTGGACACCTTTAAGAGAATCATAGTGTAGACCATAGGAATTTTGGAGCAAAGCCCTACCATTCTCTGTGGACAGCTACCCTCCTTTTGAGAAACAGTTTTTGGTTGCTATTGGACCTTAGTAAATACTGAATGCTTAACCATGGGCCACAAAGTTACCATATGACCTGAGCTGTCCATCATGATGTGGGTGTTGTTTGACCCACCAAGCCATAAATTTGGGCGTGCACAGCAGCACTCCATTATCCAATGGAAGTGTTGTATTTGAGACTGTGTCCCAACGACACAAGTAAGTTACATGAGGAAGTGGCCCAAATGGCCATGGCTCCCACTCCTGCTACACTACCTTCTGTCTTCCATCCCATAATTGTGACCTCATGAGGAATGCCCTGTAATCAGTTGACTGAGGAATAAAATACTTGGGTCTGGTTTACAGATAGTTCTGCACAATACACAGGCCCCACTTGTAAGTGCACAGCTTCAGCAATATAGCTTCTTTCTGGAGACATCCCTATAGGGGAATGGTGGAGGAAAATCCTCTCAGTGGGGAGAACTTTGAGAAGTGCACCTGGTTGTTTATTTTGCTTGGAAGGAGAAATGGCCAAAGATCTGTATCAATTCATAGGCTGTGGGTAGTGGTTTGGCTGGATGGTCAGGGACATGGAAGGAAAATGATTGGAAAATTGGTGATAAGGAAGTCTGGGGAAGAGGTATGTGGATAGACCTCTTTGAATGAGCAAAAATGAGAAGGTATTTGTGTCCTCTGTGAATACTCATGAAAGGGAGGGTTTTAATAATCAAGTGGATAGGATGACACATTCAGCCTGTTTCCCCAACCACTCCTGTCATTGTTCAATGGGCTCATGAACAAAGTGGCTACGATGGCAGGGATGGAGGTTATGCATGGGCTCAGTAACATGGACTTCCACTCACCAAGGCCAATCTGGCTACAGCCACCACTGAGTGGCCAATCTGACAACAGCAGAGATAAACACTGAGTCCCCAGTATGGCACCAGTCCTCAGGGTGATAAGCCAGCAACCTGATGGCAGGTTGGTAACATTGAACCGCTTCCATCATAGAAAGGATAGCATTTTGTTCTTACTGGAATAGGCACTGTGCATATGGATTTTCCTTCCCTGCATGCAGTGCTTCTGCCAAAGGTCTCATCTGTGAACTTATAGAATGCCTCGTCCACCATCATGGTATTCCACACAGCTTTGCTTCTGACTGAGGAACTCACTTCCCAGCAAATGAAGTATGGCAGTGGGCCCATGCTTGGGGGATTCACTGAATGTTCCCCATCATCCTGAAGCAGTTGGCTTGGTAGAATGGTGGAATGACCTTTTCATGACTCAATTACAGTGACAACTAGTTAGCAATTCCTTGCAGAGGTGGGGCAACGTCCTCCAGGAACCTGTATGCTCTAAATCAGCATCCAATATACGGTGCTGTTTCTCCCACAGCCGGGATTCATAGGTTTAGGAATCAAGAGGTGGAAATGGGCGTGGCACCACTCACTGTTAGTGATTCATCGAGGGCAGTAGTGGTTCAGTGACAGAATCTCGCCTTACATGTAGGGTTATCTGGTCAGAATCCTGGCTAGTGCACCTCATGTGCAGCTGCTACTCGTCTGTCAGTGGAGGCTTGTGTGTTGCTGTGATGCTGAACAAGTTTCAGCAGAGCTTCCAGACTAAGACAGACTAGGACGAAAGGCCTGGTGATCTGCTTCCAAAAATCAGCCAATAAAACTCTATGGATCACAATGGTCCAATCCTGTTGTGCGTGGGGTCATCATGAGTAGGGCTGACTGAACAGCAAACAACAACAATAGAGATCTGCTGGCAAAATATTTTCTTCCTGTCCCTGTGAATTTATGCTTTGCTGGACTAGAGGTCCTGGTTCCAAAGAGAGACATGCTTCCACCGAGAGACATGATTCCATTGAGCTGGAAGTTAAGACTGCCACCTGGGCACTTTGGGCTCCTCATGCCTCTGAATTAACAGGCAAAGAAGGGAGTTAGTGAACTGGCAGGAGTGATTGATCCTCATTACCAAGGAAAAATTGGGATCCCACTACACAATGGAGGGAAGAAAAGCATGTGTGGAATACATGCAATCCTTTAGAGTGTTCCTAGTACTACCATACTCTGTGGTTGAAGTCAGTGGGAAACTACAAGAATCAAATTCAGGCAGGACTGATAATGGCCCAGATCCTTGAGGAAAGAAGGTTTGGGTCAGCCCACCAGGCAAAGAACCACAATCAGCTGAGATGCTTGCTGAGACAAAGGTAATCTGGAGTGGGAAAAGGTAGTTACAAATACCAACCACTTGAGTAGTTGTAGAAATGACTATAATTGTTATGAGTATTTCTTCCTTATTTTGTTATGAATATGTGTGTGTATAAAATATTTTTGTTTTCTTCTTGCTCTTATCCCCTTGTTTTCTAACATAAGATGTGTTAATAATTGTTAACTTTACATCACAGTATATTTAAGTACAGAATCGCAAGGAGAAGAGTGAACATCACCCAAGGACTCTGCGTCCTCTTCTGAAGAAAGCGTTAGCACATTTTTGTTTATATGCAAAATATCTGTATCATGGTAGGTGGAAATATGACTTTGTTACTTTCTCTAATTGGAGATTAAATATAGTTCAAGGAGATGTATATGGGTGCCACGTTTATAAGGAATGTACTGTGATCGTTAGTTTTATACGTCAACTTGGCCAGGCAATGTTATCCAGTTATTCAATTAAACACTAACCTAGGTATTGCTGTGAAGGTATTTGGTAGATTTGGTTAACATCTGTAATTAGTTGACTTTAAGTAAAGGAGATTAGCCTCAATAATATGGGTGAGCCTCATCCAATCAATTGGAAGACTTTAAGAACAATAGTGAGGCTTCCCTGAGGAAGAAGAAATCCCGTTTGTGGACTGCAGCTTCACCTCCTACCTGAGACTTTCCACCCTACTGACCTGCCCTACAGATTTTAGACCTACCAGCCTCCACAGTCAAGTAAACCAATTTCTTGAAATAAACCTCTTAATAGATATCCCACTGATTCTCTTTCTCTGATACAGTATGAAACCTCAGAAGAGGCTTCTAAACATCCATACTTTGGTAATATTTTGCAAACTACTGGGCTGACTGCATACCTTTAAGCATTTCTGTTGAGGTTGTATGGGTGTGTCTTCTTGTTCTGCATGTTTAGGATTAAAATCTTTGTTGATCATCATGGCTTTATCCTCTGATTAACTAATATCTCAAGACACAATATACACTTAAGGTGAAGTCAGTATTAATGACAGTGGACAGAGCTACATATTTCAAATATTGCTAGGTACTGTCGAGTCAATTGCAACTCATAGCAACCCTGTGTACAACAGAACGAGACACTGCCTGGTCCTGTTCCATCTTCACAATCATTGCTATGTTTGAGTCCATTGTTGCAGCCGCTGTGTTAATCTGTCTTCTTGAGGATCTTCCTCTTTTTCACTGACCCTCTGCTTTACCAAGCATGATGTCCTTCTCCAGGGGCTGGTCCCTCCTGACAACATGTCCAAACTATGTGAGATGAAGTCTCACCATCCTCGCTTCTAAGGAGCATCCCCTACTGGTGTTTTCTTCACCTCTCAAGTAAACCGTTGTTGTTAGGTACTGTCCGGTAATTCTGACTCATGACAACCCCATGTTTGACAGAGTAGAACTGCCTCACAGAGATTTCTAGGCTTTAATCATCATTATGGAAGCATATCCCTAGGTCTTTCTCTCTAGAAGCCATTGGGTGGCTTTGAACCACCAACCTTTTGTTAGCAGCCAAGTGCTTAACCGTTTTTTGCCAGCCGGGCTCCTCCCAAATAAACTGTTGTTGTTATTGTGTGCCATTCAGTTGATTCTGACTCAGAGTGACCATATAGGACAGAGTAGAACTGCCCCATAGGGTTTCCTAGGCTGTAATCTTTACAGGAGCAGGTTACTAGGTCTTTTCTCTCATGGAACCACTTGTGGGTTTGAACTGCCAACCTTTTGGTTAGCAGCTGAACTCTTAACCATTGCACCACCCAGTGCTCCTCCCAAATAAACTATTTGTGCTCAAATCCTTATCTCAGCATCTGCTTCTGGGGAAACCCAAACCAAGAGAAGCTCTAATATTTTTTTTTTTAGGCATCCCAATGTACCGCCTTGCCACAGCCCTGGGCTGGGACCCTCACTTTGGAGGTCACTGCTCTACTCTACAATGATCATTCTGTCTGTCCAGACTCTGCTTGCACACTCCAAGGCAGCTTCTCCCAACGCAGAGTTGCACGTATGATGGTAAAACGTCCTTTGGATGTTGAGCCGAAATATGGCTCTTTGGGCCCTTGGTTCTTGCGCATTACTCTATCTCCTGCATTATCTCCTCCTGTTGTTTATAGTCAACCACAAGAGAACATGGAGATCTGAGGTTTGTAACTGGGCTCTGCTGATGTCTCTAGCAACCCTGGTGAAGGAAGGCAGGAGGACTGGTCATGAGACTGGGCTGCTGGCCCCACCCAACTTGAACCAAATCAGCTCCATATTTATGTACTGGACTTTTCATTAAAGTTTGTGCTTAAAAAATGTAGAGTTCACAGATTTAAAAAAAAAAAAGTTTAAAAACTACCAATTCGGAGAAATGAAGCCCTGATACGTGCTACAATACAGATGAACCCTGAAAACATTATGCTGAGGGAAATAAGTTCGTCTCAAAAGGATAAATATTGTATGTTATTGTTAGGTGTCATCAAGTTGATTTTGACTCATAGTGACCCCATGTAGCGGAGTAGAACTACCCCATTGGGTTTTCTAGGCTGTTATCTTTACAGGAGCAGATCACCAGATCTTTCTCCCACGGAGGCACTGGGTGGATTCGAACTGCCAACTTTTCAGCTAGCAGCTAAGTGCTTAACCGTTGCACCACCAAAAAAAAAAAAAAAAAAAAAACAACTAAGTGCTTAACCGTTGCACCACCAGGGGTCCTTAAATGTTGTATAGTCCTACTTACATGAAATATCTAGAATAGGCAAGTGTATAGAGACCAAAGTTTATTAGTAGTTATCAGAGGCAGGGAGGAGAGAGGGGGAAAGGAGGACATGATGCCTAGGGGACACCGAGCCTCTATTAAGGGTTATGAGAAAAGACAAAAAAAAGAGACCTCATAAAAATGAAAAAGTTTTGTTCATCAAAAGGCTTTACCAAAAAGTGAAAAGTCAAGCTACCGACTGGGAGAATATGTTTAGAAACCATATATTCAATAACAATCTAATAACCAAAATATATATAAAACTTTGACAACTTAACAACAATAAGGCAAACAACCCAGTCTTAAAATGGGCAAAAGACTTGAACAGACATTTCAGCAAAGAGGACATTCAAATGGCCACCAAACACATGAAGAGATGCTTAATGTTAGTAGCCATCGGAGAGATGCAAATTAAAACCACGATGAGATACCATTTCACTCCCACTACTTTGTCCTATAAGGCCACTGTGAGTCAGAATCGACTCGATGGCAATGGATGTGTGTGGGTGTGGGAAGGCTAAGATAAAAAAACAAGGTTGGTAAGGATGTGGGGAAATTGGAACGCTTATCAATTGCTGGTGCAAATGCAAAACGGTACAGGCTTTGTGGAAAACAATGTGGTGTTTCCTCAAAAAACTAAAACTAGAACTACTGTATGACCTAGCAATTCCATATACCCAAAAGACTTGAAGGCAGAGACTCAATCAGAGACTTATACATCAATGTTCATTGCAACACTATTCACAATAGCCAGAAGGTGGAAATAACCTAAATGCCCATCGACAGTTGAATGGATAAACAAAATGTGGTACATTCATAAAACTGAGATGCCTCGCATGGCTAAGTGATTGACACAAGTTTGAATCAAACTCCCTTTTGCCCTAAATCCCTGCTTCTGTTTTCAAAATATGTGCACCCTTCCCACCTCCCCCCTTAAATAAGCAAGTATGTGGTTATGCTTACTTTAGACTGATAAAAACGTTCTCTTCTCAGAAAGGATGCTTGTAGACAAGGTTATTGTCATGGATCGAATTATGTCCTCCCCCCCCCCAAATGTGTATATCGACTTGGTTAGGCCATGATTCCCAGTATTGTGTGGTTGTCCTCCACTTTGTGATTGTAATTTTATGTTGAGAGGATTAGGGTGGGATTGTAACACCACCCTTACTCAGGTCACCTCCCTGATCCAAGGTAAAGGGAGTTTCCCTGGGGTGTAGTGTGCACCGCCTTTTCTCTCTCAAGAGAGAAAAGGGAAGCAAGTAGAGAGTTGGGGACCTCATACCACCAAGAAAGCAGCACCAGGAGCAGGGTGCGTCCTTTGGACACAGGGTCTCTGTGCCTGAGAAGCTCCTCGACCAGGGGAAGATTGAGGATAACGACCTTGCTCCAGAGCTGACAGAGAGAGAAAGCCTTCCCCTGGAGCTGGTGCCCTGAATTTGGACTTGTAACCTACTAGAATGTGAGAAAATAAATTTCTCTTTGTTAAAGCCATCCACTTGTGGTATTTCTGTTATAGCAGCACTAGATGACTAAGACAGAGTTTATGGTTAAGCAAATGATAAGAATGTTCCAGGAAGGGAATGACAAGAATGTCCCACAAAAATGTTTGTATAAAATTGTTCTCAGGAAATTGCTTTGCAGTTTGCCCCCAGAAAGTCTGTGATTAACTGACATTGTAAAAGGTTTACTTGTGGCTCATTGAGATAGGGAAGAAACAGGGACTGAGCCCCTAGGCAAGGAGTCCTGCGATACCTGCAACTTGCAAATTCAATACTACATGCTTGGCTAATGACATAAAATCCCCATCCTGGGATGTGCGATAAAGAAAGAACAAACAATGTACTTCCTTGTAAGATGTTTTTCAGAAGGACTGGCTTGATCTGGTCCCTGGAGCATGTGCAGATATCTGCAAGGTGACCGACGGCAGTAGCTCTCTGCAAGGTGACCAACGGATGACTTCCGCCTGATGCAAGTACCCGCGACAGGAATTGAACTGGTGCTGCAGGGGGACTGCACAGCTGCAACACTCCATAATAAGTCCTGCCACCCAGTCCCGGGAGCCTTTGCTACTGGTTCCATCTTGGATTCCAGTCGCACACAGCCTAATTTAGTATGCACAACCATTCTAAAGTACCCACCCCTTGGAAGAAACCTACTAAATATTCATTACTTTATTACCCTCACCAACTCCATATAAGCCCCAGAAAAACCTTTGTTCGGTGGAACAGAAGCTAGTGTTGCTTGGTCCCTCTCTGTTCCCCGCTCTTGAGCCTTTACTCTCTTTCTGTCGCCAATAAACCTTTGTTCATGTGGAACCTCTAAGCCTCTCCTGGTCATTCTTGGTCAGTAGAAAGCAAGAACCTAGGAAGGGCTTAGTCCCAAGCTGGGAAGCCTTGCCCTGCAACATCGTGTGTAACCCCAGCCCTCCCGTATAAAAATCCCTCTCTCCTTTCAGACTTCAGAGCATTTGGTATTTTACCAAGGTGCTGTAACAAATCTTCAATAAAACTGTATCATTTCTCTCCTTACAGAGTTCTTGTTATTTTTACATTTTGACAAACGGAATACTACCCAACTGGTAAAGCAAACAAACAAAAAAAACCAAACCAATTGCAGTCGAGTTGATTCAAACTCATAGTGAACCTATAGGACAGAGTAGAACTGTGCCATAAGGTTTCCAAGGAGCGGCTGGTGGTTTTGAACTGCTGACCTTTGGTTAGCAAATGTAGCTCGCTGTAGCTCTTAGCCACTACACCACCAGAGTTCCACTTAGCCAGTAGGAGAAATGAATCTTGATACATGCAGCATTATGGATTGAGCTTGAAGACGTTATGTTGAGTGAAATAAGTCAATTACAAAAGGGCAATTATTGTGTGACATCACATATAAAAGAGAAGGACAGGCAAATGTGTAGAGATAAAAGTTTATTAGTGGTTACCGGGGTGAGAAAGAGGAGGAAAGGGGGAAGTTACTGCATATTAAGTACTGAGTTTCAGTTTACAGTGATGGAAAAATCACATTGATTAAGGGTAGATTGCACAGCCAATTACTGTAAGTACTGTCAATAAGTTGTATACCTGTAAAAAGTCGAAATTGCAAAAGTTGTGTGATAGACATATTTACAAAAAAAAAAAAAAAAAGAGTAGCTGCTGAGGCTGCTTATGTATAACCAAACACCTCATGGGATTTGGTTCCTTGGTTTGGAGGTTTAGGGTCATGGTTTCAAGGGACATCTCAATTACTTGGCCTAATAACGGGTTTAGTGCTTCTGTTCTACCTACAAGTTTGCTGTGTAATTCCTAGAGTTTAAAAGTTTGCAAGCAGCAATCCCAGGCACAACAATTGGTGTCTGTTCACCTGCAGCAACAGAGGATGAAGAAAGTCAGGAATAGAAGGAGGAAATGGAATGTGTGGCTAATTGCCTCCGTGAATAACTGCCTTCTTGGCCATGAGACCAGAAGAATTGGTGCCTGGCTACCATTACCGAACAGTTTGATCAAAGATTCTATAGAAGAATACTGCTCAAAAGAGGGAAAACACAGAAGAGAATTTCAAATTCTCATGGAGTCCGGACTTTCTGGAGCCATGGAGGCTGTATGAACCCCTGGAACTATTGCCCTGAGGTATCTTTAAACCTTAAGCCAAAAATATTCTCTGAAGTCTCCTTAAAGTCAAACAATAATTTAGCTTAACTAGTAAAAAATGTCTGCCTTGAGCATTATGCTCTTTTAAGAACTAGCTATATGGGATCAAATTGACAACAGCAACTCAAAAGATTAGATAGGAGCCTTAGGGGAAAGCAAATTTATTTTAACGGAAAATTTATTTTAACGGGGGAGGAAAAACTCAGAAAAGGAGGGTGAGAATGGTTGCGCAATTCAAGGAATATAATCACTGAATTGTAGAAACTGTTGAATTGGTGTATGTTTTGCTGTGTATATTCTCAACAACAACAAAATTAAATTAAAAAAAATTTTTTTAAGGGATCAAGTAAAAACTACTAAAGGGGGAAAGATTACAATCTAGGAAACCTTAGGGGGCATTTCTATTCTGTCATATAGGGTCACTGTGAGTCCAAATTGACTCAATGGCACAAAACAACCAGAAGCTGGTAGAGACAAGAAAGCCTCTTCCCTTAGAGACTTCAGAGGGTGTACGGCCCCGCCAACATGTTGATTTGGTTTTCTAGCCTCCAGAACTATTAGGCTGTTCTTTTAAGCCTGCTTTGTGGTTCTTTGTTACGGCAGCCTTAGAACACTAAGATAGCACACCATATTTTCCTGCTAAGCCTGAATTTGGGGGGTCATTAGGAGAAGAGGCAGCCTTGGTGGCACAGTGGTTAAGCACTCGGCTGCTAACTGAAAGGTTGGTGGTTCCAATCTATCAACATCTCTGTGGGAGAAAAGATCTGGCAACCAGCCCCTGTAAAGATCGCAGCCTACAAAACCCCACGGGGCAGTTCTACTCTGTCACACAGGGTGGCTCTAAATCCAAATCGACTCAACGCACCGAACAACAACAATATTAATAGCGGTGTCTGATAATCCCCCTCTTTTAAGGATGTTCTGGGAAATGTTTGACAACTGGCTCTCCAAGACAAAACAAGCAAGCACTGACTTGTAGTGTTTGCCAATTTCTGTTGTGTAAATACTCCCACCAGGGCTGATTTCAGGCTACCAAAGTCATTGCATATGGAGTTGAAAAGAGGAGTATGAATGGCTCTTGCGAACTCGTGCTGGCCAGCTCCATCACACCACTGACCCACAGTGACCCACACACCTTTCCTACTCCCCACCCCCAGCCCAGGAAAGCATAGTCCTTTGAGTGGGTCAGGCTCCAGGTTTGTGGGTGGGGACATGACCTGTAGACACTCTTCTATTTCCAGCTTCCATGAAGATCAGGGAATGAACAGACTGCTGGCCTGTTCACCTTGCTCTTATACCTTCTCTGACACCCTTCTGCCACATGGATGAGTTGATAATCCAAGCCATGGCCCCTCAGGTGGCCTTCTTGCACTTTCTCTTGCTTCCTGTCACAGGTCTTGATGCCAGGCCCATGACTTCAGGCTCAGGGTTCGAAGACTCAGATTTGGAATTGGGGGAGTGAGCAGCAAGGTACAGATTGTCCAGTCTAGAGCCCAAGCCCACTGGGCTCCAGGTACCAGGCAGATAGTAAGGATCTCATTTCCTATCACCCCTTGGATCTGCTCCCTTGGGAACTTACGGATTCAGCTATTTCTGGGTTTCTTGGCTGCTCCGTGGGAGAAAGATATGACAGTCTGCTTCTGTAAAGATTAAAACCAAAACCAAACCCATTGCCCTCCAGTCAATTCCAACTCATAGTGACCCTACAGGACAGAGTAGAACTAACTCATAGGGGTTCCAATGAGTGGCTGTTGGATTTGAACTGCACACCTTTTGGTTAGCAGCCAAGCTCTTAACCACTGAGCCAACAGGGCTCCCTGGGAAGGTACAAAGGAAGAGGGAAGTCCTGGGTGGAATAGGAGAAAGTAAAGATTAAAGCCTCAGAAACTCTATTGGGCAGTTCTACTCTGTCCAATAGGGTCACTATGAGTTGGAATCAACTCGGAAACAGTTTTGGCTCAACGACCCTAATACTTTCAAAATGTCACCTCTTCCTCTGAAACAAGGCCTCACAATCTTTCTCAATACAGCATACCAGGGCAGTCACCTGCAATAATTAGCAGCTGTGGGCCATCTCAACACCAGGAAAGAATTGAGAAGCATATTTTTGAAACACATCTACATTTAAATTGTGTGTGTATATGTGCATGATTTTTCTTATAAAAAGTCAGGTTTGGAAAACCACTTGTTGAAACGCCAGCATGAATGTGAGTGTCTGGACACTGGCCAGGTTGGCTGAGGGTCTGGTTGAGCAGGAGAGGTCCTCATGGAAGAATTGCCCTGGGTCAATGTGGGACAGTCCCTGCTGACCACGGGTGGCTTCTCTCCTGAGCTAAGCTCAGTTCAATAAAACCTGGCCACTTGCAGTGATCTACCAGTAAATCAGGGACTCAGGCTTCTTCAGCTGCGGCTCTGCCACTGCCTATGGCCTAGCTATCATCTGTATCCAGCTAATAGAAGAAGAAAGAGTCAAAAGAACCTCATGTGGAAGGTCTTTATCGCTTCTGTTTACATTACTGGAGAGAACGCCAACACTAGGACACACCTGACTGCAAGAGAGGCTGGGGAATACAGTCTAGATAGGTGCTCAAAGAAGGGGAGATGGAGATGGATTTTAGTGGGTAGCTATGGTCTCCACCAGTTTATAAGTGAGGGAACAGTCTTAACAGGATTAACTAACTTACCAAAATTAGTTAGGTCACAACCAAATGACAGAGCCATGGCTGCAGCCCAGAGCTCCTGACTATCAAGTCTGGTGCTTTTAAAAGCGCTGCTTTCACCCTGACCTGAGCCACTGTCATCTCTTGTCTGGGCTCTTGTGGTGGATTTCTCACTGGCCTCCCCTCCCTTCCCCCCCTACACCCTGCAGTCTGTTCTTTGCCTTGCTGTTATTGTTGGCTGTCATCAAGTCACCCTCAAGTCATGGTGACACCATGCACAATTGGATTGGATTGTTGTGATCTATAGGGTTTTTATGGGCTGATTTTTGGGAAGTAGATTGCCAGGCCTTTATTCCTAGTCTGTCTTAGTCTGGAAGCTCTGATGGAACCTGGACAGCATCATAGCAAAGGCAAGCCTCCATTGACAGACAGGTGGTGGCTATGCATGAGGTGCATTGGCTGATTGCTGATAGGAGTTTCTGGGTGGTGCAAATGGTTAACACACCCAGCTGCTAACTGAAAGCTTTGAGGTTTGAGCCCAATGAGAAGAACCTTAAAAGAAAGGCCTGCCAATCTACTTTCAAAAAAGCAGCCACAGAAAACCCTATGGAGCAGTTCTACTCTGACACACAGGATCACCCTGAGTCGTATTACCATTAAACAACTTCCCAAAAGCCTAGACAATGATTCAGAACTTCTGGGTGTCTCATCATTAAATATAAGCCTGCAAACCAACCTCATTAATCCCTCGAGATTGCCACTTCTTGTTTTCTCAAGGACCTTGCTCACTTTGAAGTAACAGATGGTAGATGTTTAGCCTAAAAGTTTCTTTTTTTCCAAGACCTGTAGCTCCAAGATTTTGTGTATTCCATGTGACTTGTTCTTCTGAAGTACTGTATAAAACCCAAAAACCAAACCCACGGCTGTCGAGTCGATTCTGACTCATAACAACCCCATAGGACAGAGTGGAAATGCCCCATAGAGTTTCCAAGGTGTGCCTGGTGGATTTGAACTGCCGACCTTTTGGCTAGCAGCCATAGCCCTTAAGCACTAGATCACCAGAAAACTTTCAAAAAAAAAAAAAAAAAAAAAAACCCTGAACCATACGTTCTTTCTTTTATCACGAGATTGTAAATGACATTTTAGCAAAAAACTGCTTTATGATAATCAGTTGCAGCACCTTCCCTAGAACTGACTGCCTGTTTGCAAATGCCTCTCTCTCTTTCTTTCTCTCACTCTTAATAAATAGTTGTTCTCGTTAACTGTCAAAGTCTTACTGTTTTTAACAGTTCTGGTGTCAGAAGTGGGATCCAGAGTTTCTGGCCTTGACAACCCCAGCCCATTGGTAGCAGGCAGAGATCCTGTGACTTTTCTCAACTTTCTGCTTCTCCTGATGTCTGGGGTACTTGGAGTAAGTGAAGTCCTGGGCTGAGCTCCGCTCTCTTTGCTTTGTAGCTCACTGGGATGAACTGTTTATTCTCTATTTCTCCTGGACTAAGTCCATCATTACTCTTTCTCCTAGATTAGGCCTGGTGTTGAACTTTCTCCCAGACTAGATCTGATGTTGGGATCTTCCCTCCCAAACTGGGTCCAGTATTGGAGTCTTCCCCTGGACTGGGTCTTGTATTGGAGTCTTCTCCCCAGACTAGGTCCAGTACTGAACTCTTTCTCTTGGAGTGGATCTGGAATTGAGTTCTTTCTCCTAGACTAGGCCTGGCATTGAACTCTTTATCCTAAATGTGAATCCAGAATTGGGGCCTTTCTCACAGACTGGGTTGGATGTTGAGGTATCTCTCTCCCACATTAAGTCTGTAGTGGAGGTCTTTCTCCTGGACTAGGTCCAGCACTGGGGTCATTGTGATTGGTCAAAAATGAAACTAGGTTTCACTGAGCAGTCTCAGTTTAAAAATTTGGGCTACTGAAGATAATGGGATCCATGGATTCTAAAAATGGGTTGCTAGGCATCCCTCCCACATGTTAACCAAATGGGTTGTTCATTGTCTTAGAAACAATGAGCTCCCCCACCCTCTTCAGCAGGGACACCTGCCATTATATTTGGTCCTCAGATCTGCAGTTTCTTTAAGTCTCTGCAGTGACTTAACTAAGGATGGTATGGGACTGCAGTGGCCTCAATAAAGCTTATTCTTTTAAAATAAGATTATTTATTTACAGGGTAAATTAGAAAAAGGAAAACCACAGTACTAAAACTAAACAGCCCCAATGGGAGGCTTTTTTAAACCTAGTATTCTGAGGCCACACACAAATTTAATAAATCTAAAATAGCCTCTTTAAAAAAGACTTTGTACAGAAAGCATATGAAAACCTGACACATTAACAGCTAAGGAACCAATCTTGTAAACAAACAACACCAACAACAAAAAGAAAAAAATTTGTTTTGGATTATGCAAAAGATCATTGCGGGTTTTCTTGATGAATTAAGATCTGATATAGCCTGTTTATAAAAACAAACATAAACATAAATGCGAAACTGCCCCTTAAAAGAGAAGACTTCATCAGATAATTAACATTTTAAATGGGCTTTAAAAGAGAAGAAAAAGAAACTCCAAGAGATGAGAAAAGATGGTTAGATAAGTTATAATAAAAGGAAAAGATATATTTGTTGATAAACTAGCTAAAAATGTTTGATTTTAAAATATTGTATCTATTTTAAGATTGTTTAATTACCTAATGAACAAAATGTAAAAACATAGACAAGAAAAGTAAAAATAAATCAAAAGAAGAGTCTGTAAACTCCAGAACTGACAAGCTAAAACAGCTTCCAAGGTTTTATGACTATTTCCTAACTCCTATTAAACTGTAGTTTTTCCTAAATTTATATTCAAGGTAAAAAAAAAAAGTAATTTAAGGGAGGAAAAAAAAGATTTTACCGTTGATAGGGAACTACAGATAGAGCGACAAAAAGAAAAAAAAAAAAATGAGATTTGAAATAAAGGAAGATCTATATGAGCAGCTGAAGGACCAGTTAACTAAAAAGAAGGTCTGTGTAAGTGAAGAAAAGATGAAATATAGCTAAAAAAAAAAGGTAAGAGTTAAATAAAAGAATTAAATGAAAAATTAAGAGCCATGAATGTGGCAGAGTCAGAGTCTGAGTCCGAAGGCAGTGGAGCAGACTGCAAATCTTGAGGATATTTAGAATTAAAAGACTTAGTAATATATGAAAATCAGGACTCAGATTTTGCCTCAGAAAATGAAAGGAATGTCTAAGATATAAAATGAAAGGCTTGTTTATGACATTAAACTCAGGGTGACTATGAGCAGTGTGATTGCTAGAGACAAAACAATAGTCATAAAAATAGGAGATAAACTGTCATGGATTGAATTATGTTCCCCCAAAAATGTTTGTATCAGTTTGACTGGGCCATGATTCCCAGTGTTGTGTGGTTGTCCTCCATTTTGTGATTGTAATTTTATGTTAAAGAGGATTAGAGTGGGATTGTAACACTCTTGCTAAGGTCACAGCCCTGATCCAATGTAAAAGGAGTTTCCCCGGGGTGTGGCCTGCACCACCTTTTATCTCTCAAGAGCTAAAAAGGAAAGGGAAGCAAGCAGAGTTGGGGACCTCATACCACCAAGAAAGCAGCACCAGGACCAGAGCATATCCTTTGGACCTAGGGATGCTCCCAGACCAAGGGAAGACTGATGACAAGGACCTTCCTCCAGAGCTGACAGGGAGAGAAAGCCTTCTCCTGGAGCCAGTGCCCTGAATTCGGACTTCTAGCCTATTAGACTGTGAGAGAATAAACTTGTTTGTTAAAGCCATCCACTTGTGGTATTTCTGTTATAGCAGCACTAGATGACCAAGACATAAACTATTTAAAATACTTTTTTTTTTTTTAATACGTTGTCTTATTTTGCTATCCCAGAATATAGGCATATTTTAAGCTTTCTTGTTGATGCTTGCACATCTTTAAGGAAATATGTGCATACATTGCAGACACTGGGTGCCAAATTATTCTGTTAGCTGCCCCTTTTATATAAATTTCTCCACCTCAGCACCTTAGTTTGACAGCAGAAACAAGAAATATTTTTAATTCAAAGCAAGTTTTATGCTATTTGGGGCTCCCATATTATTAATCTTAAAAAAATAAAAAACAGTGGTCAGTTGCAGGCAAAATTACCCTAAATTATTAAAGGTAGTGACTACAAAACTGACAGAGGACATTTTAACTACTAAAATAAAATATTTTTTAAAATTTTATTAAAAAGCTGTTGTTAGGTGTCGGTGAGATGGTTCTAACTCATAGTGACCCTATGTACAATACAGTGAAATGCTGCCCAGTCCTGCACCATTGTTGCTATGTTTGAGCCCAAGAAAGCCAAAAGAAAAGGTACGTTGACAAATTTTTAAGAAAAAAATAGTTTTGTCTTAAAACAAAATGTTTGGCTATAACAAAATTAAAGTTCAATGAAGAGAGGCAGGGCTAAGATGGCAGACTAAACAGATGCTTCCTGAGGTCCCTCTGATAAGAAAGACCCCAAAAACCAAGTGAATCTATTATATATGACAAGCTAGGAGGCTGGAACGTCACAGGCAAAGTTAAGGACTCAGACTGAGCAGTAGGGGGAGGGAGAAATGGTTTAGAAGCACCGAGGAGTTCCCAGGCCTGACCTGGCAGGAACTGGCACCCTGCAGGCCAATTCTGCCACATTGTGATCGTGGCGAGGTAAGCAGAGGCGTTTGGGATGTGTTTTCTACATGGAGGGAGGCCGAATGGCAGAGAGTCTGCTTAAGCCTCCGGAACAAGCGAAAAGCGGCCCACAATTGGCAAATAGATAAGTACCTGCTTTTAACTTACTGTGACCTAAAAATACCCCTTCAGGAAAAACCTCTCACCCATTTACCTGCTCACTTCCCGCTCCGCACTGGGTTCCAGCTGGCTGCGTCTCCTGGTCTGGAAGATGTACCCTGCGCTTACCCTGAGCCATCCTCTTGGCCTTGGAGAGGGAACAAATTAACTAACAGGGAAAAAATAATCTGCCAGCTCCCCTAAGCTGGGAACTCAGGGCAGAAACAGCTCCTTTGCCTAGGCACAGGCATAATGAGTCCACAGGCTTTGAATGCCTTTCACCCCTGCATAGACCTGTATGGGCCCATTTCAACAGTGTAGGCCCTCATTAGCACAGTACAACAGGGTATATACCTGAAGTCTAACTTCAACTGTTTCAGCTACATGGTGGAGAGGCAAGTTCATGTCATTTGACACCTCCCTGCCTCTTAAGCAGGGTCCTCACCTACCCACGTCAGGGGCCTGAGGACTGGTGGCTTCACCTGCAACACCTAGCCACCTGCAACAGGGGTCCAAGAATAAGTGGTGCCTTGCAGTCCTTACAGCCCACAGTATTGAGTGCCCATAGTCTGGATGTGAAACCCCCCCCACCTATGTGCACTAGGAAACCGGGACACACTTTCCTCACAGACACTCAGGGGCGGTAGTCAGCCCCCTACCTTGCTCAGTGCGTGATCACCTATTGCAGCCAGATACCTGTGCCTACACTAATTACCCCTGCTCCTCTAGGACTGTAGGTGAGAGCCTGTACCACACACTTCATGACTAACTACCTGGACACCTGAGCTGAATCCATACAAGAAAAGCGAACAGACTCCTGGGCTCACATACTCAGTAAGAGCTGTAACCACCTGGTGACAGAATGTTAGAGCTTCAAAGGTGCCAGTAATCAAACTAGCTCACTTGAGTAACCTACTTGGTCATATCAAAACAAAACAAAACAAGAAGCTAGGACACAGTAAGCAAACATAAATAAATACAATAACTTATTGATGGCTCGGAGACAATGTCAATATAAAATCACATAAAAAGGCAGGCTCCCAAAACAAAGATTCAAGAAATCTTCCAGATGAAGAAACTTCCTGGAATTAGCAGAGGTAGAATACAAAAGATTAACATACAGAACTCTTCAAGAGATCAGGAAGGAGATCAGGCAACACGCAGAACAAGCCAAGAACGTGCAGACAAAGCATTAGAAGAACTTAAGCAGATTAGACAAGAGCATAATGACAAATTTAATAGGCTGCAAGAAACCATAGAGAGATAGCAAACAGAAATTCAGAAGATTAACAATGAAATTTCAGAATTAGACAATTCATTAGAGAGTCATAAGAGCAGAATTGAGGCAACAGCAGTCAGAATTAGACTGAAGATAAAGCACTTGGTACCAACATATTTGAAGAAAAATCAGATAGAAGAATTTTTAAAAAATGAAGAAATCCTAAGAATTATGTGGGACTCTATCAAGAGGAATAACCTGTGAGTGATTCAAGTACCAGAACAGGGGGGATAACAGAAAATACAGAGACTTGTTGAAGATTTGTTGGCAGAAAATGCTGATATCATGAATGATGAGAAGATATCTATCCAAGATGCTCATCAAACCCCACACAAGGTAGACCCCAAAAGAAAGTCACCAACACATATTATAATCAAACTTGCCAAAATCAAAGGTAAAGAGAGAATTTAAGAGTGGCTAGAGATAAATGAAAAGTCACCTACAGAAGACAGTCAATAAGACTAAGCTCAAGCTACTCAGCAGAAACCATTCAGGCAAGAAGGCAATGAAATGTCATATATAAGGCTTGAAGGAAAAAAATTGCCCGCCAAGAATCACGTATCCAGCAAAACTGTCTCTCAAATATGATGGTGAAATTAGGACACTTCTAGGCAAACAGAAGTTTAGGGAATTTGCAAAAAACGAACCAAAATTACAAGAAATACTAAAGGGAGTCCTCCAGTTAGAAAGTCAATAACATCAGATAACAACACAAAACTAGAACAGAGGACAGAGCGGCCAGATATCAATGCACATAGAGAAATTACAAAAATAAATCAAAGCTAAAATGCTCAAAACAGGGAAACAGAGATGTCATTATGTAAAAGATGACAACATTAAAACAAAAAAGGGGGACTAAAAAATGTGGTTATAGATCTTTCATATGGAGAGGAAGTCAAGGCAATATAAAGAAATAAAAGTTTGATTTAAACTTAGAAAAAATAGGGGTAAATATTAAGGTAACCACAAAGGAAACTAACAATTCTATACATTAAAAAAAAAAAAAAAAAAGACTCAGCAAATACAAAATCAACAACAATGAAAAAGAGATAAAGAAAAATGACTCAGCACAGAAAGTTAAGTGAAACAAAGGAACTGTCAACAACACACAAAAAGACATCAAAATGACAGCACTAAAGTCATACCTATCAATAATTATGCTGAATGTAAATGGACTAAATGCACCAATAAAGAGACAGAGAGTAGTATAGTGGATAAAAAAACATGATCTGTCTATATGCTGCCTACAAGAAACACACTTAGACTTAAAGGCACAGACAAACTAAAACTCAAGGGATGAAAAAAAATATATATATATATCAAGCAAAAAACAATCAAAAAAGAGCAGGAGTGGCAATATTAATTTCTGACAAAATAGAATTTAAAGTAAAATTCACCACAAAGGATAAGGAAGGACACTATATAATGATTAAAGGGCCAATACACTAGGTGGACATAACCATAATAAATATTTATGCACTCAACGATAGGGCTCCAAAATACATAAAACAAACTCTAACAGCACTGAAAAGAGAGATAGACAGCTCCACAATAATAGTAGGAGACTTCAACATACCACTTTCAGTGAAGGACAGGACATCCAGAAAGAAAATAAAGATTCAGAAGATCTAAATTCCACAACCAACCAACTTGACTTTATAGACATATAAGAACACTCCACCAAACAGCAGCCAAGTATACTTTCTTTCCAACGCACATGGAACATTCTCCAGAATAGACCACATATTAGGCCATAAAGCAAATCTTAACAGAATCCAAAACATCGAAACATTACAAAGCACTGTTTCTGACCATAAAGCCATAAAAGTAGAAATCAATGACAGAAAAAGCAAGGAAACAAAATCAAAATATGGAAACTGAACACCTTGCTCAAAAACTATTGGGTTATAGAAGAAATTAGGGATGGAATAAAGAAATTCATAGAATCAGATGAGAATGAAAACACATCCTACCAGAATCTTTGGGACACGGCAAAAGCAGTACTCAGAGGTCAATCTGTAGCAATAAACGCACAAACCCAAAAGGAAGAAAGGGCCGAAGTCAAAACATTAACCCTATAGCTGGAACAAATAGAAAGAGAACAGCAAAAGAAGACCTTGGGCATCAGAAGAAAGGAAATAATAGAGATTAGAGCAGAAATAAATGAAATAGAGAATAGAAAACCAATTGAAAGAGTCAACAAGACCAAAAGCTGATTCTCTGAGAAGATCAACAAAATCGATAAACCACTGGCCAAACTGACAAAAGAAGAACAGGAGAAGAAGCAGATAACCCAAATAAGAAATGAGATTGGCGATATCACAACAGACTCAACTGAAATTAAAAGAATCATAACAAAATACTATGAAAAACTATACTCCAACAAATCAGAAAACCTCGAGGAAATGGACAAATTTCTAGAAACACACTACCTACCTAAACTAACACAAACCGAGATAGAAAAACTAAATAAACTTTAACAAAAGAAGAGATTGAAGAGGTAATAAAAAATCTCTCAACAACAGCAACAACAAAAAGCCCTGGCCCTGACAGCTTCACTGGAGAATTCTACCAAACTCTCAGAGACGAGTTAACACCAGAACTCTAAAGGTATTTCAGAGAATAGAAAAGGATGGGATATTACCGAACTCATTCTATGAATCCAGCATAAACCTGATACCAAAGCCAGGTAAAGGTACCACACAAAAAAGAAAATTACAGATCAATATCCTTCATGAGCAAACCGTGGTGGTGTAGTGGTTAAGAGCTACAGTTGCTAACCAAAAGGTCAGGAGTTTGAATCCACCAGGTACTCCTTGGAAGTTGTATGGGGCTGTTCTGCTCTGTCTTATAGGGTCACTATGAGTCAGAATTGACTCAATGGCAGCGGGTTTTTTTATCTCTCATGAACATAGATGCAAAAATCCTTGACAAAATTCTAGCCAATAGAAGAATTCCACAACATATAAAAAGAAAAATTCATCATGACCAAGTGAAATTCATACCAGGTATGCAGGGATGGTTCAGCATCAGAAAAAAAATCAATGTAATCCACCACATATATAAAACAGAAGATAAGAACCACATGATTTTATCAACTGATGTAGAAAAGACTTTTGACAAAGTCCAACACTACATTCCTGATAACAACTCTCAGCAAAATAGGAATAGAAGGGAAATTCCTCAACATGTTAAAGGGCATTTATACATCGCCAACAGGCAACATCATCCTAAATGGAAAGAGTCTGAAAATATTCCCCTTGAGAACAGGAACCAGACAAAGATGCCCTTTATCACCACTCTTATTCAACATTGTGCTGGAGGTCCTAGCCAGAGCAATAGGGCAAGAAAAATAAATAAAGGGCATCCAAATTGGTAAGGAAGAAGTAAAAAAGTATCCCTATTTGCAGATGATATGATCTTATATACAGAAAACCCCAAAGAAGCCACAAGAAAACTACTGGAACTAATAGAAGAGTTCAGCAAAGTATCGGATACATGATAAGCATACAGAAATCAGCTGGATTCCTCTACACCAAAATCGAAAAAGAAACCACCAAATCAATACCATTTACAATAGCCCCCAAGAAGATAAAATTCTTAGGAATAAATCTAACCAGAGACGTAAAATACCTATACAAAGAAAACTTCAAGACACTACTGCAAGGAACAAAAAGAGATCTACATTAAGTGGAAAAACATACCTTGCTCATGGATAGGAAGACTCAACATTATAAAAATGTCTATTCTACCCAAAGCAATCTATAGATACAATGCAATCCCAATCCAAATTCCAATGGCATTTTTTAATGAGATGGAGAAACAAATCATATGGAAAGGCAAGAGGTCCTGGATAAGTTAAGTGTTACTGGGGGAAAAAAAAAAAAGAGAGAACAAAGTGGGAGGCCTCACACTACCTGATTTTAGAACCTATTATATCGCCACAGTAGTCAAAACAGCCTGGTACTGGTACAACAACAGATGCGTAGACCAATGGAACAGAACTGAGAATCCAGACATAAATTCACCCACCTATGAGCAACTGATATTTGACAAAGGCTCAAAGTCCATTAAATGGGGAAAAGGCAGTCCCTTTAACAAATGGTGCTGGCATAACTAGATAACCATGTGCAAAAAAAAATGAAACAAGACCCATACCTCACATTATGAACAAAAACGAACTCAAAATGGACCAAAGACCTAAATATAAAATCTAAAACGATAAAGATCATGGAAGAAAAAATAGGGATAACGCTAGAAGCCCTAATACATGGCATAAGCAGTATACGAAACATTACTAACAATGCACAAATGCCAGAAGAGAAACTAGACAACTAGGAGCTCCTAAAAATCAAACACTCATGCTCATCCAAAGACTTCACCAAAAGAATAAAAAGACAACCTACAGACTGGGAAAAAAATTTTGGCTATGACAAATGCAATCAGCTCTAATCTCTAAAATCTACAAGATACTGCAAAACGTCAACAACAAAAAGACAAATAACCCAATTAAAAAAACGGGCAAAGGATATGAGCAGGCAGTTGACCAAAGAAAACATTTATGTGGCTAACAGCATATGAGGAAATGCTCACGATCATTAGCCATTAGAGAAATGCAAATCAAGACTACAATGAGATACCATCTCACCCCAACAAGTCTGGCATTAATCCAAAAAAAAAAAAAAAAAAACCCCAAAATAACAAATGTTGGAGAGGTTGTGGTGAGACTAGAACACTTATACACCGCTGGTGGGACTGTAAAATGGCACAACCACTTTGGAAATCCATTTGGCACTTCCTTAGAAAGCTAGAAATATAGAACTACCATAGGATCCAGCAATGCCACTCCTTGGAATATATCCTAGAGAAATAAGAGCCCTCGCATGAATAGATATGTACACACCTATGTTCATTGCAGCACTGTTACAATAGCAAAAAGATGGAAACAACCAAGGTGCCCATCAACGGATGAACAGATAAACAAATTATGATATATTCACACAATGAAATATTATGCAATGATAAAGAACAATGGTGAATCCATGAAACATCTTATAACATGGAGGCATCTGGAAGGCATTATGCTAAGTGAAATTAGTCAGATGCAAAAGGACAAATATTGTATGAGACTCAAGAAAAGGTTTAAACACAGAAGAAAACATTCTTTGATGGTTATGAGGGTGGGGAGGGAGGAAGGGAGGGAGAAGGGTATTCACTAATTAGATAAAAAAAAAATTAGATAGTAGACAATAATTATTTTAGGTGAAGGGAAGGACAACACACAATACAGGGAAAGTCAGCACAACTGGACTAATCTAAAAGCTAAGAAGTTTCCTGAATACAATCAAACACTTTGAGGGACAGAGTAGCAGGGGCAGGGGTCTGAGGACCATGGTTTCAGGGGACACCTAGGTCAATTGGCATAATAATGCGTGTATTAAAAAAACTTTCTGCATCCCACTTTGGTGTGGCATCTGGGGTCTTAAATACTAGCAAGTGGCCATCTAAGATGCATCAACTGGTCTCAACTCACCTGGAGAAAGGAGAATGAAGAACACCAAAGACACAAGGAAAATACGAGCCCAAGAGAAAGAAAGGGCCGTATAAACCAGAGACTCCAACAGCCTGAGACTGGAAGAACTAGATGGTGCCTGGCTACCACCAATGATTGCCCTGACAAGGAACACAACAGAGAATCCCTGATAGTACAGGAGAAAAGTGGGATGCACACCTCAAATGCTTGTAAAAAGAGCAGACTTAATGGTCTGCCTGAGACTGTAGGGACCCTAGAGGTCATAGCCTCTGCACTCTCTGTTAGCCCAAAACTAAAACCATTCTCGAAGCAAACTCTTCAGACAAAGATTAGACTGGACTATAAGACAAAAAATGATACTGGTGAGAAGTGTGCTTCTTAGCTCAAGTAGGCTCATGAGACTATGTGGGCAGCTCCTGTCTGGAGGGGAGATGAGAAGGCAGAGGGAGACAGGAGCTGGTTGAATGGACATGGGGAATACAGGGTGGAGAGAAGGAGTGTGCTGTCACATTATAGGGAGAGCAACCAGGGTCACATAACAATGTGTGTATAAGTTTTTGTGTGAGAAACTGACTTGAACTGTAAACTTTCACTTAAAGCACAATAAAGAAAAAAAGTTCAAAGAAGAAATAGAATTTTATTTCTTGGGCTTTTCGATAATGGAACACAGGTGACTGTGGTCTCTGTAATACGTGACACCAAGGTGAGAAAAAAAGAGATGCTTTCTGCTTTCTTTTGGCTCTGAGTTCACTACCACCAGGACTCTTGCTCAAGCCTGACTGTGGATAAGCCCCTTTTGGGCCCCTACAGACCTCTATTATATGTATTAATGATGTTGGTATATTAATGTACACCTCTGTAAGCTTTTGCCTCCAAATCCTGATGAGAATTGCTGCAGTTAGGGGCATTCGTAATGGGGTACATGTGTAACTGTGACATAGGCTATATTGTATAGTAATGGTTATTTTTTCTAATGTCAAAGGAACAACTAACAAAGAAGTTTTAATCTGGGGATTAATCAAGTCTTAGCAGATACCCAGCAATTAGTCTGATCTGTTTGCTTAGTCTATGAGAAATTAAATAAAAGTATCTAGCTGTGGAGGTATGCCTGCACCATGCCATTTTTACAGTGGGTGTCAGGAGTGGGGTTCGTGGCAATGGCTTCAGACTTGTGGAAACATTCGACTTTGTAAGAGAAAAAAATGAAGGGGCACGAGAAGTGAAATTTTGTTTTTTAGACGGTTACTTTGGATGTGGTTACCTGTAGTAGCTCCAAGGGAAATAAACGATGTTATGCTGCAGCTGAGGGGAGAAAGGCCAAATCTGGAGTGGTTTTGGGCAAAAGCCAGGCCAGATAAGCAAGATGATTGATAGAGGGCCAGGGTTTCCAGGTTCCACCCAACCAGAGGCCAAAGTCCATATGCACATGAATGGAAAGATAGTTAAGGTGTGGAAAAGAAGATGAAATTGAAATGTTTAAAAAGGGTTTATGTGTTTATCTAAAGGTACTGTGGGTAGGAAATGCTTTTCCTACCTAGAGAAGGGGCTGACTAGTCTGAAGTACAGGGAGGTGTGTGTGTGAACTCCTGAGCCTATGACTGGTACTCCCATGACCTAGTTTAGATGACTAGAGATGAGCTGACCAGAAGCCGACCGAATGAAGAGAAAGATGTCTGACACCGTGAACTACTGTAAATTGCTACAATTTAATGACTTGCTCTGGACTGAACTTTGCTTATGGATACAGATGTTCAAAGTTCCAACCAGAATAGAAGATTCTTCAGATTAAGAAACAGGCTTGTCTCTTCAAAATATTAGTTTAATAGGGACAGACAATTTAAACTTTAACTATCTAAAATGGGGAGAGGTAAAGGCATAAAGTGGCTGGCTTACATGATTTTGTAAGTATACTTAACGCTCAAAATGAGGGGAACAAGGGAGGGTCCCCACTAAATAATTTCCTCTTTTCCTGATGAGTCTGGGAAAGAAAGGGTGGGGGGAGATGCTGATAAGATTATATTATTCAATTGTGAGTGGTGATTGTTAACAGGGTTGACCGTGATTATAAGACCTGTAATTGTAGAAGCAGTAACTGGGAAAGAGCGGATGGACTAAGGGGGAGGCACTGCTGGACTGGAGTACAGTGGCTGAACCTAAAGTCCTTTAAAGGTTTTGCTATGCTGATACCTCGTGAAGCTCAGAGCAAGGGAATGATCTTCTTTTAGTTAAATTTTATCCGACAACAGAAAGGGCGAAGCCAAGATGATTTTTGGAGAACCTGACAGGATCAGGTGGACACCTGCAGCAGACCTGAATGGCTAGTACCTGAGTAACCTCACCCTGAGGACTCTTTGCTCTATTGAAAGACTAATTGTTAATGACTGTTTTGGATAGTAAACTGATTGGGAGGGGAAAGTTATCCTTCGAGTATGAAAGAACCATGGCTAGAAAAGCAGTGAATCAATCACTTTCACGTGACCTTTCTTGTCATGGTCTTATAATTCCCTCAAATAAGGTAATTGTGGCCGACCAAGGGCAGTCTTTTTTTAAGGGCGGTAGGTCAGTTTTGCCATTCTACTTAGGCTTAAAATGAGCCATCCCAGAGGCAGAAAAAGAGGATCTCACCACCACGAAGAAAGAACAGCCGGAAGTGGAGTGTGTTCTTTGGACCCAGGACCCCTGCACTGAGAAGCTCCTAGAACCAGGATACCTAGAGCTGTAACACTGAAGACTGCTAGAAGTGGCAGCAGCAGAGGCAGGAGACCAGCAGGAGATGAAGTGATGGGCTTTCCAGCCCATGGAGAAGGCTGAGTGCCTTCGGGCACCTGGTGGAGCTGGGTTTGCTGACCCATCAGTTAGAGCTGAGCACCTTTGGGCAGAGGCTTACTGGTAGAGTGCAGTGCCTCTAAGCACTTATCGGCAGAGCTAAAAGAGTTTGCCTGAGCAGGGCAGATGCTGAGAGGCCAGAGAGAAGCATGCCTACAACATGGCTGAGAAGAGGCTGTCCTGATGGAAGAACTGTATCCTGAGCTTTCCTGAATCTGAATTGTAACCTGTTACTTCCGTAATAAACCCCATAATCATGAATATTGTCTGTGATTTCTGTGTGGCCATTGCGATGAATTGTTGAACCCAGCAGGTAAGCAGAGTGCCACTTAGCTGGTGTCAGAATTGGTAAAGAGAGAGGAGGCGTGTCTGACCTCCCTCTCATAGGAATCAGCCTTGGGCTATTGGTCTTGATTTTCCTTCCTCCTCGTGAAGCTAAAGAATGTCAGACACCGCCCTGCCACACCATTTTTACAATACCCCTACAAACCAACCTCATTAGTCCCTTAAGAATGCCCCTTCTTGTTTTCCCAAGGACCTTGCTCACTTGGAAGTAACAGATGGTAGACATTTAGCCTAAAAATTTGTATTCCCCAAGACCAGTATCTGTACAGTTTTGTGTATTCCTTGGGTCTTGTTCTTCTGCACTACTGTATAACCTCCAAAAAACCAGGTGTACATTCTTTTATCACAAGATTGTAAATGACATATAAGCAAAAACCCACTTCGCATAATCGAAGCAGGTTCTCTAGAACTGATTGCCTGTTTGCAAATGCCTCTCTCTCTCTTAATAAACATTTAATTGTCAAAGAAGTCTTAATGTTTTTAACAGTTGAAATCGACTCAGTGGCAACAGGTTTTTTATTAACACCTATGCCAGATGACCTTGTGACAATGACAGAAATTCAAAATGGGTCAAGCACCTCCCTACCTTAATAAACTTGTCATTTTCCCATGTTGTCTTTCAGCCTTTTCAGAGGGAACCTGACCTGGTGAGTGGCACAGCCTGCCCTTGAACCCAGGTCTGACGCCACACTCAGTAGTCCCCACTAAACACACCCCAGAGCAAGAAAGGGCAAAGGCTAGTTTCCAGGCCATAGTTTTATTTTGTAGGAGCAGCGGCCACACAGCCACAGGAACATGAAATGTTCTATACAGCAGGCACAGCATCTGTGGCTGGGGAGACTCATGCCCTCCCCCTCGGCCCCATGATCAAGGAAAAAAATAAAACTCACACACCATACGCTTCCACACCCACTCCTTCTCCTGCCATAACACCCAATTAAATGATTCATCCTTCCAGCCCAAGAAACCGGCTGCAACTTGATTTTACAGAAAACCTTCATGCAGCCAAGGAACTGGGGGCTCTGGAGGGGAGAGGCCTACTCTTCCTTCCCACATGCACTCCCCCAGCACCAAGTTTAGCTCCACCCGAAACCACCGCACCCACAGTGACAGGACTGGGTGCATGAAGAAGCTGGTAACTCAGCTCAGTACGCTGGGAGGATGGTCTCTTTCCAAGCAAGGCATTACTGGAGCAAAATATTAACCTGAGGTCCACATGATCCCCAAACACTTTCCCTTCCTAGCCCTAGGGCTCTGGATGAGGTCTGCAGAGAGCAGGATTTTGGTTTATAGGACTAAAAGTGACAGAGGCTGCTGGCATCTCTGGCCACACTCAGTGTCTTAGGGATGGCAGCTCCACTGGGGAAATGACGGAGCTCTGACTGTTGGGTTAATTGAGCTGGTGGAAACCATTCCTCTACAGCAAGTAGAATCATCAGTTCAGCACCAAGCGAGGAAGCACATGGATCCACTAGGAGAGCTAATGCTAGAATTCACGCGCTTTGCATACAAGCTGAAGAGTGAGGTTGCTTATTTTTTTCTTATGCCCCCTCCAGAGGCCAAATGGGTAAGGGCAGTTCCTTTACCTTCTGAGAGCTATGGATGCACTCAGCACTCACAGGACACAGGTTAAGACACTTTGCAGAGTGTGCCAAGCCCTAGGTGGGATGGGTGAGTATCCTTTAGTCGAAACATGACTTTAAGAAGATTCTGGCAACCTTGAGTGGCAAGACTGCAAGCCATGGATGGATGCACCTTTCTGTGAATGAGATGGGAGCTAGCCTTGGGGCTGAGGGAAGGACCTGAAATGATGAACAACCCCCAAGTGTCCACCTGGACCCTTTATGTTTCCACTTACTTTCTACGGGCTTTGTAACCGTGGTATCCAAGGCCACCGGTAGTCTTTTACAGCAGAAGGGCTGGGGAGGTCTTGGCTGTACTGATATGATAGATGAGGTGAGGAAAGCACAGCTCAGAGGGGACAGGTGGTTTGCCCAAGGTAGCACAGCTCATTGACAGTAGAGCAGGGACTGAAACCCAGGTCCCTGGACTCCTGGCCTAGTGCTCTCTCTCCACATATCACACTGCCTGGCAAAGCTCATGGAATTCCACCTTCCCTTTTTAGATTCTGGGTTTTCAGCTGAGGCTGTGAAGTTCATAAGATGGAGCTGCATAAATAGCCAAGCTTTAGTAACAAGTAGGGAAGGATCTTGGGGAGGTTTCCTTCTGCTGGAACAGAAACAGAGCTAGCTTTTCTCTGAGCTCAGGATTCGTAAGGCACTGAAATTAACTAGCTGGGGTGAAAAAAAGAAAAAAAAGGAGACAAGCAGTTGGAGAAATCAGTAGTCCATGATACTGTTTCCTTTCAGACCTGCCTCACAGAAGTAATGATGGCAGACTCCATTTTCCGGCTTGGTGTGGCCTACCCCAGCCCCCATGCCACAGAGTGGCATGGAAGTGTCCCTACCACGACTAAGTGGGTTCTGGGGACAAAAGGAGGTGTGGAGGGTTGGAGAGCCAAGAAGTACGGGCCCAGGTCCTTGGGATCAAATTCAGAGTGGAGACCACTCCCTTCACCTAGGGGTCCCAGACCTAGGCTGCGATAGCTATCAGCCTTGACGTGTCCTCTCCAGTGACATGGTCCTGAGTGGACTCAGCAATGGCTGGGGTAGGCCTGCAAGCCATGTGTGAAGGAGGCATGGAAGGGGCAGGATGTCCCCAAGGATGGCAGAGACAACTTTGGAATTGGACCTGGCTTTGGCACAACACTTCTTGGGTCTGCCTACTGCATCTGCTGCCCTCCTGAGTCCCCAGGAATGGAGAGATGCCTTCCTTCTCCCCATGAGGAGCCCGTCTGGCTGACTGAGGCAATGGCAGTGAAACTCCAGGGCATCCCCTTCATCATTCCAGCCAAACCTATGCACAGGTGACCTAATGTGAAGCTTTCTGGACTCAACTGCTGAATCCAAGATACTTTAGTCAAACATGATGCTGAGTGGGAACCAATAATAGCCACCACTTACCCAGCACCCACAATGTGACAAGTGCTTGACCTATATGACTGCTAATCTTTACAATGACCTGCAGGTAGGTATTATTATCCCCTTTGGACAGATGAAGGAACTGGGGCTCAGAGGGGTTAAGTGACTTGCCCAGAGATGCACAGCTAATAAGTGACTAAACTGGGAACTGGAGTCAAGCTTGTCTGATTCCGGATCCCAGGCTCTTTCCACTCCACTAGGCTGCCCCCTGGGAACTGGGAGGAAGCCAGGGGGCTGTCTGGGTGGGACTATGGAAGGGCCTCTATCTGAAAGTGTGAAGCTGGACAGCAGCTGAGCTTGAGTGAAGGGAAGATGCCTCCTAGCCCTGGGGGACAGGATCCATCCACAAGTCTCCTTCCCGGTCGGGTTGCAGCTTAGTGCCTGGCGGCCTTGCAGATCTTGTCATACACCTCTGGGAAGGCGTCCTGGCAGTTGAGCTGCTCCCGCAGCTTGTGGTACAGGGATCCGTCAAACATCTCCCAGAACTCCTCCCGGTTCATGTAGCAATCGGCATACAGCATCTGGAATCTGCAGAGGTGGATGAGAGGGTGAGGGCACAGGGAGCCACGTCTGCTGGGCAGGGAGGCGCGAGGGGGAGACACTCAGTTCGCCCCACCGTGCAGCGTGTTTTGCAACGTAGGGGCACTTCAGGAGAATTTGTTGTGTTTGATTCTTCTGAACGCCTAGTGAGGAAGACAGTGCTGGAATGCTGATCCCCATTTTGCAGACGGGGAAACGGGGCTCGGGGGTGAAGCAGCTTAGCAGTGGTGGCCCTGAGTGGAGCTCAGGCTGCTGGGCTCCCTGCTGCAGCTCGGTCCTCTCCACATACTGCCTTGCCTCATGGGGGGTGGTGCAGCTTTTATTGACATTCAATAAACTGTACATATTTAAAGTGTATAATTTGGTTAAATCTTGATACATGTACCATATTTTTATGCGTTGTGCAAATAAATTGCACCTTCTATATTTGTTTGACAACTGCTCCCTCCCCCCTCCCCCCCCAGGTATTTTTGTAAGTAAGTTATGCTTTTTTTTTTTTTACAGCAACATGTAAAACAAAAATTGGCGTAGCGATACTTAGGAAAATATCTGGTGGGGAAGGAGCGGTTGACAAAACAAAGGTAGAAGGTGAGCGTTATTTGCGTAAAAATATGGTATCTCACCATGAACCCATCACCACAATTGAGATAATGAACCTCTCCACCACTCACAAACATTCCTCCTGATCCTTTGTTACTCATCATCCTCTGCCATTCCTAGGCAACTCCAATCTGCTTTCTGTCACCGTGGAGTCATTTGCACTTTCTAGAATTTTATATAAATGGAGTCATACAGTATGTACTTGTTTTTGCCTGGCTTCTTCCAATCAGCATAATTATTTTGAGATTCGCCCATGTGTGTACATCAATCGTTTGTTCCAGGCAGTCTCCTGAGCGTACTCAGTCTGTTCCGAGCCTCTCTGTGGTTTTCATAGTCATGGACCCCACCCTCCTTAGCTCTGGTCTTTTCAATCTGAAGAGGTCTCAGCAGGCAGTGGCCCTTGAATATATCTAAACTCAGACCCATCATCTACCCTGTGGGGCAGAGTTGGGGTGACTCCTGGGTTTCTGCCTTGAGCAGATGAGGGGTGTTCACTGGAGAAGGGGGATGCAGGAAGAAGGGCAAGAAGTTCTGCATTTCTCCCTCCCTACCATCTTCACGGGGACAGTGGTGGTTCAGTGGCAGAATTCTCGCCTTCCATGCGGGAGACCCGGGTGCCATTCCTGGCCAATGCACCTCATATGCAGTCACCACCCATCTGTCAGTGGAGGCTTGTGTGTCGCTATAATGCTGAATAGGTTTCAGCAGAGCTTCCAGACTAACATGGAGTAGGAAGAAAGGGCTGGCAACCTACTTCTGAAAATCAGCCAATGAAAACCCAACAGGTGACAATGGTCGAATCTGCAACTGACCATGGGGATGGCGGAGGACTGAGCAGCATTTTGTTCCGCTGTGCAGGGCATCACCATGAGTCAGGGGTCAACTCAATGGCAGCTAACAATGAACGCCATCTTCATAGCTTGCTTCCTAGATCAGAGATGGCTGCAACTACAGGGTCCCTATGTGATTAGCTGGTCTAGCCTGGGGGTCTTGGATCTCAATCCAGAGCTGGCACCCTGGTCCTGCCCTGCACCCCAGTGGAACAGTACTCTGAACCATACTCCTGGCCACTCACCCATGCACGCTTCGAACGAACTTCTCCAACTGCCTCATGCAGGACCTGGCTTCAAAGTGCTTTATGCGTGGCTCCCCATAGGCCCCAATGTCGACGTAGAGCTCTGCCTCATCTCCTTTGGGGTGCACCAGGCCTGGCTGGCTGGGCAGGATGAAGGGGCACAGCCAGATGGGGTAGACCTGGGTGGGCCGGGGAGAGGGAGTTGGAGCTTTTTCTCCACGGGGAAGCTCACAGCACTCTGCAGGCTATGCCCCCTTGCCTGATCACAGCCTTACCAACCGCCTCCCCAGCCCTGGCTGAGAACAACCCAACTCTGCCACACTAGAGGACACAATCTGAGCAGGTCATAGAAGTGAAGGTCACTCAGCCGGGGCCCTGGCCAAGCGGGCTGAGGCCTCACAGGGCAGGCATGCCCACGCCCCGCCAGGAAGGCTCACGTGGATGTCGTTGTGGAAGGTGTGCAGGGCCTGCGGCATGCACTTCATGGGCACCAGCATGTCCTGCACCACGTGGTGCTGCTCATACAGCTTGCGCAGGGTCTCGCCCTGGGTCAGCTTCAGGAGGGAGATCTTAGGAGGTACCATCCAACCAAAGAGGTAGCGGAAAATGGGGTTGTTGCCGAAGGGGATGATGTCCTGAAAGACAAAAGTTGGGGAGGGAGAGAAGGCCCCAAAAAGTGCTGAATGTCTACCACGAGCCAGGGGCCAGGTCCTCTGGTTCAGTGTGGGACATAAAGATGACACGGATACAATTCCCCTATGTGGAGGGGTGTGGTGGTACCTAGAACATCACCATCAGATCTGGGTTTGGATCTCAGCTGTGGCATTTACCAGCTGCGATGAATTGGGCTACTTAACTTTTCTGAGCTCAGTTTTCTTGTCTGTGCAATGGATATGACAGTACAGTGCCTCCTTAGGATTTGCTGTGAGGATCGTGTGATACCATATGGAAGGCACTCGGCCCAGTGCCTGGCACAAAATAAGAGTCCAATTAACAGTAGCTATCATTTCTGTTCTTGTTGTTGAGTCAGAGTAGCTGGCACAGGGTTGACAGGCCATAAATGTTTGAGACAAGAATGCTGTTCACTGAGAAGAGCGATACTCAGAGAGCTGAAGCAACTTCCCTAAGATCACCCAGCCAGGAACAGCTCTCTGGGTGGGTGAGGTCTAGCTCAGGTTCAACGGCAAGACTTTTGGCTTGCAGCAGCCTTAGTGCGTTGCCTGATTACCCTGCATGCCCCGCCCCCATGCCTCAAGCTGCCCTGAGGCAAGAGCCCTCAGGCTCACTCAGCACTGCTCTCTCCAACCACACGTCCTCCTTACCCTCAGCTCCTCCATGGCTCCCATCTGCTGGCAATCCAAACAGTGAAGGGTTTGACCCCTGGCTCACAATATTCCTCCTGCTCCAGGTCCCACTGGCTTCCTGAGCATTACCAGGATAGCCCATTTTCTACCAGAATAGTTACTGGGATAGTCCTTGAAGCCAAGGACATTCACTCATTAATTAGACCATTACAAGTTGCCTACAAGGTCAAGCACCAGGTTCTGTGCTGGGCACTGGGGCTATCAATATAATTGAGACGTGACCCCTGCCTTCAAGACCCTGCTTATCAATGTATCCTGGAACTCACTGTATCAGTACACAGAGTGATGCCTCATTGTCATGGCTGCACAACACTGTACTGCAGGGAGAAGCAAACTATGGCACATGGGACAAATCCAGCCCACCATCTGGTTTTGTAAAATAAAGTTTTATTGGAACACAGCCATGCTCATTCATTAACATATTGTCTATCCCTACTTTCAGACTACAACAGCAGGATAGTTGCACAAGAGGCTTTTATGGTCCAAAAAACCTAAAATATCTACTACCTGGTCCTTTACGGAAAACGCTTACTGAGCCTCGCTCTACTGTATGGCTGCATCATAATTTATTTAATCAGTTCTGTGCCGAAAGACATTTAATTATCTCCAGATTATTCTAGTGATTATTCTTTTTACATGTGTCTTTGTCCACTGGTAAGCATCTATAAGATAAATTCCTAGAAGTGGAAAATTCTGGTTCACATAAAGCAATTTTAATGGATCCTATTTCAAGAACTTGCCCCATTTTATACCCTCCCAAACAACACAGGAGAACTGTTTCCCCACACCCTTGCCAGCACGGTATACTATCAAACATCTGGATCTCTGTTATTCCGACAGGTGAAAAATGAGACTCACTGTAGTTTTGTTTCACTCTTCAATTCTGAGAGAGACTGCATCACTTTTTGTATGCTCAAAAGCCATTCGCATTGTTTTTTTCTGGAAATAGTTAATTATTAGTTAAATGTACCAGTTGGAACAACTCCTTTTCCAAAGTCTCAGCCTCAGAAAGTTCCCATTGTAAACATGTGTCCTATCCTCCTCTCCCAGCTTCTGTCTGCCCCATTAGTCTCGCTTCTGCCTCTCAGTGACCTCAGGTCCTATGACCTTGGCTTCATGCCTGTCCCTACTGTCAACACATGAAGGTCAGTCATTCCAGAGAACCAACCTTGTTTCAGGCCCTCCCCTCCTCGGCTTACCAGCTGCTCTTGCCCTTAATCTGTGTCCAGATAACTGGCCGTGTCTGCTCTGCTGGGCTGCAGGGCCCTGCTACAGATCCAAGGAGCCCAACCTCAGCCAGGCCCCCAGACCCCAAAGCCAGGTCTATGCAGTGGTATCCCAAGTAACAGAAACAGCCAAGGAGCCCTATTGTATCCTTTCTTACTGGTGTTACTTCCCCGTCTTAACCAATCACTTACGCTAAAAATGATGGCACAGAAGGAAAGGGAAAGCTAGGGCAGCAGTAGCTCCTCTTCCTTTCCATCCTCCCTTACTCATCAGTGTTGGTAGGATGCAGCGCAGGTAGCAGGAAGTGTCAGAGAAAACTGAGTTTTGTGCACCATTTCCACTGCTCTGTTAAGAACAAAGTACTTATGCCTGGAGCGTCAAAAGATGAACGGTAACATTCATGATAGTAATTTAAATTTAAAATTTTTCTGTACTTAGAATGACATTTAATAGGAAATATTTATGACAAATCAAGACAGGCCATGGAAAAAGCTTAATGTTTTAGTACCTTAACGGTGCTCTTTGTCTGCTTTTTTGCAGATTGTGTAGCCAGCTGATTGGCCAAGCTGGGGGAGGGGAAGCAATTGGATGGGCCGGGACTGGCCCGGCCCAGGTTTGACGGAATGGACTGATCACCTAGAATACAGCTTCTTCGGGGGCTCAGCACCCAGGCCAGGCCAAATTTGGTTCATTAAAGGGCCAGATTCAGCAGGGAGGAACCTGGGGGGAGGCTGCCAAGGGGAGAAGGAGTTATCCCCAGGGAAGGGAGAAAAAGACAGATGTTTGAAATTGTTTATTACTCTTTCTTTCTAGAAATGTCTTGGCTTCTGCAATTCCATTATAGTGGATGATGCTGTGGTGCTCTGCCCAGATGCCCACTCTAGGGAAGCACCCGTTCCCCCAGGTGTGGGAAATGTTGGTGGCTGATGCTCAGAGCTGAGTCCCTCTCTGGGGAATTGTCCTTGCCTGATGGGAGCTGCCTCATCCAAGTTCACACCACTTCTTCAAGGGCAGCCCACAGTCAATGGCTGGCTAATGGGAGGAGTGGGTGGACAGGGTATAAAGTCCTAGGTCTGTCCCTTGCCTCAAGGTGAGACAACTCTGGAGAACTCCAGAGCAGAAGACAGCAAAATACAACCCATTGGGATCCCCCCTGCTGGCCAAATCTGGCTCACCATCTGCTTTTGTAAATAAAGTTTTATAGGAACACAGCTATGCCCACTTGTCCACACATCGCTTGTGGCTGCTTTCATGCTGCAAAGACAGAGCTGAGTAACTGTGACAGAGACAGTATGGCTGCAAAGCCTACAATATTTACTATCTGGGCCTTTAGTAAAAGTCTACTGACGGGTAGATGTTGTCATTTGTCTATATTCATTGCGTCCAAAATTTCCATTTCAAGCATTCGCCCTCTGACTATCATCACCTCTCTTTCCAGCTCACTCCCTCTAGTACCCTGACTTCAATTCTTCCCCCTCCTGGGACAGCCAATCCACCATAACACCTTGTCAGGAACAGAGCTCTTCCCATCCTTACCCTTCTCCCTGACTGGCTTATATTTCATTACAATCATGCCTTGTAGCTTCAGCAACCTTACCCTACTCACCTTCTATCATACTTGCCTGCAAAATCTCAACCTTGCTTAAATCTAAATCCTCACCTACTCTGCTCCACCCACACGGCTTCCAACACCTGCTGACAATTTGCCTTTTTGCGGAACATTTTATTGTTATTTAGGTGAAAGTTTAGAGAGCAAATTAGTTTCCTGTCCAACAATTTATCCACAGTTTGTTTTGTGACATTGGTTGCAAACCCCTGAATGTGTTGGCACTCTCCCCGCTTCCTCCATGGGTTCCCCATGTCTATTCGCCCAGTTTTCCTACCCCTACCGTCTTTCTGAACTTTGCTTTTGGGCAAATGCTGCCCTTTAGATCTTGTAGAGTTGATTGCTCCAAGGTGTACGTTTTACTGTTCATTTTATTGTATGGCTATAATGTGATCTCCGGAAGTGATCCAAGTTTGAAGGGCGTCTAAGGGCCACAGTGTTGGGGGGAGGTGGGGGTTCCACTAATGAATTTGCATTTCTAACAAGTTCCCAGGAGATGTTAATGCTGCTGGTTAGGGACCAGTTCTGAGAACCACTAGTAGAGTAGTAGTTCTCAAAATTTATTATACATAAGAATCACCTGGGGATCTTGTTAAACTGTACATTCTGATTCTGTATATCTGGGGTAGAAATGCAAACTGTCAGCAGAGAACGAACCGGTCCGAAGCCCTGGTGAAAATCCACAACCGCAACGGCGGGTTTCACTGTAAATTCATGATCACCATCTTAGGCGGGCACAGTGTTGCCTGGCCATCTTTATATTTCCCCAGTTAGCTCACTTCCCGCTCTCCAACAAATGATTTCACAGCTCCTCTCTCAAACCTTCCATGCTCTCTCACCCCGACTCTCAGCTGAAATCCTGGCTTCCTATTCATTGAGAAAATAGAAGCAGTCAGAACTCTCGCACCTTCCCGCCACCCACACCATCCTATTTGTAGCCACTGTCCCCATTTACACTTGTTCCCTCCTGTCGAGTGGATGAACTTTCCAGGCTCCCATCAAAAGGCAAACTCTGCACCTGAGCTCAGGGCTCATCCCCCACCCCTCTCTTCAGGACTTTGCCCTATAAATATACCCCTCTCTCACCTGCACTGTCACTTCCCCTCTCTACTGGGTCATTCCCATTAGCACACAAACATGCTGGAATCTCTCTTTTCCTCAAAGAGCCACAAAAACATCCCCTTCCAGCAATCACCTACTTCTCTGCTTTCCTTCAGAGCGCATCTCCTCAGGTTTCTGTTTCCTATTCTCTTGTGAACCTACTCCTGTCAGGCTTTTGCCTCCACCGCTCAAGGTCACTAATGACCTTCTCATGCCTAAGCCCAGGGGTCAATTTACAGTCCTTGTCTCACTCTGCAGCATGTAACACAGTTGTTTATCCTCTTTCTAGAAACACTGTTTTTACTCAGCTTCTGGGACTCCATGTTCTCCCGGTTTTTCTCCCCTCCGACAGACCACATCTCCTCCTCAAACCTTTGAGGTGGCTGGGGCTGGGCCCTTGGGCCTCTTCTCTTCTCTCTCCACCGTCTCTCATAGGCTCCCATGGCTTTAGTCACATGTCTCTGCTGCTGACACCCACATTTACATCTGCAGCCTCAGGCTCTGCCCCAAAGTCCTCATACAGGCAGCCAGATGCCTGAGTGGATGTCCCACTGGATGTCTGACAGGACCTCAAACTGACATGTCCCAGACCAAACTTCTGATTTCCCTCCATTCATCCCATTGCTCAGGCCCCAAACCTTGGAATCACACCCACGTCCAGTCTATCTGGAAATCCTAGTGGTTGGTTCAGCCTTCACGGTACCTCCTGGATCTGACCCTTCTTTCCTCCTCCACTGCTAACACTCTGGGCAAGCCAAAATCATTTCTTCAGCTCTCCCATTCTTACCCCACAACCTCAGCCCAATCCACTCTCCATCCAGCTGTCAAAGTTATTCTTTTGAAACAAAAATCCTATCATGTCCCTTTTCTGCTCAAAACTCTCCACTGTCTTCCTACTATCAAACAAACCTATTGCCATCGAGTTGGCTCCTACTCATGGCGACCCCATGTTACAGAGTAGAAATGAGTTCCATAGGGTTTTCTTGGCTATAATCTTTAGGGAAGCAGATCAGCAGGGCTTTCTTTCATGACGTCACCAAGCGGGTTCAAATCATCAATCTTTAGGTTAGTAGTCAGGGACCTGTGTTCCTGTCACAGTGATGAAGAGCATTCGAAAGCTAAAACCCTTGGTGTGACTGGGACTTCTAGCAAGAGTCTAAGCCAGAGTCTTTCTTGTCCTAAGCGACTCCATCTTGGATATCTTCTTTGTCATATAATAAAACTCGTCATTTCTGCAAAGCTTTCCACTGTACCCTGACCTAGATAAATGCGGTTTTGCTGCTAGAGGAAGAGTTTGCAGTTAGAAATGGCTGATGCTAAAAAGAGATAATTCAAGACCTATATAGGTGTTAGACAAAAGTGTTAAACATGTGACTTACACATTCAGCCAGTTTTTAGAAAATGCCCTCTTCATTCTCCCTCGAAAAATGTTTCTGTAACCTGTACCTGAATCCTTACAAGGCCCTGTACCTTTTCCATAGCCTAAAAAAAAAACTCATTGCCGTTGAGTCAATTCCGACTCATAGTGACCCTACAGGACAGAGCAGAACTGCCCCATAGGGTTTCCAAGGAGTGCCTGATGGATTCAAACTGCCGACCTTTTGGTTAGCAGCTATAGCTCTTAATCACTACACCACCAGGGTTTCAGCCTAACTCACCTTAAACCTGTAACTAGAATAAGCTAGTGTTACAAGGTTATGGCTTTTCTGTATCAAACCCCCTTTTTCTCTCCTTAAGCATTACAATAACCATTTTCACTTATAATCATCGTAGAACTTTGTTTTATATTTCAACAGAACTCTCCCTCATAATGGTAAAGTCAGTTTAACATAGGCTAGATGGCAACGGGTTTGGTTTGGGGTTTGGGCTACAGATGTTTAGATGCCAGAAAACATGTGATTTTCGTGGTCAGCCAGAATTCTGTCATTGGAGCCATCCCTGCAAAAGATGTCAATACCTGCCAGGATGGTTGACCAAGGTGTTGCCACCTGCAACTATGTAAATGTTAACCCATCAAAACTGTTTTAGCTGTAACCTGCTGTTTGTGTTTTTTTTTCTTCATAAGTCTTTGTATTACTGTAGACCCCTCACCAGCACAGAGTTGGATTTCTCCCAGCACTGTGTCTCCCCATTTTGCAGATCACTTTCTTTGCCATAGTAAAACTCCCTTTGTTTTTAAATTTAAACAGACTATTGAGTGTTTCACTACAACAACACTTAGAATCAAATCTAAAGTCCTTCTTTAGATTTCATCACCATCACGCCCTTGTACTATCAACATTGCCCCGCTCACCCCCTATTATCCAAACCAAAACCCACTGCCATTGAGTTGATTCTGATTCATAACAACTCGATAGGACAGAATAGCACTGCCCCATAGGGCTTAAGAGGCTATAAATCTTTACAGAAGCAGACTGTCACATCTCTCCCACAGAGTGACTGGTGAGTTCCAACCACTGACATTTTGGTTAGCAGCTGAGCACTTTAACCACTGCACCACCAGGGCTCCTTCCCTCTATCATAAAAACCAAACCAAACTGGTTGCCATCCAGTTGATTCCGACTCACAGTGACCTTAGAGGACAGAGTAGAACTGCCCCATAGGGTTTCCAAGGAGCAGCTGGTGGATTTGAACTGCCAATCTTTTGGTTAGCAGCCGAGGTCTTAACCACTACGCCACCAGGGCTCCAACATCTGCAAAACCTCAACATTTAGTGAGTCTAAGTTTCCACCTCTTCTGCATCAGCCACAACGCTGAATGTGTGAAAACCCACAACCACAGGGTCCCACAGAATCTAGCCTCTGGCTATGTTTGACCTCTTCCCACCACCCCCACCCCACCCCACTCTGTCCCATTCACCAGGCTCTAGCCCCAGGGCCTTCTTCCTATTTTTCAATACCAGGCAACCCACTTCAGGACCTGGGCTCTGGCTGCTCCTCTGCCTGGGACGCTCTCCCCCAGAGCGCCGCATGGCCTGCCCATCCCAAGTTCAGGTCCCTGCTCATGGTCATCTCCTTAGAGGCCTTCTCTGACCCCTCTATTTAAAACCCACTGCCCACATCCCTCCACCACCCCATCCACACAAAAGCAGAGATTCCTGTTCACCACCAAGCCATGCTTGATGCCTGCCTCCAGCCCTAGGCAGAACTAGACACTTCTTTTTCTTGTTCCTGTGGCTTTCTATAGGGCTGGGGTCTGTCTGCTGTTCCTCAAGGACAGAAGCAGGCCTGAGTTCCCCAAAGTATGTGGCCCAGCGCCCTACTCTCTGGCACAAAGGAGATGCTCACTAAAAGCTGCTGCTTTAACTGAAGTGGTCAGTTCCCGCAGCAGGAAACGACATTGTTGCTGCTTAAGAAGGCGTTCTAGTCCTTTAGGACAAAGTCGCTCTTTTCCCTTAGGAAAGAGAGATTTTGGCCACAATGTCAAACACTTTGGTGTCCTCCTTGCCCGGCGGGAGAAGCCAGGACTCCTGGGAAATCCGAGCCTCACCTGGAGCTCCCAGAAGATGCTGCGCGTGTGGCGGTGATAGTAGTGCCTCAGGGGAACGTACTCCAGGCCCTCTTGGTTTGTCTTCAGGTAGTTCTCCACGTGCTTGAAGAACCATGGCTTGTAGTAACTCCCAATGCTATTCAGCTGAAATGACAGGGTGCATTGTGATCAGCCACAGATAAGCACCAAATGCCATTAGGGTGTAACGGCGATACCCGGCTTCTGTGCTGCACGCCTGACCCTTTCAAAGCCCTTTCATGTCTATTATCGCCTTTGAGACTCCCAGAAGCCCAGTGAGGTTAAGCACAGCAGGTTTTCACACGCAGAGAGAAGAGGAGCTCAGAGAGGTTAAGTGGTATGTCCAGAGTCAAACGACTAGTTCCTGCTAGTCTAGAGAATTTAGCAACCTGCTCCCTAGCCTGGGGCTCCTCTCAGAGAGAATCTGAAGTGCAAATGTGTCACAGTGTTTGCCACAATGCAGGCTCCATGCAGGTGAATTTTGTTCCCTCCTGCTGCTGGGTCAGTGCTGGTAAAAACACTGAGTGTGTATCATCAAGCCCCACTGGAACCCAAGGCAGCCAGCACTAACTGATCACAGAATGTTTCCTGCTTCCCCTCAGCTGAGCTCCACAGTCCTGGGCACAGTGCTTCATCTAGGCAGCCACCATAAAGTACAGATGGCTCTCAAGAATCAACCAACATGCCACCCTGGCCCTGTACCCCGGGGTCTCTAACTCCTCAATCTTATATTTAGCTGGTGCCTTTTTCAGTCCAAATAAAAGGTCCAGGACTTAACTTGCTGGGTGCCCTGGGGTGACTTAGCTTCTCTGTGCCTCAGCTTCCTCACCCATGAAATCAACTCTGAGCAGATGCTCTTGGAAAGAGGCAGGGTGGTGTCCTAGAAAGAGCCCACATTCTGGGATTGGGTAAGCCAGTTGCCATTAAGTCAGTTCCGACTCCTGGTGACCCTGTATGTGTCCAGAGTAGAAAAGTGTACTCTACAGGGTTTGTGACCTTTTGGAAGTAGATCACCAGGCCTTTCTTTTAAAGTACCTCTGAATGGGTTTGATCCACCAACTTTTGGTTAGAGCCCAGCACTTAACCGTTTGTAACGCTTCGGGTCTCCTCTGAGATTGGGTGCCCAGGCAGCCAGAGCCAAACCACAGCCCAGTCACTCACAAGCTGTGTGACCCTGGGCACATCGCTTTGCACCTCAGTTTTATCACATATAAAACAACAATAAAAATATATACTTTGTGGGAGATTTTTGGTGTTTTTTAGAAATTATAAGCATACACTCATCGATCACCCAGCCTAGTGCTGGTGAATGCTCCTTCCTGTTCTAAACTCCAAGCCCCACAGCCTTCAAGAGGCAACCCACCAGGCCAGGTTTTCCACCCTGGCTGCAGATGTTCAGGCCCCACACCAGACCAGCCTCTCTGGAGGGCAGGGAAAGGTACTGAGTTTTACGGAAACGTAAGATCACAACTAGCTGGGGGATCAGCAAAGGGTTAAGAATAAGTAGGGAGTGAAATGAAGATCAAAGACCACAGCCTTCAGTATGGATTACACCTCAAAACAAAGACAATAAAAATCCTCACAACTGGACCAATAAACAACACCATGATAAGCAGAGAAAATATTGAAGTTGTCAAGGATTTCATTTTACTTGGATCTACAATCAATGCCCACGGAAGCAGCAGTCAAGAAATCAAATGACGCATTGCATTGAGCAAATCTGCTGCAAAAGACCTCTTTAAAGTGTTAAAAAATAAAGATGTCACTTTGAGGACTAAGGTGTGCATCACTCAAGCCATGGTATTTTCAGTCGCCTCATATGCATGTGAAAGCTGGGCAATGAAAAAGGAAGAAGATACAAAAAAAGAGAATTACAGACCGATATCCCTCATTAACTTAGCTGCAAAAATCCTCAACAAAATTCTAGCCAATAGAATTCAACAATGTATCAAAAAAATAATTCACCACAACCAAGTGGGATTCATAGCAGGTATGCAGGGATGGTTCAACATTAGAAAAACAATCAATGTAATCCATCACATAAATAAAACAAAAGACAAGAACTACATGATCTTATCAACTGATGCAGAAAAGGCATTTGAGAAAGTCCAACACCCATTCGTGATAAAAACTCTCAGCAAAATAGAAACAGAAGGAAAATTCCTAAACATTATAAAGGGCATTTATACAAAGCCAACAGCCAACATCATCCTAAACAAAGAGAGACTGAAAGCACTCTCCTTGAGAACAGGAACCAGACAAGGATGCTCTTTATCACCACTCTTATTCAACATTGTGCTGGAGGTCCCAGCCAGAGCTATTAGGCTAGATAAAGAAATAAAGGGCATCCAAATTGGCAAAGAAGAAGTAAAAGTATCTCTGTTTGCAGATGACATCATCTTATACACAGAAAACCCTAAAGAATCCTCAAGAAAACTACTGAAACTAGTTGAAGAATTTAGCAGAATATCAGGATACAAGAGAAACATACATAAATCAGTTGGATTCCTCTACACCAACAAAGAGAGCGTTGAAGAGGAAATCACCAAATCAATACCATTTACAATAGCCCCTAAGAAGATAAAATACTTAGGAATAAATCTAACCAGAGATGTCAAAGGCCTATACAAAGAAAACTATGAGACACTACTGCAAGAAACCAAAAGAGACCTACTTAAGTGGAAAAACATACCTTGCTCGTGGATAGGAAGACTCAACATTGTAAAAATGCCTATCTGCCCAAAGTGATCTACAGATACAATGCAATCCCAATCCAAATACCAGTGACATTGTTTAATTAGATGGAGAAACAAATCACCAACTTCACATGGAAGGGAAAGAGGCCCTGGATAAGTAAAGAATTACTGAAAAAGAAGAACAAAGTGGGAGGCCTCACACTACCTGATTTTAGAAACTATTATACTGCCACAGTAGTCAAAACAGCCTGGTACTGGTACAACAACGGATACATAGAACAATGGAACAGAATTGAGAATCCAGACATAAATCTATCCACGTATGAACAGCTGACATTTGACAAAGGCCCAAAGTCTGTTAAGTGGGGAAAAAACAGTCTGTTTAACAAATGGTGCTGGCATAACTGGATATTCATCTGCATAAAAATGAAACAAGACCCGCACCTCACACCATGCACAAAAAACAACTCAAAATGGATCAAAGACCTAAATATAAAATCTAAAATGATAAAGATCATGGAAGAAAAAATAGGAACAACACTAGGAGCCCTAATATGTGGCATAAACAGTACACAAAACAGTGTCAGAAATGTACAAATACCAGAAGAGAAATTAGATAACTGGGAGCTCCTAAAAGTCAAACACCTATGCTCATCCAAAGACTTCACCAAAAGAGTAAAAAGATTACCTACAAACTGGGAAAAAGTTTTTAGCTATGACATTTCCAATCATGACATGTCACTGCAAAAACTCAGCAACAAAAAGACAAATAAACCAATTAAAAAATGGGCGAAGGATATGAACAGGCACTTCACTAAAGAAGGCACTCAGGTAACTAACAGATGCATGAGGAAATGCTCACGATCATTAGCCATTAGAGAAATGCAAATCAAAACTACAATGAGATTCCATCTCACTCCAACAAGGCTGGCGTTAATCCAAAAAAACACAAAATAATAAATGTTGGAGAGGCTGTGGAGAGATTGGGACACTTATACACTGCTGGTGGGAATGTAAAATGGTACAACCACTTTGGAAATCGATTTGGTGCTTCATTAAAAAGCTAGAAATAGAACTACCATAAGATCCAGCAATCCCACTCCTTGGAATATATCCTAGAGAAATAAGAGCCTTTATACGAACAGATAGATGCAAACCCATGTTCACTGCAGCACTGTTTACAATAGCAAAAAGATGGAAGCAACCAAGGTGCCCATCAAAGGATGAATGGATAAATACATTATGGTATATTCACACAATGGAATACTATGCATTGATAAAGAACACCGATGAATCTGTGAAACATTTCATAACATGGAGGAATCTGGAAGGCATTATGCTGAGTGAAATTAGTCAGTTTCAAAGGGACAAATATTGTATGAGACCACTATTATAAGAACTCGAAAAGCAGCTTAAACAGAGCAGAAAATATTCTTTGAAGGTTACGAGAGCGGGGAGGGAGGGAGGGAAGAAGGGGATTCGCTAATTAGGTAGTAAACAAGAACTAATTTAGGTGAAGGGAAAGACAACACGCAACACAGGAGGGGTCAGCACAACTGGACTAAGCCAAAAGCAAAGAAGTTTCCTGAATAAACCGAATGCTTCTAAGGCCAGTGTAGCAGAGGCGGGGGTTTGGCGACCATGGTTTCAGTGGTCACCTAGGTCAACTGGCATAATAAAATCTATTAAGAAAACATTCTGCATCCCATTTTGGGGAGTGGGTCTGGGGCCTTAAACACTAGCAAGCGGCCATCTAAGATGCATCATTTGGTCTCGACCCACATGGATCAAAGGAGAATGAAGAACACCAAAGACACAAGGTAATTATGAGCCCAAGAGACAGAAAGGCCCACATAAATCAGAGACTACATTAGCCTGAGACCAGAAGAACTAGATGGTGCCTGGCTACAATCGATGACTGCATGACAAGGAATATGACAGAGAATCCCCGGAGGAGCAGGAGAACGGTGGGATGCAGACCTCAAATTCTGGTAAAAAGACGAGACCTAATGGTCTGACTTAGACTAGAAGGACCCCGGAGGTCATGGTCCTGAGACCTTCTGTTAGCCCAAGACAGGAACCAGTCTCAAAGCCAGCTCTTCAGACAGGGATTAGACTGGACATAAGATAGAAAATGATACTGGTGAGGAGTGAGCCTTGTGGATCAAGTAGATACATGAGACTATGTGGGCAGCCCCTATCTGGAGAGGAGATGTGAAGGCCGAGGGGGACAGAAATTGGCTGAATGGACACAGAAATATAGGGTGGAGAGAAGGAGTGTCTGTCTCATTAGGTGGAGAGCAACAGGGAGTATATAGCAAGGCGTATATAAGTTTTTGCATGAGAGACTGACTTGATTTGTAAACTTCCACCTAAAGCACAAAAAAAAATTGAAAAAAAGAAAAAGGAAGATAGAAGAATTAATGCCTTTGAATAATGGTGTCGGTGAAGAATTCTGAATACACAACAGACTGCCAGAAGAACAAACAAATCTGTTTTGGAAGAAGTACAGGCAGAATGCTCCTTAGAAGTAAGGATGGTGAGACTTTGGCTCACGTACTTTGGACATGTTATTAGGAGGGACCAATCCCTGGAAAAGGACATCATGCTTGGTAAGCAGAGGGTCAGCAAAAAACAGGAAGACCCTCAACGAGATGGACTGACACAGTGGCTGCAACAATGGGCTGAAACACAGCAAGGATTGTGATGATGGCACAGGACCAGGCAGTGTTTCTTTCTGCTGTACATAGGGCCTCTATGAATCAGAACCAACTTGACAGCACCTAATAACAACAAAGACAGAGAGAGAAATAGGCCACGCAGGAGAGGCTGACTGTTGATTGTTTCTAGGGAGGAAACCAGCAGGAGCAAAGACAAGAAGTGAGCAAGCCTGGAGAACAATCACAATGATATGCGCAGAGTGTCCACCTTCCAGACAGGCATCTGGGCTCTTTATCCCCTCAGTAACTTGTCATGGCAGGGCTTGTCCCTGTGTCACTGATGGGGAATTGAGAATCTTCAAAGGTGAATAGGCTGCCCAAGGCTGCACAGCTGCCACTGGGCTGCCACAGTGCAAAGATTCAAACCCCACAGCATGTTGCAAAACAAGGCCAGAGCCAGAGGGCAGAGAGCTTTCAACAATGGAGTCTGGAATGTGGGAGTTATTTAAAACAAAAAAACATATAAAACTATGAATTTTTTCCCTGATTCCAAAAGCAATACGTACTTTCTGAAAACTTCAAACACTGTAGAAAACGTAACTTGGAAAGTGAAAAACCCCTGTTGCCTAACCCTCCAGGGATAATGGCTGAAATTGATACTTACTAGGCTTTATTTTCTGTACATATACACACACACAATTCATAAAATGGGACCATCCTATGCATGTTGTTGTTGTTGTTGCCAGGTACTGTCAAGTTGATTTGGACTCCTAGTGACCCCATGTGACAGAGTAGAACTGCCCCTTGGGGTTTTCTAGGCTGTAATCTTTATGTGAGCAGATCACTAGGTCTTTCTCCTGTGGAGCCAATAGGGGGTTCAAACCATCAACCTTACAGTTAGCAGCTGAGCACTTAACTGCTGCCCACCAGGGCTCTTTATCCTATGCATGCTGTTGGCAATTTGCTTTTCCTACTTATATCACACTTGGTTGATCCTGAGCAGGTTACTTAATCTCTCTGAGCCTCATTTGCTGCGAGGCGAAGATTGAGACATTAACTAAGACAGGGAGCAGAGGCCCTGAGATCAGAGGGTACCTGTTTGAGAAATTGCGAAGAGACTGCTGTGGTTAGAGGAGAAACAAGTAAAAGAGAAATAGGCTATAGGGTTTTGTTTTTTTTTATCAGAGAGGTAATAGGGGGTTGAGTACGGAACCTAGAGACTTAGTAAGACAAGGAACAGAGGAGCCCCAAATCTGCAAACAAAATAACAAGAAATGGGCCAGGGCACAGAAAGAAAGCCATTCTCCAGAACAATGGGGCAGGGTATCTAAAAACAGACTGCAAACTTCTTTAAAGTTGCCTTTCAGAAGCAGTTGGAGAAGACCAGGCCCAGGGACATGTGCAGAATATCCACCTGTGACCCCTGTGTGACCTTCCACCAGGGGCAGTGAGAATCCACCCAGGGAGCGGGGAGCGGGAGACTGCGCAGGTACCACACCCCATAATAAGCTCTGCTATGAATCCCAGAGGCCTCCAGGACAGGAGCCATCTTGGAAAGCTGCTGCAAGTGCACCTTAGTTAACATATCCCCCGCCTGTGCCTATGAATAAACATGAATCTTTTCCCACCTAAGAACTTTTAAAAACTCAGGCCAGTCTTTTGTTCTGTGAGATGAGGGTACGCGTTGCTCTAGGCCCTCCTCGTCTGTGCTTGCGAGCCTCTTCAATAAAGCTTTGCTCGTGTGGAAAACTACGTGCCTTACCTGTTCATTCTTGACCAGTGAGAGGCAAGAACCTTATTCCGGTAACATAACTACTCCTGGGGTGCTTGAGAAGATTAAAAGATCTAATGTACTAAGTTCCAAGTGTGCTGCCCGGTCCACAGCAGGGTGCAGCATCAGTTCCCTGCTTCTCATTGCCTCTTGCCCCACTCTATGCTGGAGCCAGGCAGCCCCTCGCCCCTTACCCTCTGGCAGCCAGCACCTGCAGCTTGTCTGGCATCACCCTCCTGTGTTAGCCCACTCTGCTAATAGGTTACTCTGCAGGGAGAGAGCCAGGGACCAGACATGCCAGGGAACTAGGGCTGAAGAGCCTGTTTGCCCAAATCAGCTTTAGTGTAGATCCTAAGGGGCAGGGCAAGGGCACCATACATCAGCCTCTGCCTGTGAATCAAAGGAGAGTGAAACCCAACAGAAAGCAGAGCAACTTCACCCAACCCCAGGTAGGGCCTGACCGTATACTTGGCTGTGGTGCTGGCTGCAGAATGGAATCGAGACTCTGGGGTACCTTGATCACAGGTGCTCCTGTTGCTCACGAGCTCATCAGGGCCATCCATGCCAGAGAAGCCCAGGGTCGGGTACAGAGCCCAGACCATATGTCTGTCCCAGAACATACTTGGGTTGGGGAGGCCAGGTGACTGCAAGCGTTCCAGCTCCAGCCCTAACACTTCCTCCCCTGTAAAATGAGGTAGGTTGCCTCCTGGCAGGGCTGCAGTGAGTCTTCCACAGGACACAGTCGCAAAGAACCTATCACAATGCCTGGCACACTTCCTGTGCAGCCTTCCAAACAGGAACGTTTGGAAGAAATGTTCCTGCAATGAAAAGTCTACGTGTTATGGTTTCTACCATTGTCTGTGGCCAGCCCTGTTCCCATCAGGTCTTGCTCCTCAGGGCACATGACAAATGTCTGTGGGCCTTCAGGTCTGGTCCCTCTGCCACTGATGCCAAGGGAGCAAGGCTCTCTGGTCTTGATCTTCTCCTGGGGAAACACAGTAATTGGGTCAGGGTGTTCGAACATGTGAAAAGCTGTACAAACTCACTTGTCCAATCATAACTGTCATGGTTTGAATTGTGTCCCCCCAAAACGTGCGTATCAACTTGGTTATAGCATGTGTGGTTGTCCATTTTGTGATTTTAATTTTATGTTAAGAGGATTAGGGTGGGATTGTAACACCACCCTTATACAGGTCACCTCCCTGATCCAAGATAAACAGAGTTTCCCCCAAGAGATAAAAGGAAAGGGAAGCAAGCAGGGAGTTATAGACCTCAAACCACCAAGAAAGCAGCACCAGGAGCAGAGCGTGTCCTTTGGACATGGGGTCTCCGGGCCTGAGAAGCTCCTGGACCAGGGGAAGATTAAGGACAAAGACCTTCCTCCAGAGCCTACAGAGACAGAAAGCCTTCCTCTGGCGCTGATGCCCTGAATTCGGATTTCTAGCCTACTAGACTGGGAGACAATAAACTTCTCTTTGTTAAAGCCATCCACTTGCGGTATTGCTGTTATGGCAGTGGTGGATGACTAAGACAGTAACCTTAGATAGTAGCTAGTACGTCAAACAGATTATAGCAGAGCCATTTTAGATAGAGTAGGGGTGGCAATGCCCCTTGAGTCCCTAGCTGAACTTTACTACCTCTGAGAAGTAGGACAACCTCTCTGGTCCAGATATCCTTGCTAGGTGTATCTATTCAACGCACACTGACAGGGCTCTGGCCAGGGTCAGGCAGAGCCAGAGGCTGGGAAGGCCAGGCCCAGCCCTGGCCTTGAACATGGGTACTTTGGCTCCATGCCCCAGAGTTCCCACCTCTGTTCCACGATCCCCCTCTCCAGTGCTCACCACAGTGTCCCACAAGGAGTGGGTGCTCAATCAATGTTTGTGGATGATGATAACTCTAGAAGCTGAGATGTAGGGGAATGAACACCAAACTGGGAGTCAGAGACTGGAATTTAAACCCGCCTCACGCTAGCTGTGTGTCCTCAGGAGTTGTTTTTCCCTCTCTTGGCCTCATTTCCTTATTTAGAGAGGGGATTGTACCAGATGATTTTCGAGGTCTTTCCAACTTTGAAGTGTTTTAACTCAATAAATACAGACCAAGAGCTTTAAGAGAACCCCCAAGACTATGGGCTCCAGACACACTGCTAACTCAGAACTGAAGCCACTCCCAAAGCTCACTTTTCAGACAACAATTAGACAGGCCTAGAAAATAAACGATAATACACATGAGGAAGGTGCATCTTAGTTCAATCAAATATACGAGACCAAATGGGTAACTCCTGCCCAAAAGTAAGACAAGAGGTCAGGAAAAAGGTCAGGAAGGGACAGAAAATCTGGAGGAATGGACACAGGGAAGGCGGGGTGGAAAGGAGAGTGCTGTCACAGTGCTGGGATTGCAACCAATGTCACGGAACAATATGTGTATAAATTTTTGAATGAGAAACTAACTTGAGCTGTAAACTTTCATCTAAAGCACAATAAAAAACAAAATTGAAAGGCGTTTGTTGCTACATTAATTAAAGTAATGAAAAGACTGGAAGCAGCTTAAATTTCCAGCAATAGGGCAATAGTTTAGTAAATGAGAGTGCATTTGCTCAATGAAATGTTCTGCAGACATTAAATACAACCTCATAGTAAAGAGGGAAACCCTGGTGGCGTAGTGGTTAAGTGCTAGGCTGCTAACCAAGAGGTGGGCAGTTCAAATCCACCAGGCACTCCTTGGAAACTCTATGGGGCAGTTCTACTCTGTCCTACAGGGTTGCTATGAGTCAGAATTGACTCGACGGCAGTGGGTGTGTGGGTGTAGTAGTAAATGGAAATGCTTGTCACACTAAACGAGAAGAGCAGGTTATATATTTGAACAGGTTATCAAAGCCGAAGACCAACAAGCCATAAACTAGGCAAAGAAATGCTCGACTTGGCAAGTGACCCGAGAACTGCAAAATAAAGCCAGGAGATACTATTTTTAACCCTATCAGGCCGGTGAAGCCTAAAGAGTGATACTATCTGGGGCTGGTAGGAATGTAGGGACATTCTTTTGAGGCTCTTCTTTTGAGGGCTCTTAGGAGTTATCTATCACTATTAATGGGCTCAAATCCTTGGGCCAGGAATTTCATTTTTTTGACTCAACCCTAGAGAAATTATTGTACAACAGGGCAAGGAGAAACATGAAAAAATCTTCAGCGCGATCTCATTTGTAAGAGCAAGATATTTTAAGGAACATAAATGATATCAGTAAGCAATGAGTTAAATAAGTTATTTTCACCCAACACCTGAATACTATGAGATGAAACACATGTATGTTCACACACACACACGCAGAGAAATAACTCTAGAAGAACACACACCGAACTGTGACTAGCGGTTATCCTGGAGTGTGCCTGGGGGTGGGGAGATGCACTTTAACTTTTTCTGTGTTTATTTCAATATTGTTATACTACTTTTGTAATTAAAAAACTTAAAAAAAAATCTATGCACAGAAAAAGAGAAGAAAAAAATATACCAAACACATTAGCAACAGTTGGCTTTGGGTCATGTTTGTACGCAGAGTCTTTTCTTTCCTTTTATTTGCTTATACTTTCCAAGTCTCTTATGATAAGGACAAATCCTTTCAAAATGGGGGGAAAATGCTGTTAAAACGTACGTGGTATAAACTGAATAAAGTGTCAATCTGAATTCCAAGGCATCACATCAGCCTCCATCACCAAAGAAGACATTCGGGTAACTAACAGGCATGTGAGGAAATGCTCGTGATCATTAGCCATAAACCCACCCACTGTCCTCAACTCCATTCCGACTCATAGTGACCCTATAGGACAGAGTAGAACTGTTCCATAAGGTCTCCAATAAGCAGCTGGTAGATTCATACTGCCAACCTTTTGGTTAGCAGCCGTAGCACGATGACTTGGCTCTTAACCTCATTAGAGAAATGCAAATCAAAACTACAATGAAATACCATCTCACACCGACATTACTGGCATGAATCAAAAAAACAAAATAAGAAATGTCGCAGAGGCTTTGGGGAGATTGGAACTCTTATGCACTGCTGGAAAACAATATGGCTCTCCCTTAAAAAGCTAGAAATAGAAATACCATACAATCCAGCAAGCCTAGTCATCAGCATATATCCTAGAGAAATAAGAGCTGTCACACAAATAGACATACGCACACCCATGTTCATTGCAGCATTATCCACAACAGCAAAAAGATGGAAGCAACCTAAGTACCCATCAACAGATGAATGGAGAAACTATGGTAATACTACGCAGCGATAAAGAACAATGATGAATCCATGAAACATCTCACAACATGGATGAATCTGGAGGGCATTATGCCGAGTAAAATAAGTCAATCACAAGGGACAAATACTGTATGAAACCATTATTATAAAAACTCCATGAAAAGGTTTGCATACAGAAAGAAACAATCTTTGATGGTTACGAGGGAGGGGAGGGATGGGAAGGGAAAAACACTCGAGTATAGATAAGTGGTAAATTTGGTGAAGGGTAAGACAGTACACAGTACTGGAGAAGTCATCACAACTCGACCAAGGCAAAGTCATAGAAGCCAAACTCCCTGAGGAACTGAATTACTGGGTTGAGGGTCAGGGACCATAGTCTTGGGTGCCACCTAGTTCAATTGGCATAACATTTATAGAGAAAATGTTCTAGTTCTAATTTGGTGAGTAGCATTAGGGGTCTTAAGAGCTTGTGAGTGGCCGTTTAAGATACTTCACTCGTCCCACCCAGTTCGGAGCAAGGGAGAATGAAGAAAACCAAAGAAACAATGGAAAAATTCATCCAAAGGACTACTGGACTACAACTACCACAGCCTCCACCAGACTGAGTCCAGCACAACTAAGTGGTACCCGGCTATCACTGCCCGACTGAGTCTAGCACAACTAGATGGTGCCTGGCTACCACTGCCACTGACAGGGATCACAATAGAGGGTCCCGCACAGTGCTACAGAAAAATGTAGAACAAAATTCTAACTCATTAAACAGAAAAGAAAACCAGACTTACTGGTCTGACAGAGACTAGAGAAACCCTGAGAGTATAGCCCCCGGATACCCTTTTAACTCAGTACTGAAATCACTCCTGAGGTTCACCCTTCAGCTAAAGATTAGACAAGCCCATAAAACAAATAATACATGTAGTTCAACTGCATGTACAAGACTAAATGGGCACACCAGCCCAGGGGCAAGGACAAGAAGGCAGGAAGGGTTAGGAAAGCTGGACGAATGGAAATGGGGAAGCCAAAGTCAAGAATGGGAGAGTGTTGACAAGTTGCAGGTCGGCAACCAATGTCACAAAACAATATGTGTATTAATTGATTAATGAGAAACTAATTTGCTCTGTAAACCTTCATCCAAAGCACAAAACAAAACAAAAAAACCCAATGGGGGTGGCGGGGGGCAATCAATCTCCAACTTTGGCTTTGTCATCTTATGGAAGCATTACACTATCTTTTGTAAAAAGATATAAAATGCGGTTGTTGTGAGGATCAAAGATTACACCTCTCAAGAAGCAAGCCCATGCCTGGTAGGTGGTAGGGGCACGGTAAACAGAAGTTTTCTCACTGCCCACAAAAGCCTGGACTTCAAGTCTTGTTGCCTGACCCCAGGTAGGCTGACCCAGGGAGCAGCTTCAAAGAGGGCGGCTGCCAGGTCAGGGTGGGGTGAAGGTTCCAGCCTCCCCCATGTCTCCCTTCTCTTCAGGCCTCAGTCCACAGAGGTGACACCTGGCCTACCTTGCTGGGCTCTGCTTCGTCTGTCATGACGCCTGTCATGATGACGGCCTCATCCAGGGAGTATAGCAGCCCTTCCACGAAGTGGTTCTCCAGCTGCTGGGACTCGCGGGAGAACTTGTCACAGATATTCTCCAGGCCCCGTACTGGCTCAAAGCGCAGCTTGACGTACTTCTTGGCAGGGATGATGCGGATCTCAGCGGTCACCAGGAAGCCCAGTGTCCCACAGGACCAGGGCACAGCATAGAACAGATCTGAGTTTTCAGACTGTGAGATAGAGGCAACACAGAGAGCTTGAACCCTGGACCTCACATTCTCGTATGTGTTCAATGGGGGAACAAAGAACCTAGGGTCTCAGCCAGGAGGCCTAGGCTAAGATCCTGTTCTGTTACTATTTCGCTGTGTAAACCCATACAAAGAATTTTACAAACTGTACTTTCTGGGATTCAATTTTCCCTTCTGTGTAATAGGGGTACAACTCTTCTGCAGCTTCAACACAACTTTTGGCCTTATATTGCCCTCTGTATCGGAGATGCTCACTGAGAGAGCATCTTCCCTTCTCCACCCAGGCACAGTACCTGAGCCACAGCTAACCAGGAATGAGGCCATGACCAGCACTGCCCAAAGACCCAAAATGGGGGACTAAGGGGCACAGGTACCAGGCCAGGCTGAAAAAAGAGCTGAGCCTTATTGAGAGTCAAAGTAACCAGGAAACATTAAAATGCCTTCCTTCTGGGCTGTTACTAAAAGTTTTTTTTTTTTTAATTTTATTTTTGGTGAAAATATACATAGCAAAACCCACTGCTATTCCAGTTTCTAGACATAATGATCAGTGACATTGGTTACATTCTTCACATTGTGCCAACATTCTCGTTATTTTTGTTACAGTTGTTTCACTTCCATTTATTTAATCTCCCTGCCCTCTAACCTCCTCATCTGTGCCTTAAGATAGCTGTTGACCCTTTGGTCTTAAACAGATTTTTCTTTTTTTTTTTTTTAAAAGAAATGCAATACTCAGGGGTGACAATCTTTATTCTTTGGGCTAAACTCTTAGTTTAAAGGTGACTGCAGGGGATATTTTCAATTCAAGATCTGAAGAGCGACTCAGAGCCATAGTCTGGGGGATTCCTTCAGCCTCAATAGGTCTAGTAAGTCTGGATTCTTTAAGAAAATAATTCTGTTCCACAATTTTCTCCCTCCTTATCAGGATTCATCTCTTGTCTCCCTGAGTAGAACATTCAGAAGCTGTAGCTGGGCACCATTTAGTTCTTCTGGTCTGGGCTGTTACTAAAATTTACAAAGCCTTTTCAGTCCATTAGCTTGTGTAATCCTCCCAACACCCAGGGAGAGAAAACATTGATATTCTCATTTGACAAGTAAAGAAATGCAGGCTCCAAGAGGTGACATAACTCACCCAAGGCTTCTCAGAAAGTCAAAGGCAACAGTGCCAGGCAGGGCAGGACTGATCAGTAAAACGGTATGTACTGGCTTGCATTGAGCAAAGTACTCACGGGCAAAACTGTATTTATTTGCTAATATATGGTGAGCAGTTTCACAAGGGTTTCACTGCATCTTTGACATGATGGGGGATAGGTGAAATTGTGCAGATTGCTGGGAAGACAAAATTGGGCCCGTACATACCTTATTGGGTAATCTGGCCCTGACCGTGGCTCAGGCAAGAAATGTGCACCTCCCAATCCAGCCTTCTTCCTACAACACGTATCTGGTTCTATACATCTGTTTCTAACTTCGCCATTTTCCTGTTTTGGTTTTTGTCTTGAAGACAGACAGCCGACTTCTCCCTGGCTAATCTAATTCAGATTCTTTGATTAAATAAGGCTCCTTTTGAAAAATGCCGGCCTTGTCTTGGCTTTCCCAAGACGACACCCCTGTGCAGTCTCTGCTAAACCTGGGAGGCCTCGGTGGCGAGCAGGGTGGGTGAGGGGAGCTGGAGCAGAGAAGCTCCATGGCAGGCCAGCAGAAGCCTCCAGAACAGCAGAACTGGGCTACCACCTAATCACACTGTCATGATCTCAACAGTGATAACCATGCACCTGCTATGTACTGGGCTTGATGCCAGGAGATTCACATATAATATCAACTTCCTCCTCCTGACAATGCCTTTATTAGATAATGGAAGTGAGCCTCAGAGGAGGGAGGTGATTCATGAAGGTTTGTCTCCTTTGTCTGTTGATAAGAAGCAGGTTAGAGGGCAAGGCCCAGGCAAGTGTTTAGGGAAATGTGCTGAACAGATGTGAGTCCTGAAAAGGGTCTCTCTCATCCAAGATCAGAGCTCCCAAGTCCTTCCCTGGGCTCTCTTTTGTGAGGCCACCCTCTGGTGACTTCTGAAACATCCACTTCAAAAGGCTCAGACTCTCCCTCCCATCTCAGTGCCCCTTAAACATGCTAGCAGGGATCTGAGTTTATTCGAACTTTTAATCCAGTCCCACTTTTTAGGGTAAGAAGTCTTAAATGTTTGTGTCCCACTCTGGGTGGTAGGATTATCTTTTATTTCTCCAAAACAGTTCCTCTTAATGCTTTTAGCTACACCTCACATCTAGCAATATGGTATAAGGAACATGAATGGCTAAGGGCATAGATCTGGGAACCACATTATGTGAGTTTGAATCCTAGCTCAGCCATTTACTAGCTGTATGACTTTGGGCAAGTTTATTAATCTCTCCGTGCTTTAGTTTTCTATCTGTAAAATGGGGATATTACTACTATTTACCTCATAAGTTTGTGGAAGAACTAAATGCATTAACATATATAAAGCATTTAAATAGAGCCTGAATAACTATAACCAAAGCAAACCCATTGCTGACAAGTGGATTCGGACTCATAGTGACCCTAGAGGACAGAGTAGAACTGCCCCACAGGGTTTCCAAGGCTGTAATTTTTACAGCGGCAGACTGCCACATCTTTCTCCTACGGAGTGGCTGGTGGGTTCAAAATGCCAACCTTTCACTTAGCAGCTGAGCAATTAACCACTGAACCATCTGAGCTCCTTCTGAATAACTATAAAGGGCTATATTAACGTTTGTTACTATCATGGGTAGAGACCTAGGCTGAACAAGTGTTGGATGCATCCCTGAAGCATTTGAAAGGAAGCATCCCTAAGTGAGCCACTTCCCCACCCCTGAGATCTTTGATGCCCAGGCTGGTGTGGACGCCCCCCATTCCTAAACTCACCGGCGTACATCGCACAAAGCTGCCATCAGCTAGGACCAGCTCATAGGCTGTACAGATGTGCTGGAACAGACCATACTTGTGGGATGACGACTCGATGCCAGTGCCCATGATCAAGCCCCCTGCAGAGACACACGTGTTAGCCAGGGAAGGCTGCAGGGTGCAGGGTGGGAACTGCTTGAGTACAGGGCACCTCACTGGAACTGGGGGAGCTCATGGCATGAGGGGAGCAGGGCAAAGATAGAAGAAATGGGGCTGCTGACTTAGGGAAGAGTTCAGAAAAGAAAAGGAGGGCCTGCCTGGAGGCAGGGAATGGGTGGGAAAACCCTGTCAAGGGTGCTCATAGCCTCAGCTCTTGCTACACCCAACTCAGAAAACTGTGCATTCATGTCAAGAGGGACCTTGGTAGGGTGGCAGGAAGCTGTGTCTCAGGGGAATAGTTAAAAGAATTGCAGGTGTCTCCCTTGGAGAAGAAAAGATTTTGGGGCTGTGAATTCTGTGGAAGGGAAGAGAAACTAGACATTCTGTTCCACAGGATAGAGTTAGGAGCAATGGATACAAGTCACAGAGAAGCAGCTTCTAGCTAGAAATAAGAAGTACTGTCTGGTAACTTGAGCTGTTCAGAAATGGAATGGCAGGCAGTGATTGCCCTGTCATGGCAGCTGGGTGAGTAGAGACGGATGACTTCTGCTGCAGATGGAATAGAGGTGGATGGTGAGGAAAGGCCCTCAACTCTGATTCTGGCATTCTCTGACTCCTCTTGCCCCTTAACATGAGGTGCTTACCTACGGTGAGGTCATCGAGCTCGGGCAACACAGGCAGAGTCCAGCCAATGGAAGTCAGCAGGGCAGTCACCTGACCCATGGTCACCAAGGGCTCCACACGGACAATCTGTTGACACAAGAAAAGAGACCCTGGGTCACATGGAAGCTGCCAAGACTAATGGGGACGTGCAAAGCATGTCATTCCAAATTTTCCAAATACTCAGCGCCGGGTTTACTCATAGCCTTTGTGGACTCTTTCTAGAACATTACACTGCCTTTAGTCACAGTGAATGTGATTTCTGGCTCTGGGTTTACCAGTATTTAATTTCATCCTTTCAAGTATCATTATACTTACTGCTTAGTTTTGGTGTTTGTTCTGCCTCCTAGATTATAGAAAAAACATTCATTTGGAAGATACAGCATCTATTAGGAAGGAAATGAAAATGATCCATCCTAATTCTTCAGAGTTACCAATGTTTATTCTGGAGTGTATTTACTTTCAGCTTTTTTTCTATGCATAATTATATTGCTATTTTGTATGGCTTAATGCAACACATATATAGTGCACAAACGATGTATCGCATTGGGCAAATCTGCTGCAAAGGACCTCTTTAAAGTGTTGGAAAGCAATGATGCTACTCTGAGGACCAAGGTGCACCTGACCCAAGCCATGGTATTTTCAATCGCCTCATATGCATGTGAAAGCTGGACAATGAATAAGGAAGACAGAAGAGTTGATGCCTTTGAACTATGGTGTGGGCAAAGAACACTGACTATATCATGGCTGCCAGAAGAACGAATAAATCTCTCTTGGAAAAAGTACAGCCAGAATGCTCCTGAGAAGCGAGGATGGTGAGACTTCCTTTTACATACTTTGGACATGTTATCAGGAGGACCCAGGCCCTGGAGAAGGACACCCAGCTTAGTAAAGTAGAGGGTCAGTGAAAAAGAGGAAGACCCTTATTAGATGGATTGACATAGTGGCTGCAACAATGGACTCAAACATAACAACGATTGTGACGATGGTGTAAGACTGGGCAGTGTTGCATTCTGTTGTACATAGGATCACTATGAGTCAGAACCGACTTAACAGCACCTAACAACAAACCTGAAAAAAAGACAAAATACACGAAACGACAGTTTTCAGATTCTGGACGTTAGGCAATGAAAGTCAGTGATCCTTCAGAGATAAGAAATAAACAAGGTGAATTCTATGAATGCCCCAGCTAACTGCCTGGAGAGAGTATCCAGGCCTCAGCGCAGGAAGGGGGAACCCAGGTGGAGTTCATCGGACTCCCTGAGTTGAGTAGATGGAGATGAGAGCCCCTAAAAGACCAAGGTAGCTAGAATTTGCAGGAGAGTAGACAGTTGTACAGAAAGAAAACTTGGAAGAACTTCAAAGGATGCCCCTCAAGTATTTAACTGAGTGGCGATCAAGGCACACACGTGAGGAATTGCCAGAAGCTAAAGTCAAGGAGGGTCAGGAGCGCCGGTGGAGCAATGGTTAAGCACTTGGCTGCTAACCAAAAAGTCAGCAGTTTGAACTCACCAATGGCTCCATGGGAGAAAGACCTGGTGATCTGCTCCTATGAAGATTATAGCCTGGGAAACCCTATGGAGCAGTTCTACGCTGTCATATGGAGTCACTACGAGTCAGAATCGATTCAACGGCATACAATAAGAACAAGGCCTGGAAAAGAACCACTGGAAAGAATATTAGCAGGGGCTCATACATGTCAGCAGCCAGTGTCTGTTCCCATGAGCTAGACTGGAAAACCTCATGATTCATAGGGCATTGCGTAGAGTACTGAGAAGAGTCTTGCCTCAGCAGTGCAGAATAATTAGCTCTAGATTAAATGCTGTTCTGACCCCACCTAAAAAATAAAGACCCAACAGGATCAAACTATTTCCAAGTAACTTAATTGCATCCCAGAAGAGAGCTCAAGAAGATTTATATAAATACAAAACTATCCAGCACCCAAAAAGGTAATGTTCACAATATCTAGAATCCAATCAAATGTTACCAAGCATATAAAAAGACAGGAAGATACAACCTATAATAAGGAGAAATATCAATTAATCAAAATAGACCCAGAACTGATGCAGACATTAAAATTAGCAAACAAGGACATTAAAATAGTTTTAACTGTATCCCCCATGTTAAAAAAGTTAAGCAGAGACACTAAAAGATATTTAAAAGGCCCAAAATGAACTTTTAGAAATGAAAAGCATAATGTCTGAGATGAAAAATATACTGGATGGGATTAATGGCAAATTAGATATCACAGAAGAAAAGATTAGTAAATTTAAGTACATAGCAACAGAAAATAGCCAAAATAAAACTTGGAGAGAAAAAGCAATTTTAAAAAATGAATACAGCATCAGTGAGCTGAGCTATGGACAACTTCAAGTGGCCTGTTACATGTGTAACAGCAGTCCACAGAAAGGAGGAGAGAAAGGGGGAGGCAGAAAAAATATTTCAAGAAAAATTGGCCAAAAAAAATCCAAATTTGGTGAAAAATTATAACCTTACAGAACCCCAAGCACAAGAACTATGAAGAAAACTATGCCAAGGCACATCATAATCATATTGCTCAAAACTAGTGACAAAAGCTGCTAGAGAAAGAAGACATACAGAGGAGCAAAAGTAACAATGACAGGATTCTCGTCAGAAACATGACAAGCAAGAAGACAGTGAAGCAATGCCTTTAAAGTACTGACAGAAAAAACCCAAAACTGTCAACCTGAAATTCCATACCCAATGATAATATCTTTAAAAAACAAAGGCAAAATAAACATATTTTCAGACATACGAAAGCCAAAAGATTGATCACCAGGAAAACACTATACAAGAAGTGTCAAAGAAGGTCCTTCAGGCAGAAGGAAAGTAAAACCAGATGGAAATACGAACCTACACAATCGAACGAAGAAGCATCAGAAATAGTGGCCACATGGGTAAATACGTAAGATTTTTTCCTTATTATTAAATTTCTTTAAAAGATAACTAACTGTTAAAAAAATAATAATGCAGTGTGGGATTTATAATTTAGAAGCACGTCAATAGTAGCACAAAGGCCAGGAGGAGAGAAATGAAAGTATATTATTGTAGGATGCTTATGCTATATGTGTAATGGTATAACATCATTTAAAGGTAGACTGTGATAAGTAAAGTGCATACTACAAACCCTAAAAAACCCGTTGCTGTTGGGGTTCTGACTCATAGGAATCCTATAGGGAAGAGTAGAACTGCCCCATGGGGTTTCCTAGGCTGTAATCTCTGGAACCAGATCACCACATCTTTCTCCAACAGAGCAGCTGGTGGGTTCAAACCACTGATCTTTGGGCTAGCAGCTGAGTGCTTAACCATTGTCCTATCAAAACCAAAAAACCTGCTGCCGTCAAGTCGATTTTGACTCACAGCAACTCTATAAGACAGAGTAGTACCGTCCCATAGGGTTTGCAAGGATCGGCTGGTGGATTTGAACTGCTGACCTTTCGGTTAGCAGCCGAGCTCTTAACCACTGCGTTATTATAACCAACCCTCACCAAAAACTAAACCCATTGCCCTTGAGTTGATTCCAACTCAGAGTGATCCTATAAACCCTAAAACGACAGCTGAAATAAAGAGTTATAACTAATAAGGAGCCCTGGTGGTGCAGGATTGGAGGAAGACTAACTAACAACCTGTGATATGCAGATGACACAACCTTGCTTACTGAAAGTGAAGAGGACTTGAAGCACTTACTGACGAAGATCAAAGGCTATAGCCTTCAGCATGGATTACACCTCAACATAAAGAAAATAAAAATTCTCACAGCTGGACCAATAAGCGGCACCATGATAAATGGAGAAAAGACTGAAGTTGTCAAGGATTTCATTTTACTTGGATCCACAATCAACGCCCATGGAAGCAGCAGTTAAGAAATCAAATGATGGATTGCACTGGGCAAATCCGCTGCAAAAGACCTCTTTAAAGTGTTTAAAAAGCAAAGGTGTCACTTTGAAGGACTAAGGTGCACGCAACCCAAGCTACGGTATTGTCAATGGCCTTATATGCATGTAAAAGCTGGGCAATGAATAAGGAAGACCGATCAAGAATTTAAGAGTTTGCATTATGGTGTTGGCAAAGAATACTGAATATACCATGGACTGCCAGAAGAACAAACAAATCTGTCTTAGAAGTACAGCCAGAATGCTCCTTAGAAGTAAGGATGGTGAGACTTTGTCTCACATACTTAGGACATGTTATGAGAAGGGCCCAGCCCCTGGAGAAGGACATCATGCTTGGTTGAGGAAGACCCTCAACAAGATGAATTGACACAGTGGCTGCAACAATGGGTTCAAACATAATAATAATTTTGAGGATAGCGCAGGACCGGGCAGTGTTTTATTCTGTTCCGCTATGATTCGGAACCAACTCGAAGGCACCTAACAACAACTACAACAAAGGAATACTTCTTAACTCATTCTTATGGACTTATCAGAAAGATCAGTAATCAAGACAGTGTGGTATTGGTATAAGGGTGAATACAACAATAGAACAGAAGAAAGAATACAGAAATAATTTATATCTATCCATGCATCCATCCATCCATCAATCTATACAACTGATTTCAAGAGGTGCAAAGGCAATTCCACAGAAGAAGAACTGTCTTTTCAACAAGTGGTGCTAGAAAAACTGTGTGTCCACATGCAAAAAAAAAGAACTTTGATCCAGACCATACACCATACACAAAAATTAACTAAAAAGAGACCATATTCAGCAATAAAATGGAATGTATTATTGACACATACTCCAACATGGATGGATCTCAAAAAAATTATGCTGTGTGAAAAAAGCCAGACAAAAAAGAGTATATACTGTATGATTTCATTTGTATAAAACTAAATTCAAACTAACCTATAGTGACAGAAAGCAGATCATTGTTTGCCTGGGAATGTAGAGGGAGAGGAGGAGAAGGGCTGGAGGAAAGGATTACTAAGGAGCATGAGGAAATTTTGGGGCGATGGGTATGTGCATTGTCCTGACTATGTAACTGTTTCATGGGTACATAAAAAACCTAGCCAAACCGGTTACCACTGAGTCAATTCCAACTCATGGCGGCCCCATGTTTGTCAGAGTAGAACTGTGCTCCGTAGAGTTTTCAATGGCTGATATTTTGGAAGTAGATCGCCAAGGCTTTCTGCAGAGGCAACTCTGGGTGGCCTCGAACACACCTATTGTTCTCGTTAGTTGTCACTGAGTCAACCCCGACTCATAGCAACCCGTGTGTAACAGAATGAAACACTGCCTGGTCCAACGCCTTCTTCAGGATTGTTGGTATAGTTGGGACTCCCATGGGTACCTACATACGTCAAAATTTGTCATCAAATTGTATACTTTAAATATGTGCAGTTTATTTTATGTCAAATATGCCTCAATAAAGCTGTTTAAAAAAATTACAAAATAAAACTTGGCCAAGGTCTCGGAATAATAGCAAAATACCATCTTGTGGATATACCATATTTAATAACTCCCCTATTATTGGCTATTGTATTGTTCTCAGCTAGAAATAAAGCTGTGATAAAATCTCTCTGTGTATATATCTTTGATTACTTTGAGGCTTATTTCCTTTTTCCTTAAATCAGGTTTCAAGAAGTAGAATTATTAGATGGACCAGAGAGTACACACATTTTGAAGGCTGTTAAACATGTGGGTCCCCAGATCCTGATCAAAAAGGGGGAAGTGTAGACGAGAATCTCAGTTCTCATGGAATCCAGACTTTCTAGAGCCATCGAGGCTAGATGACTCCCCAACACTATTGCCTTGAGGCAATCTTTACACCTGAAACTTTAAACCAAAAATATCCTGAAGCCTTCTTTAAACCCAAAATAAAAAATAGTCTAGGTTAATTAGTAAAGGATATCTACCAATGAGCATTGTGCTCTTTTAAAGAACTATCTATATGGGATCAAGTTGATAACAGCGACTGGGGAGGTTAGATAGGCAGCTGAAGGCTGTGAGTTTACATCAATAGGGAAGGAACAAATTGGAAAAGGAGGGTGGGAATGGTTGCACAATTTGAAGAATGTAATCAAAGTCACTGTACTGTACCCATAGAAATTGTTGAATTGGTGTATGTATTACTGTCTACATTTTCAACAAGAATAAAAAACAAACAAAAAACAAGTGTGTCCCCAGGAAGCTTGTTATAAAGCTCACTCCTCCCAGCCATCTTCACAGTCCATTTTTTACCAACACACTTCCTTACTGAGAAGAGCTAAACCGGTTCCCTTTTTTCCCTCTCATTTTTTCTCCTGGCTTCCTATAGAAGTACATGCAAATCCCCTGAGCTCTCAGTTTGCCTGCTTGTGAGATGGGGCTATGACCAATCTCTCCTGTTGGTGGCTATGAGGATTTAGAGGATGGCAACGGTAGGCAGAGCCCATGGGCCTCAGTCCCATCTACTCGGAATTGCTGTTATGGATGGAATCGTGTCCCCTAAAAATGTGTGTTAGAAATCCTAACCCCTATACATGTGGGTATAATGCCATTTGGGAATGGATTTTCTTTGTATATTAATGAGGCAGGATTAGTATAGAGTGTGTCTTAAATCAATCTCTGTTGAGATATAAAAGAGTAGATTAAGCCAGCAAACAAGGAAGCAAGTACAGATGGGGGAAGATAGATGTGAGGCCACATGAAGATCACCAAGGAGCCACGGAACAGAAGCTTCAGAGACAAGGGCCTTCCTCCAGAACCAACACAGAGAGAAAGACTTTCTTTAGAGCCGGCATCCCGAATTCGGACTCCTACCCTCCTAAGCTGTGAGAGGAAACCCTGGTGGCGTAGTTGTTAAGTGCTACGGCTGCTAACCAAGTGGTTGGCAGTTCGAATCCACCAGGCGCTCCTTGGAAATGCTATCGGGCAGTTCTACTCTGTTGTATAGGGTCACTATGAGTGGGAATTGACTCGACAGCAGTGGGTTTGGTTTGGTTTGTAAGCTGTGAGAAAATAAATTTGTTTGTTAAAGCTGCTCACTTCTGGTATTTCTGTTACAGCAATACTAGGTGACTAAGACAGATGCCCTTGGTGAAAACTGTCTGTCTATGAATCACTTCCACCAAGGCAGTGTCCGCATGATCCCAGAGGCAGGGACCATTGCTGCTCTCACCTGTTTCTTGGTGTCCACCTCCAGAATGTCCATCAGGTTGATCATGATGTTTTTGTGTATCTTCTTGTACTTCCCAACCCGCAGTGAGATGGTGAGCCAGCCAGGGCGCCCCGTGCACATGAACGTCTTGCTGCCCTGCTCCTTCCATTCTCGTACCTGCAACCGTGAGGACAGAGGCTGAGCGGCCCTGCCAGGGATCCCCAGAGCAGCTCACAGCCCCGCTTTCATGCAGAGGGAACTGGGAAAAATGCCTTCACTTGCCAGCGAACATTTACTGAGCTACATCCTTCCAGATGCAGGGAGGAACAGGGCAATGAGAGGCTAGCTGGCCCTGTCTTCTGGCATCTCCAAGGCCAATAGAAAAGCCAACAAGTTGCTATATCACAAAGTGGTGTTTTGGAAACATTAACTGGGAAGTTGAGGTAAGGCTTTGATAACAATAGCGATTACAAAAATGATTACCATTTACTGGGTGACCTCATTGTGCCAGGCACCTACTGTACCTTTCTCATTTACTTCTCACAACAACCCCAGGAGGCTGGAAGAACCAATTCCCTTTTGCCAATGAGGAAACCAAGAGGCAAAATGGCTTGCCCAAGGTCATACAACTGAATGGTGGAGCCCAGATTCACTGCCAGAACCGTCCAGCTTTTGATTTGTGGGAGAAGAAACTTCCATGTCAGGCCTGAATGGGCTCATATCAACAGTCAGCAGAATAGCAGCTAACAGTACTGAAGCTTATTATATGCCAAGTCCTGTTCTAAGCATTTGCATGCATTAAGCATATGTCACTTTGAGAGGGAGAGAAGAAGGCAGGAAAGGTCCACCTTGCCAATGCATTTGCAAAACCTCTACTGGAAGTAAGCAGAAGACAAAACAGAGAATAATGGCCCAGGAGTTGACACGTCTATCAGGAACCCAGGAGGAACTGTTCCCCTCCTGTTGAGATGGGCCAGGGCAGGGGAGGTGGGTATCAGTTGTTTTGACCCGCCACCATCCATTCCCTCTTCATCTGCTTCTAACAATCCCATCTTCTTTTGGTCCAGGTGAGGCTAATTCTATTTCCCCTGCTCCAGGACATGGTACTGACTTAGGTCTGATTCCATCCTCTTGGTGTTGGTGACAGTTTTAGGGGTGGTCTGACTGGAGCCAGGCCAATAAGCCTGGTTCCAGGAGAGGCACTCTCTCTCCTGGAGTTACTAAGCCAGTCTGGTGTAAGCCAGAAGCTGGTAAGGCCTCCATGAGGAGATGGCTTCGCTGAGAGTGAAACTGACCCAGAGGAAAGCAGAGTCAAGAGATGGCTGACAGACAGAGAGATGGAGACAGGAGAGAGGAGTACTCTGGATCCTGCTACACCTGAGTCAGTTTCACTCCTTGACTTTTCAGGTAGCTGAGTCAACAAAGTCCCTTTTTGCTCATGCCAGTTTAAGTTGAGTTTCTATCACTTACAACCAAGAGTCCTGTCAAATACTGGTCAGGCCTCCTGAAGGAGGCTGCATTTGAGCTGGTCAGGCAAACAGCTCAGCACAGGAGGACTTCCTACAGTCAGAGCCCAGGGTGCCATGTGAAGTGATGAGCTCCTCAGCCTGGGAGGTATTCAAGCAAAGTGAGGTTACTGAGGAAGGAAGTCCTGTGATTGGGGGTGAAGGGACGAGCAGTGGGATTTCATGACCAACCAGGCCTTGCTTCTACCCAACTCTGTAGCCCCACAACTTGATACGAGCCAGACGTGTGACGTTACAGGGGCAGAGAATGCATTCTGAGAAGGCAGGCCACATGAAGTGAATTTAGAAGCTACAACGCCTGAATCAGTGGTTGGATTGGATCCTGATGGGAACCAACCAAGATTCTGGGCAGGCAGGTGACATGTGAAAAAGTGACTCTTGTGACTGTATGCAGGACAAAGAAAGGTAGAGAGGGCCCCGAAGAAGGGCAACTGGTCAGAAAGCTGTTACAACAGGCTACGTGTGAGGCAACATAACCAGAATGGAAAGGGATGGGAAAGAGGAAGTGTTGGCGTTCAAGCTCTGAAGTCATGCAGACCTGGAATGCAGCCTTGTTTACGAGCTATGTCATCTTGGGCACCTGACTTACAGTCTGAGCCTCAATTTTGTCCATCTGAAAAATAGGTAAAAGATCTACCAGCATTGCTGTGAGAATTAGAAACAAGGGATGCCAACGGCACAGGATGTGGCACATGGCAGGTCCAGGGCAGTGGGCTGGTCCAATGTGGCCATCCATGTGACAGCTGATATGCTGGGCCCCTTGTCTTCCTGACCACAGTGAGCCCTTTGGTTTAGTTTAGGTTAATAAATGCTCTCTGGGCTGCTCTGAGCCAGGGGAGAGTTGGACACTGTCCCTGCCTTCAAGGAGCTCACAATCTGATGGAGACTCTGAATACAATGTGGAAAGAACTGTGAAAGAGGGTGCAGTTGGGGAGGGCGGTAGGCAGGGCTTTGGAGCCATGACTGTGATCAGCAAAAACCCAGGGCAGCCTGAGCAAGGCATTTCCATTGCTGCATTCTCCCAGCTGCCCAAGTCTTGCTCCTCATGGGGGCATCTCTCTGCATTTATCTTCATGGTCTTGTTTGCAGCACCCAGAATGCAGCAAACAGAAACTGGAGGCTGCTACACCCGAGGATAGGTGGGAGCAGGAAACAGAAGCTCTTTGCAACCTGATGCCACTAAGAGAGGAACAGAAGAAGGGGAAGAGGAGCAAAGAAACTGCCCAGGCCCGACGCTTATGCCAGCCCTGAAGTGAAGACAGCTCTGCTGTGAGCAGCAGCTGGTCACTGGCTCTGTGGGGGCTGAGGATATATACAGTTACTTGGAGATGGAGGACTGCCTTGCCAAGGAGTGAGCACCCCTTCACCAGAGGTTGTGAGGCTCCTCACCTGGGGAGTGGCTCTACCTGCTCACTTCAGCCCTCTATCCTAAAAGTGTCAAAAGCTCCTTGCTGCTATAGAATAAACTCCAAACTCTTTAACCAGGCATCATGGCCCCTCCCCAACTAGCTCCAAACTGACTTCTCCAGCTTCTCCCTCCCTCCCTGCACTGTTCTCCCTCTCTGCCTTTGCTCACACCAGTCCCTCCACCTGATACACTTTTCTCCATCAGTTTGCCTGCTTCCCAGTCTCTAGCTTCAGCTCCATCCTCTGGAAGCCTTCCCTCCTCTGAACTCACCCAGCGTTTTGCCTCAACCTCCTTTAGGCTTCTCGCTTCAGGATAGTTACCTGTGTATTGCTCTTCTTCCTCTATGCTAGGATTCTTTATATTCCTCTTGGTACCCACACAGTGCTCTGCATATGGTAAACCCGTTTCTGTCCAGTAGATTCCGATTCATAGCGACCCTACAGGACAGAGGAGAACTGCCCCACCGGGTTTCCAAGGACCGACTGGTGGATTCGAACTGCCAATCTTTTGGTTAGCAGCCTGAGCTCTTAACCACTGGATATGGTAGGCACTCCATAAACATCTGAGGAATGTTTTGTTTCCTCAGTGCCTTTGCTGATTCCGTTCCTTCCCCTGGAAGCCCCCTCCATCATCATTTTTGGTTCAAACCTCGCCTCCCCCCAAGATACCACCTCCTCTGTGAAGTCTTGGCTCCCCAGCCGAGGCTGGCGTTGAGGCTCCCTCCTCTGCACCGCACATCACTTTCTCGATTCTCCTCCCGGGCACTCTCTATCTGCTGCCGCTGCCTCGCACACAGCGATTGGCACACGTGTTCCCTGTCCCATCAGCCTGGGAGCTCCTTGACCACTGGTGCCTGGCGCAGGCCGGCCCGACAGCCCACTCTCGGATCCAGGCGCCACTCACCTGCTTCTGGATGTCCCGCACGCGCTGCTCGTGCAGCCGCGGCGCGCTGCTGAGCTTGAACACCACCCAGGCGCGCACGTAGTAGCAGATGTCGAAGATTAGCGACAGTGGCAGGAGGAAGAGGCACACGAACACCCAGCGCTGATGGATGAGCACGAACTCCAGCCCCTTCACACGGATCCAGAGCAGGAAGAGCAGCGCGCACACGGCCAGGGACACAGCGGGCTCCATCGCGGGGACTAGGGCGCCTCCTGTCACTGCCACCACCCGCTCCGCGCGGGCCTGCGCCTGCCGCTGCTGCCCGCTCCGAGCTGGCCCGGGAATGAGCTGGTGGGGTGCGGGGGTGGGGGGGGAGAATCGCCTCTCCTGCTCGCGATTGGCTCGGGTCGCAAAGGTTCGGTGGGCCGAGACCCGGGTGGCGACCAATGGAGAGCCGCGCAGGGGATCGGACCAGGAACCCTCGGCTTTTATTGGCTGTGGGCGTTGGACCGCTCCACCCCTTGTCGTCGCCAACGCTCGAGGAGGGGATGTCCGGGGACTGGGGCGGTGGTGGGGTCAACCGCGCTCTGCAGGGCCAGGGGCTGCTTGGGGCAGTGGCGGCTGAGAGTCGGGGTTTTCCACGCTTGGGGCTTGGAGGCGGCCCTTTGGTCGAGAGGCGCGGCTGCACCCTTTTCCTTAGGGGGCGCTTCCTCAGAGAGGCGAGTTATACGGTCCCGCATCGGGTTACCTCCGGGGAAGGGGAGGAAGGGATACCCAAGGCCGCACAAGCCGGCTTCTGGGAATCGCTCTAGGCCAGAATTCTGGCTGGCAGGACACTCTTGGCAGTGTGGAAACCTGGCCTCGACCTCTGTAAGTCGTGTCACTTCCTGCCGCAAGGCCACGAGATGGACCTTTTCATTTTTGTAGGCGCTTTCCATAAGTTCATTTGAGCGACACAGCAACCCTGAGCAGCGGATAGTTGTAAGCCGCATTTTATAGACGACAAAATGGGCAGAAAAGTGCAAACTTGTCTGTGATCTCCATGGAGGGCTGTGTCTGGGAACTTTGCCGCTGTCTGCTCTGCTGAGGCAGATCGGAGGCGGCGTTGTCAGTCGCTGTGGAGTTGATTCCCACTCACGGAGATCCCACGTGTTACCGAGTAGAATTTTCTTGGCTGTGATCTTAAAGGATGCAGACCCCCAGGCGTTTTCTTCCACAGCTACACTGGGTGGACTCGGACACTTCATGCCACCTAGGGGCCTTTGGATGGGAAGGGGTGAAGGGGAAAGAACCAAGGGAGGAATGCCAGTCATGCCTGTGCCAGGCAGTGTTGTAGAGTGAGCAAAGCTGATGGCCTGCCTTGATGGAGCAATCAGTCCTTTACACTGAAATCCAGTGTCATTTAGGCTTCACCTTAATTCCGTAGAGAGATGATTACCTCTTCTGGAATGTTAGGAAGTGTACCAGATGTTTTGTTTCATAAGGCAAACATGACATACCAGCCCCTCTGCTGTCTGGCCATGCTGACCCCTCCAGTTTCCTCTCCTTTCACCTTCGCTCCAGCATGCACTTTTAGGAGAGTTCCTGCACCCTGCTGTTTCTCATTTCAGTGCCTTTACTAAAGCTGGCCCCTTTGGAATGCCTCTTCCCATCCCCTTCACAGAGCTAACATTACATACACATTTATGGCTCCTCCCTCCCCCTCCAGATACTCATAAAATACTTGCATCTATGCCTCCATTCTTTCGCGTTGTTTTGTAATTGTGTGTTTATGTGTCTTTCACCCCCACAGACTGAGCTTTAGGGCATACAGTATCTTGTTCACTTTTGTACAGGCATACCTCATTTTATTGTGCTTTGCTTTATTATGCTTTGCAGATATTGTGTTTTTTTTTTTTTTTTACAAATTCAAGGTTTGTGGCAACGCTATGTCCAGCAAGTCTATTGGCATCGTTTTTCCAACAGCATGTGCTCACTTTGTCTTTGTGTCACATTTTGGCAATTCTCACAATATTCCAAACTTTTTCAGTATTATTATACCTGTTATGGTGATCTATGATCTTTAATGTTACTATTGCAATTATTTTGGGGTGCCACAAGCTGTGCCCATATAACATGGTGAACTTAATCCATAAATGTGTGTGTTCTGACTGCTCCGCTGACCCTCTGTCTCTCTCCCTCTCCTGGGGCCTTCCTATTCCCTGATACACAACAATATTGAAATTAGGCCAATTAATGACCCTACAATGGCCTCTAAGTGTTTAAGCGAAAGAGTCTCACGTCTCGCTTTAAATCAAAAGCTAGAAATGATTAAGCTTAGTGAGGAAGATGCATTGAAAGCTGAGACAGGCCGAAAGCTAGGCCTCTTGCACCTAATAGTTAGCCAAGTTGTGAATGCAAAGGAACGTTCTTGAAGGGAATTAAAAGCGCTACTACAGTGAACACATGAATGCAAGAAAGTGAAACAGTGGTCTGGATAGAAGATCAAACCAGCCACAATATTTTCTTAAGCCGAATCCTAATCCAGAGCAAGGCACTAACTCTCTTCAATTCTGTGAAAGCTGGGAGAGGTGAGGAAGCTGTAGAACAAAAGTTGGAAGCTAGCAGAGCTTGGTTCATGAGGTTTAAGGAAGAAGCCATCTCCATAACATAAAAATGCCAGGTGAAATAGCAAGTGCTAATGTAGAAGCTGCAGCAAATTATTCAGAAGGTCCAGCTAAGATAATTGATGAAGGGGGCTACGCCAAACGAGAGAGTTTCAGTGTAGACATAACAGCCTTATAGTAGAAGAAGATGCCATCTAGGGCTTTCACAGCTAGAGAGGAGAAGTCAACGCCTGTCTTCAAAGTTTCCAAGTACTCTCTTGTTAGAGGGTAATGCAGCTGGTGACTTTAAGTTGAAGCCAATGCTCATTTATTTATCTTTCCGAAAATCCTAGGGCCCTTAATACTTTTTTTTTTTTTAATACTTATGCTAAATCTACTTTGCCTGTACTCTGTAAATGAAACGACAAAGCCTAGATGACAGCACATCTGTTTATAACATGGTTTACTGAATATTTTAAGCCCATTGTTGAGGCTTAGCGCTCAGAAAAAAAGATTTCCTACAAAATATTACTGCTCATTGACAATACACCTGGTCACCCAAGAGCTCTGATGGAGATGTCAAGGAGATGAATGCTGTTTTCATGCCTGCTAACACAACATTCATTCTGCAGCCCATGCATCAAGGAATAATTTCGACTTTCAAGTCTTAACATTCATTCTGCAGCCCATGCATCAAGGAATAATTTCGACTTTCAAGTCTTAACATTTAAGAAATACATTTCGTGAGGCTATAGCTGCCATAGATAGTGATTCCTCTGATGAACCTGGGCAAAGTAAATTGAAAACCTTCTGGAAAGAATTCACCATTCTAGATGCCATTAAGAACATCATGATTCATGGGGAAGGTCAAAAGAGCAACATTAACAGGAGTTTGGAAGAAATTGATTCCAACTCTCATGGATGACTTTGAGGGGTTCAAGACTTCAGTGAAGGAAGTATGTGCAGATGTGGTGGAAATAGCAAGAGAACTAGAATTAAAAGTGGAGCCTGAAGATGTGACTGAATTGCTGCAATGTCATGATAAAACTTTAACAGATGAGGTGTTGATTCTTATGAATGAGCAAAGAAAGTGGTTTCTTTATTATTATTATTTTTGTGCTTTAAGTGAAAGTTTACAGTTCAAGTCAGTTTCTCATACAAAAACTTATACACACATTGTTGGGTGACACTAGTTGCTCTCCCTATAATGTGACAGCACATTCCTACTCTCTACCCTGTATTTCCCGTGTCCATTCAACCAGCTTCTGTCTCCCTCTGCCTTCTCATCTTGCCTCCAAACAGGAGCTGCCCACATAGTCTCATGTGTCTACCTGAGGTAAGAAGCAAACTCCTCACCAGTATCATTTTATATTTTTATAGTCCAGTCTAATCTTTGTCTGAAGAGTTGGCTTTGAAAATGGTTTAAGTTTTGGGCTAACAGAAAATCTGGGGGCCATGTCTCCTGGGGTCCCTCCAGCCTCAGTCGGACCATTAAGTCTGGTCTTTTTACTAGAATTTGAGATCTGCATCCCACTTTTCTCCTGCTCCATCTCTGTTGTGTTCCCTGTCAGGGCAGTCATTGGTGGTAGCCAGGTACCATCTAGGTCTTCCGGTCTCAGGCTGATGGGGTCTCTGGTTTATGTGGCCCTTTCTTTTTCTTGGGCTCATATTTTCCTTGTGTCTTTGGTGCTCTCCATTCTCCTTTGCTTCAGGTGGGTTGAGACCGATTGATGCATCTTAGATGGCCACTTTCTAGTTTTTAAGACCCCAGACACAGAAAGTGATTTCTTGAGATGAAATCTACACCTGGTGAAGATGCTGGGAACATTGTTGAAATGACAACAAAGTATTTACAATATTACATAAACTTAGTTGATATAGCAGTGACAGGTTTTGAGAGAACTGACTCCAATTTTGAAAGAAGTTCTACTGTGGGCAAAATGCTATCAAATAGCATTGCATACTTCAGAGAAATCCTTCATGAAAGAGTCAATCGATGAGGCAAACTTCATTGTTGTTTTATTTTAAGAAATTGTCACAACCACCCCAACCTTCAGCAGCCACTACCCTGATCAGTCAGCAGCCATCAACATCTAGGCAAGACCCTCCACCGGCAAAAAGATTAAGACTTCCTGAACGCTCAGATGATGGTTAGCATTTTTTAGCAATACAGTATTTTTAAGTTAAGGTATGTGCATTGTTTTTTTAGACATAATGCTATCATACACTTAACTGACTAAAAAAAAAAATAATAACACTTAATTGACTGCCCCCTCCAAAAAAAAAAAGAAAAACTCCAAGAACAACAACAAACCAACCCCATTGCTGTCAATTTTGACTCGTAGTGAACCTATAGGACAGAGTAGAACTGTCCCATAGGTTTTTAAGAAGCACCTAGTACATTCAAACTACCAGCCTAATAGAACACAGTATAGTATAAACATAAGTTTTATATGCACTGGGAAACAAAACAAAACAAAAATTCACATGACTCACTTTATTGTGATATTTGCTTTATTGCGGTGGTCTGGAACCAAATCCATGATATATCCAAGGTATGGCTGTATTTCCAGCTTCTAACATGATGCTTGGGGCATAGTAGACACTCTAGTGTTTGTTGAACAGATGGATGAATGAAAGAAGAATGTAGGCAGAGGTCTGAATATTCAATAACCATCAAAATCCAGATACACAAACAACATCACCAATAACCAAAAAATGAATTTATGGTCACATAGGTACAAAGGCATATATGTGTATGAGTAGGTACAGGTGTATACATATGTATGCACAGATGGAAGTATCTACAAGTATGTGTACATACAGATGTGTGTGCACACATACATATTCATAGAATACACAGTTACAGGTACTTCTCAAATATAACCAAACACCTTGCAAGATCAGTTTTCTGGGTTTGAAGGCTTAGGACCTTGGTCTCATGGGACAACTCAACTAGCATAATATAGCTTACGAAGTTTGTGTTCTACGTCCTAGTGAGGTGAGTGGCATCTGGAATCTTAAAAGCTTGCAAGCAGCCATCTAAGATACAATTATTGGTCTGTACTTGTCAAAAGCAAAAGAGAAAGAAGGAAACAAAAGTCTCGTAGAAAAAACTAGTCTACAGGGCTAATAACTTACACAAGGCATATCCTCATCTACTCTGAGACCAGAATTAGATGGTGCCCGGCTACCACTCCCGATCATTCTGATCAGGGCCACAACAGATGAACTCTGATAGAATGGGAGAAAAACACAGAACAGAACTCAAATTTTAAAAAAGTCTAGACTTACTGCACCAATTGAAACTAAAGTGCTCCTTGAGACTCTCACCCTGAGATACTCTTTAAACTTTGAACTGAAACTATTCCTGAGGTCACCTTTTATCAAATTAACAGATTGGCACACAAAATAAAGGATATTACCTGTGAGTACAGTGCTTCATTAAAAAACCATCTAAATGAGACCAAAAGGTCAAAAATTACTCTAAAGCAAAGATGAGAAGATAAGGGGACAGGGAAACTGGAGTACTGAAAACAGAACAACCAAAACACAATTTAAGAGGATGTTGACACATTGTGAAAAATGGAGCTCATGTCACTGAACAATTTGGATAGACATTGTCAATGGAAACATAATTTGCTGTGTAAACTTTCACCGAAAACACAATAAAATATTATGAAAAAAAAGAGAGAAAATAGTCTAGACTTTTCAAACATTTGTTACAAAAAGAGAATGTAAAATATGTTATTAATAGTTTTTGATATTGATTATATGTTGAAATGGTAATATTTCGATAAATTGGGTTAAATAAAATATACTATTAAAATTAATTCCACCTGTTTTATTTACTTTTTTAAGGTGGCTACTAAAACAAACAAACAAAAAAAACTCTTGCCATCGAGTCGACTCCAACTCAGCGACCCTATAAGACAGAGTAGAACTGCCTCATAGAGTTTCCAAGGAGTGCCTGGTGGATTCGAACTGCGGACCTTTTGGTCAGCAGCCGTAGCTCTTAACCACTATGCCACCAGGGTTTCCAAGGTGGCTACTAGAAAATAAAAAATTACATATCTCTTACATTATATTTCTAGAAACTCTAATCAAGAGGGGGTAACTGAAGAATAAAGAGGAGAGATAATACGAAAAATGCCTCTTTCCTGATTCTATCTGAATTCAAATGTTGGAACTGCTATGGAGGGCTTTACTTTAAAGCTTAACTGTTCTGAGCATTGTCAGGATGTAAGGTAATCTGGAAAGTAAACCAAAAAACCAAACCCACTGCTGTCGAGTTGCTTGTGACTCATAGAGACCCTATAGGACAGAGGAGAACTGCCTGATAGAGTTTCCAAGGAGCGCCTGGAGGATTTAGACTGCCGACCTCTAGGTTAGCAGCCGTAGCACTTAACCACTATCCATCCCACCAGGGTTTTCTCTGGAAAGTAAAGTTAACCTAACAATCAACTGAAGTGCTTAGTGCTTTGTAGGAGAGACAACCTGTGTTACTGGTTAATCAGAATAGTTGGTCACGGGAAGAGGAAGGCCCAAGAAGTAGATAAAAGTGATCTGCAGGAGGCAACACTCAAAAGCCCAAAAAAGAAAAGAAAACATATTCAGAACGAGTGTTTACTTCCCATGCACTCATGCACTTTCTTCCCATTCTTCCTTCCTGCCTACTCTTTTCGTCTCTCTGATTCTTCTTTTCTCTCTCTCCACAAATCCCAACCCTTGGATTGCTATTATCTAGGCAAGAAAAACGTTCACCTTGAGTTGGGCCAATTATTTTATTTTTTAAATTAACATAAAGTAAAATTGTTTTTCTTTGTGTTTGATTCTATGAATTTTAACACATGGAAGGATTCATGTAAACATTATTTACAGAGTTGATGGACCATAAAACCTCGGTTAGAATGCTTAAGAATAAGATGTTCTGGTCAACAAGTTCTTGGGTTAACATTGGAAATTAAACAAAATCCCTTTTATCGTTTGACCATGAAGCAATGTTTCTAAAATATGAGTCCCCAATATCTTAATAAATCGAGCTTAAAGAACACAAATGACTTTTTCTGATCGAAGAGCTCTTAACAGATGGAGTTTGTTATAGTAGTAGCAATCCAGAGAACTATTAATTTGTCTTGTTTTTAGTAAATAAGGACATTCAGGCTCAGAAAGGTTAAATGACTTGCCTAATCAGTGTCTTATCCTGGTGAATTAGTGAAACCAAGATGTGGCTCCCACGTTCTGGATAGTTCATTATTTGGACCTGCTCCCTCAGTTGTGTGAAACGTCACTTCTTGTTGGATAAACAAAATGTGATACATATAGCTCACATTATATATGTATAACATCTTATATATATAATACACACATACACACAAAATGTGATATATATAACACATATATTACATTTTGTTTACATATATATACATATATAATAGAATATTATTCAGCCATAAAAAGAAACGAAGTTTTGTACATGCTCCGACATGGATGAAACTTGAAAACATGCTGAGTTAAGTAAATCAGCTATGAAAGGACAAATATTGTATGATCCCACTTATATGAAGTATCTGGAATAAGCAACTGCATAGAGACCAAGGTTTATTAGCGGTTGCAGGAGCAGGGAGGAGGGGAAAAAAGAGGGTCATTGTTTAGGAAGCACTGAGTATCAGTTTATGGCGATTGGAATTTGGCAACGAATACTGGTGATGGTTGTACATGATTAATGTAATTGGTGTCATTGATTCATACCAAAAAACCTGCTGCCGTAGAGTTAATTCTGACTCATAGTGGATATTTTTGGACAGAGTAGAATGGCCCCACAGGATTTCCAAGGCTATAAATCTTTATGGAAGCAGACTGCTACATCTTTCTCCTGAGGAGTGGCTGGGGGTTCGAATCACCAACATTTCAGTTAGTAGCCAAGCTCTTAAACACTGAGCCTTTAGGGATCCTTCGTTGAATTATAAACAGAAAAAATGTTGAATTGGTGAACGTTATGTTATATATGGATGTTACGTATATTTTTACATCATTAAAAAAAAGAAGATTGATGGTCAAAGTCTACCACTTCCTATATTTCAAAACATATTGCCAAACTGTTTTGTAAAAATATTACCTGCAGGATATTAACCCATTGCTGTCGAGTCGAATCTGACTCACAGGACTCTATAGGGCAGAGTAGATCTGCCCTATAGTTCCTGAAGTTGTAAATCTTTATGGAAGCAAACTGCCACATCTTTCTCCCCCACAGAGCCGATGGTGGGTTTGAACCTTTGACTTTTTGGTTAGCAGCCAACTGCTTAACCACTTCACTACCACAGCTATGTACCAAAAAACAAAACAAAACAACAAAACCTGTTGCCATTGGATCAATTCCCACTCATAATGACCCTTATAGGACAGAGTAGAACTGCTCCATAGGGTTTCCAAGGAGCAGCTGGTGGATTTGACCTGCTGACCTTTTGGTTAGCAGCCAAACACTTAACCACTGCACTACCAGGGCTCCTATTGTTGTTAAGTGCCCTCAAATCAATTTCAACCCATAGCGACCCCGCATAGCTTCCCCATAGGGTTTTCTCAGCTGTAATCTTTACAGAAGCAGATCACCAGGTCTTTGTCCCACAGAGTCACTGGGTAAGTTCGAACCACCAACCTTTTGTGCCACCAGGACTATAGGAATGTCAATTTCCCCAAAGCCCTTATCAGCATTGGATTTTACCTATGCAATCTGAGAGGTGATAGATGGTATTTCATTGTTGTTTAAATTGTGGGGATTTCAGACACTGTAGCTGGTTGGTCCACTTGGCTTTTCGGTGTCTCTCATATCATGCCAGTTCACCATGGAATTCAGCCACCAATCTCCTTTTCTAGTCTGCCATAATGTCTACCATTCAGTGCTTTCTGGACAAGAAAGACTGAAGCAAATGTCCTAGACCAACCATTCTTTCTATCCTTGCACTGTGACAACCCTGGGCGTTTTCACATTTTACCATCATTCCTGAGGGCAGTCTTAAAATTCCTTTGTTGCTGCAATCTTCTCTGTGCTCAGGTCAGTGACAAACTTTCAGACCAATGTTCTTGAATGCAACCTTCACTCATTTGTTTATGGAATCAATCAACAAATTATTAAATATCTATCGAGCATCTACAGAGTGGTCATAAAGTCCCTATGCATAAGCTTGTGTCTCCTATTATTTATTTGTCTTAATTTTTTTTCTGTGTAGGATTCTGTGATATTAGGGACTGCTTTTCATAGCTTCCTGCCATCAACATGGAAAGAAATGTGCAGAACGTGGAAACATTTTAAACTGGGGTGGAAAATGCAGAACATGCTTAGGGATTTTGTGGCTCTGAGGAGAAAACAGAAAATAAGCTGTTCTAGTCCCTACGCTCAGGAAGCTTACAATCTAAGCCAGTGTCTCTCACCCTTGGCATTATTGACATTCCTTTGTTGTGGGGGCTGACTATGCTTTGTAGGATATTTAACAGCATTCCTGGCCTATACTCACTAGATGCCAGTAATACCTCCACTCCACCCAGTTGTGACAACCAAAAAATGCCTCCAAACATTGCCAAATGTCCCTGTGGGATAAATTCTCCTCTGGTTGAGAACCACAGGAAGAGAAAGACAGACACTGAAAGAGTAATTATAAGTGCAACTCTTCTCAAGTTGCACAGTAGACAATCATAGTACAGTAAAACAAGGGGACTCAATGTGGCCCAGGCCTTGCTACTCAAAATGTGGACATTTTGGACAGATAGCATCAGCATCACCTGGGAGCTTGTTAGAAATGCCAAATGTCAGCCCCCACCCCAGACCTACTGGATCAGAGTCTGCATTTTACCCTGTCTTGTCTAGGGGAGGAGGGAAGGTTTGCCTGAGAAAATGAAACTTTAAAAGTGAAAAGACATTAGGAAGGCAACGGTTGGCGGTAAAGATTGGTCAAGATGAAGGAAACAGCCTACCTGAAGGAAAGCCTTGGGCCTGTGAGGAGCAATGCTAATCATAATAGTGAAAACAGCTGAAATGTATTGAGCATGTATTTTTTTGTCAGGTCCGGTTCTAAATGCTTTATATTTATATGAAATACAATACTATAATTAAATACAATAAAACAGTTCAAATACCTTTTGAGTGGTCCAATACTATGTAAATGCTTAAGAGGCAGGGAAAAATTTTTTGCATAATAATAAATATTGAGCACCTGCTGTGTACTAGACATAGCATACCCATCATCTCAATACAACCCTCAAAACAACTCTGCAAAGTGGGTATTGACATGCCCTCAATACATCCACGTTTGGAGAAGTTGGGGAGCTGATCCAAGGAGGGTAAGTGGTGAAACCAGATGCTGGACCCTTGATCTCTTAGGACAGATATTAGGAGCCAGGCACACACAGCCAGTGTGGGCTGGTGTCAGCTTTGTGCAGCTTTAACAAAGGACACGAGCATGTAGGCTAAACAATAGTAAAAGGCTTTTCACAAAAATAGCAATCTGCTGCCCCTTCCTTCCCACACCCCAGCTCCTCATTCCACTCTTGCTGCTGGCTCCCTTAGGCTGTGAGCTCCTCAAGGACAAGGCTCGTCTCCTAATCTCTGTGTACCCAGCGCCCAGCATGGGGCCCGGTGTTCTGAAGTCAACTGGTCCTCAGCTTGATTCTTGAATTAGCATCATTTCAGTTTCCTCTAACAGTCAGAATATCTCTTTAAAAAAGAAAACAAAAACAAATTATTAATGTAGAAGCATTGCATACCTCCAATATGATCTATATATCTTCACTTATTTAATGGCCAGACTTCTAGCAGCTCACTATCGAAAGCACCATGGTGTTGTTAGTTGCTGTCAAGTTGGCTCTGACTTTTGGCGATCCCATGTACAACAGCCTGTTGATCCTGATCCTGAGCTGTACCTCATTACTTCTCTAATAAACCACTTAATTGTAAGTACAGTCTGTGAGTTCTGTGTGGCCACTGCAATGAATTATCAAACCCAGCAGAGAATTAGAGAGTGCCGTGGGAGGGACAGCTGGTGTCAGAATTAGTGAAAAGATTGGAGAGTGGAAGTCTGTCTGACCTCTACCTCATAGGAATCAACACCAGACTGATGTTGATGGTGATTCTTCCCCCCTTCCCCACCCCACCGAAGTTAGAGGAGGTCTGACACCATGACATTTTTATAGATAAGTCTGCAATGAATATTATCTGTCATTACCATTTCCCAACAGAAACGGACAACTCTCTTTGATCATTTACTGAGCCTATGTCCTTAACTCCTTGGCAGAAGTAAACAGTCCCAAAGTCACAGGCTGCTGACTTAAAATGATGTGTGAAATAAACTCACTGATGTAATAAGTTTGGTGGCCTGACATTCTGGGAGTGATGGGTGGAGGAAGAAACTGACTCACTGAGAAGAGAAGGCTAATGGGTGAGAGTTAACTGCAGAGGCGGCAGGATTACTTTACAGAGGACAGAAAATTGGCCTGGGGAGTTTAATGAGGGACAAACAGTCCTTTCTTAAGTGGCCTCCCCGAGGACATGGCTATGGTTTTGACAGCTCTTGATTGTAATAGAAGTGCATAACGATCACTTGACGCTTCAATAAAAGGTCAGACATGTTCACAGTAAGCTGTTCAGTCAGGCCAAACGTTGTATAATGCCTTTTTAAAAGACACCTGAGAACCCTAAGCTTAACTTTGGAAACACTCTTTGAGAAATCATTTAGTCCAACCTCTTATACACCAGAGGGGCAGTGTTTCCTAGAGTTTAGAAGTTCATGGACCGAAAAGACTTTTTAAAAGTTGAGGAGCACCCCACGGTTGACAACTTGTTATTTTGTATGTAAAGACACAAAGAAACAAACCAGCAAAAGAACCATTATCTACTCGCATCATCTTTCCAAAAAAGAAATTTTAAAGTTCAAAAGAGTAGGAAAGTCACAATCTTAGAATAAAGGACAATTCTTCAAATGGAATAAATTTAGCATCATGAAAAACCCATTATACATGATTTTTCTTGCTTTGCTGCAACCTCTGGAAGCCTTGTCACAGATCAACCAAACGAACTGGCATTTAGAAATTACTGCCCTATAAAGGCCCACCACCCATCTGTCACTTTGTCATACTGTGGTGGCTTGCATGTTGCTATGATGCTGGAAGCTATGGTATATTTCACATACCAGCAGGGTCACCCATGGTAGCCAGGTTTCAGTGGAGCTTCCAGACTCAGACAGACTAGGAAAAAATACCTGGTGATCTACTTTTGAAAATTAGCCAATGAAGACATTATAGATCACAACAGACTATTGTCCAGTGTAGGGCTGGAAGGTGAACCCCCTAGGTTGGAAGATACGACAATAGCTGTGTCAATGGACTCAGCATGCCAACGGCTGTGAAGATGGTGCAGGACCAGGTAATGTTTTGTTCTGTTGTACATGGGGTGGCCATGAGTTCGCAGCTGACTCAGGGTATCTAACACTAATTCTATAAAGCAGTGGCTATCAAAATGTGGACCCCAAACAAGAAGCATTAGCATTGCCCGGGAACTGCTAGAGATGCAAATTCTCAGGCCCCATCCCAGGCCTACTAGGACAAATTGTGGGGGTGGACATAGCAATCTGTGCTTTAACAAGCCCTCCTGGTGTTTCTGAGACACACTCACATCTGAGAACACCTGCTATACAGCATCTCTTCTAGATGGATTACAGAGGCTCTCTCTGGAAAACCCGTAACAGGATTCCCACCTGCCCCCTCTCCTCCCCCCCTCCAAAAAAACCCCACATTGCTGTTGAGTAGATTCGACAACTCACAGTGACACTGTAGGACAGGGTAGAACTGGCCCTTAGGGTTTCCAAGGAGCAGCTGGTGGGTTCGAACTGCTGACCTTTTGTTTAGCAGCCACAGCTCTTAATCACTGTGCCATCAGGGCTCCAACAGAATCCTAGCACCCCCCAAAGCAGCCTATTCCAATGAGAGTCAGCTCAGGTGGTGAGAAACACCTAGACTGACACAGCTCTGCCTCCTTGGTTCCCATTCTACCCTCTTACTGCTTATTTTGTCACACAGAATGAATCTTCTCTGTCTCCCTTCCACTTGACCGCAGTGTGTACATTTGAGGATGACTATTTATCTCCCTTCTCCAGGTAAGTACAGCCAGTGCTCTTAAGAGGTCCTCACATGACTTTATCTTTAGTCCTCTCAGCATCCTGTTTACCCTCATCTGGATGCCCATTATTATGATTATTATTATTAACCACTATTTACTGATAACTTGTTCCTATGTGCCATGCACCATCTAGGGATGGTCCATATGTTCCTGCTTTTAATCTTCACAGCAACCCTGGGAAGTAGATCTGCTATTTTCATGTTTCAGATGAGAAAATAAGCTCAGGGAGGTCAAGTAACATGCCCCAAATCACTCAGCTTGTAAATAGCTGAGCCAGGATTCCAAACTCAGGTCTGTGGCACTACAGAGCTCTTGCTATTTCTACCACATCAGGCTGCCCTGAAATGTCCATCAAAATATTATTCATTTAGAGGAGCCTGACCCAAAAGAGGTAGGCACGAGGGCTGAGTATATAGCATGGTGATAAGAGCATGGGCTTCGGAGTCAAACAAATCTGGGTTTGAGTTCTGGTTTCAGCAACCCTTAATTATGTGACCTTGGATGTGTTTCCTACCCTCTCTGAGCCCCAATTTCCTCATCTGTACAATTGGGATAACAACAGCATCCACCTTGTAAGTCTGCTATCAGCAGTAAATGAATTAAGGCTTGTAAAGCACTAATAACGTGCCAGGTATCTAGTGAACACTCAATAAATATTTCTATTATCATTACCAAATCTCTGTACTTAGCAATTATATAATTATAATATAGATGGGCCACACCCAGCCACCTGAACATTATGACAGTATAAATCATTGTCTCCTTTCCAGTCCCTCTGAACACTCACATTATCCTGGCCTTGGGCCATTTCAGCAATAGTCCTAGTAACTGATTCCCTGTCTCTAGTTTCTCTTTTATAAGCCAACCTACATATGTTGACATGCCAATCTTCCTAAAGACCAGCTCTGACTATGTGGGTCATGCCCCTGCTCAAACACCGTCTTCATATTAAGTCCAGGCTTTTCTTCCTGGCTTTCAAGGACCTGTATGTAATATGGCTTCACATTCCCACTCCCACCTTGTCCCCACTATTGCTCTACAAGGACTGTGGGTTCCAGCTAAAGAGAGTCATGGATCTTTCTTTGGACATACATTTCCTTCTGCATTTTCTCTATCCAAAATGGCCACCTATCTGCACCCCCTACTTCCCATGGTTTTTTGTCAAAAATTTTCCAATTAACAAGCACTACCTCTCTCAGTCAAGAAATCAAATGACACATTGCACTGGGCAAATCTGCTGCAAAAGACCTCTTTAAAGTGTTGAATAGCAAAGATGTCACTCTGTAGACTAAGGTGTGCCTTACCCAAGTCATGGTGTTTCAATAGCCTCATATGCATGTGAAAGCTGGACAAAGAATAACGAAGAACGGAGAAGAATTGACACCTTTCAATTATGATGTGGGTGAAGAATATTGAATATATCATGGACTGCCAAAAGAACAAACAAATTTGTCTTGGAAGAAGTACAGCCGGAATGCTCCTTAGAAGCAAGGATTTTGTCTCACATACTTTGGACATGTTATCAGGAAGTGTCAGTCCCTGGAGAAGGACATCATGCTCGGTAAAGTACAGGGTCAGCGAACAAGAGGAAGACCCTTAGCAAAATGGATTGACACAGTGGCTGCAGCAATGGGCTCAAGCATAACAGCAATTGTGAGGATGATGCAGGACCGGGCAGTGTTTCACTCTGTTGTACATGGGGTGGGTATGAGTTGGAACTGACTCGCCAGCATCTAACAACTACAACAACCTCTCTCATGAAGATCTCCTACAACCCCCAAATGGATGTGAGCAACTTCTTCCTTTGAACTCATTTGGCCTTTATGTCTTGAACTATAAAACTGTTAGGAAAAGAGCTAAGAATTTGCCACCAGGTAGACCTAGGTTCAAATTCTGGATCTTCCTCTCATTACTGCATGATATTTCTGAGATTCAATGTCTGTAAAATGGGGATGGGGAATATTCGTGGTTCAATGGTAGAATTCTTGCCTTCCATGCAAGAGACCTGGGTTTGATTCCCAGCCAATGTTCTTCATGCACAACCACCATCTGTCTGTCAGTGGAAGCATGCATGTTGTTATGATACTGAACAGGTTTCAGCGGAGCTTCCAGACTAAAACAGACTAAGAAAAAAAGACCTGGTGATCTGCTTCTGAAAATCAGCTAGTGAAAGTCCTACGGATCACAAGAGTTTGAACCGCAACCAATCGATCATGGGGATGGTCCAGGGCAGGGTGCCGTTTTGTTCTGTTGTATGTAGGGTTACCATGAGTTGAGGCTGGTATCTATGAGAACTAAATGAGAGGAAGGAATGGAAGGCCCTTTGCTTAATGCCCAACTTATAGTGAATTTTCCAGTTTTCATTCTCCTTCTACCCCACTGCATGCACAACATGATTTGTTTCCTCTATTTGCTGAGACTAAGTACTGTGTCCTAATCATCTTTGTATCTCAAATAGTGCTTAGACTAATTCTTTATGCATAACTGCTCAATAAATACTTGTTGAGTTGAACTAACTGCTGTTTACTAGCTAAAAACAAAAACAAAAAAACCTGTTGCCGTCGAGTTGATCTAGCTAAGTGGCCTCAATTTGCTTAACCTTCCTGAACATCCGTTTTCTTGTTCTCAAAGCTAATGACATTAAAAATAATTTTTTGAGCCAACATAGCACTATAGACAGAAGCACCATGCTGTCCTTCAGCAAAAAGACCCAAAAAACTAAGTACAACAGATACAAACGTTTATCCTGGAAGCCTAATAACCAAACGAAGGGATAAAGAACTAGATCAAACACCATATGGAAGAAGAAAGTGACAGAGAGCAGAGAATGAGGAGAGCCTACAGAATGCAGGTTCCCTGCCTGCTGTCACGGCACAGCTTTGCTATCTTGGAGCACAGGAAGCAACAACCCTGGACAGGGAGTGTGGAAAGGCAATTCACAGAGCTTCCATCAGGAGACAGAGCACCTGGTAACCAGAGATACACGTTTTCCCACCCCTCACCCTTCTGGTCTGTGTGCTGCTTCTCCCACTTTCCAATGGACCATGGTCACTCGGTGGGAAAGACACTGGTTCATTGCCACCCTGGGTCCATTCCCCCAACCAGCTAGCTTCCTCAGAGCCATATATATATATATATTCTCTTTCTTTTTCTTCCTTTTCCTTCTCTCTTCCACCTAGCCCCCTGTGCTGTCCCACCCCTTCCTGATGGGCTATGCCATGCCACCCAATGAGAGAGACACCAGCTTGCTGCCACCTCAGTTCTGCCCCTTCCCCAATGGCCAGTTTCCTCAGCATCATATATTTTTATTTGTTTCTTCTCTCTCTTTCTCTTCCTTTCTCCCACCCACCTAACCCTGTGCACTGCCTCTGCCCCTTCTCAATGGGCCCTGCCACTCCACTCAGCTAGAGAGCAATCAGCACACGGTCACCCCAAGTCACCCTGCCACCACCCACTCGCTCCTGCTATGCCATTTTTAAAAAAGTTTTGTTTCTCTTTTCTTTCTCCCTCCCACCTAGCCCCACACATCACATTCCCTCTCTTCCCTCCTGCCTCTCTGTACTGTCCTCCAAGCAAGATGCCCCCGAGTGGCACCTATGCAGACCCCCGCCCTATGGACCCCACCTCATGCCACCTCCTGGCCCTGCCCTGCTGATCACTATGCCACCAAGTGGCACCAGCTTGGATCCCCAGACCCTGTCCCATTCCATGCCCTGGCCCCATCCTGCCTCCGGAGTGGCACTGGTGCAGATCCTCAGGCCCCAGAACCCTGTCCCATGCTGTGCCCAGGTCCCTCCCATCGAGCACTGTGCACCTGTGTGGGACCGCTCTGGATCCCTGGAGCCCCACACCCTACACTCTACTTTCTCCCCAGCCCTACTCCACCAACAGCTATGCCCCCAAGTGGGATCGGAATGGACATCTGGACCCCCAGCCCCACCCTGCCACACCACTTCCAGACCTGCCCCACTGGCTCTGGTTTGTGCCACAGGTAAATGGACCGTTTCTACTCCTCCCCCACACTGGACCTGCCCTGCTGCACCATAGCTGAGCTACTGGCCCTGCCCACCTGGACAAGGTGGTGAGAACTATTGTGCCCATAGACAAGCAAGCAAAAAACCCTACCCAGCTCACCTGATCAGACATAGCCAAATAAAACAAAAAAGCAGGACAAAACAAACACGCCCACAATAAATAAATGAAGAAAATATTTCTTGAATGGGTTGGGGACAGCAGACAATATCAAAACATATTAAAAAACAGGACAGGATAACTCCAGTAAGAAACCAAAATAAAACAACAAATGACCTTCCAGCAGAATAAAATGCTCTGGAAATACCTGATAGGGAATTCGAAACTAATATTGACGAATCTCTATGAGATCAGTAAAGAGATCAAGAAAAGCACAGATAAAACTAAGGAAAAACAGAAAAAATCATATAAAATACAGACCAAATCAGGGAAACACAGACAAAAAAATAGAAGAATTAAAGAACAAAATGTCAAAAATAAATAAATAAATAGAAATCATACAAAACAGTAACTAGAAATCCAAAAGATAAACAACAAAATTTCAGAAATGGACAACCAATAGAAGGTTTTAGGAGCAAATTTGAAACAATGGAAGACAGAGTCAGTGAAATTGAAGACAAATCTGTGGGTATCACATTGAGGATAAATCAGAAAGAATGAAGAAAAAAGAAAACCTAAGAACTATGTGAGATATAACCAAGAGTAAAAATTTGCATGTGATTGGAGTTCCAGAACAAGTGGGGAAAATGGAAAACACAGAGAGGATTATTGAAGACTTGCTGACAGAACATTTCCCTAATATCATGAAAGACTAAAAGCTGACCATCCAAGAAGATGAACAAACACCATATAGCATAGACCCCAAAAGAAAGTCACCAAGACATATCATAATCACATTCTCCAAAACAAAAGACAAAGAAAGAATCCTGAGAGCAGACTGAGAAAAAGGAAAAGTCACATAAAAAACGGTAACAATAAGACTAAGCTCTGATTACTCAGCAGAAGCCATGCAGGCAAGAAGGCAATAGGATTACACATAAAAACCTTGAAAGAAAAAAAATTGCCAACCAATAATAATATATCCTGCAAAACTTGTTCAAATCTGATAGCAAAATTAGACATTTCCAGATAAACAGAAATTAAGGGAATATGTAAAAACCAAACCAAACTTACAAGAATTATTAAAGGGAGAAAAAATAAATCAGATGACAACCTAAATCTAGGTAGGACACAGGATAGCATCAGCCAGATACCATCCTAGGTAATGAACCCTCGAGGATAAAACAAAACTAAAAGATTTATAACAGGTGGGCAGGACCAAGATGGAGGAATAGCCAGATGCTTCCGGTGATCCCTCTTACAACAAAGACCCAAAAAATCAAGTGAAATGATTATATTTATGACAAGCTAGGAGCCCTGAACAACAAAGGCAAAGTTAGAAAATGGACTGAGTGGCAGGGTGAGAGAGAAACCATTCAGAAGTGGAGAGGAGTTGCCGGATCTGAATTGCTGGGATTCTTCAGGCACCATTCCTGGAAGCGGCTGTGGCGGGTTGGTGGTAGCTTTCAGCCACAGTTTTCTCAGGGAGAAGCAGCCAGCTACACAGCCTACTCAAACCTCCGGAACCAGAGAACAGCGCTTTCGGCAAAAGCTAAGTACTTAAGTATGTTTTACTGCACCCCCACCCCCAAGTCGGCTTCAGTGGCTATTGATTTCCCTGGACCTGAGATAGGCCCATTTGAGTGCCCTCAGCCATGCTCCCGGACTTGGGGAAGGAGTAAATTCACAACAGGTGAAAAGATAATTTGCCAACTCCACTAACCTGGGGAGCTCAGGACAGAAGTGGCTCCTGTCCAGGCATAAACAGTCTGTGGACTTTGAATACCTTCCCCTCCCCTCACCCGCATGGACCTGTGTGGGTCTATTCCAGGAGAACAGGCCCTTGCTGGCAGATGGCGACTGTTTAAGCTGTGTTGTGGTGAGGTGGGTGTCTGATATTTGACACAGCTTTGCCTATTAAACAGGGTCCTCGCCTACCCACATCAGGGGCCTAAGGATGGGTAGCTCCACTCAGGTCATCCAGCCACCCATGACAGGGGTCCAAGGATAACTGATACCTCCCAGTCCTTACAACCAAACGCATTGGGTGCCCATGGTCCATTGGCAGAACCCGTCCCCCTGTATGCTCTAAGGAACAGGGATGTGCTTTCCTCACAGACACTCGGGGGATGGTTCTCAGCCCCCTGCCTTGTTCAGAGTGTGACCCCTGCTGCAACCAGACACCGGAACCTACACCAAACACCCCTGCTCTTCTAGGACTGTAGAACAGAGCTTGTACTGCACACTTGATGATCAGCTACCTGGAAACCTGACCTGAATCCACACAAGAAAAATGAATGGGCTCATAAGCTCATATAACAGCCCTAGCCATCTGGTGACAGGAGGTCAGAGCCCCAAAGGTGAAAATAATCAAGCTAGCTCCCTATAGCAACCCATTTGGGCATATCGAAACAAAACAAAGCAAGAAACTAGGATACAGTAAGCAAACATAAAATAAACTAATACAATAACTTATAGATGGCATGAAGACAACAGTCAATATCAAATCACATAAAGAAACAGACCATGATCACTTCCACAAGCTCTCAAAACAGAGAATCAAAGCATCTTTTGGATGAAGGTGACTTCCTGGAATTGTCAGGTGCAGATTCAAAAGATTAATATGCAGAACTCTTCATGACATAAGGAAGGAGATTAGGCAATATGCAGAACTAGCCAAGGAACACACAGATAAAACAGTTGAAGATATTAAAAAGGTTCTTCAAGAACATAATGAAAAATTTAATAAGCTGCAAGAATCCATAGAGAGACAGCAATCAGAAATTCAGAAGATTAACAATAAAATTACAGAATTAGACAACTCAATAGAAAGTCAGAGGAGCAGAAGCAAGCAAGTGGAAGGCAGAATTGGTGAACTTGAAGAGAAAGCAGTTGGCACCAATATATTTGAAGAAAAATCAGATGAAAAAGAATTAAAAAAAATGAAGAAACCTTAAGAATCACGTGGGACTCTATCAAGAGAAATAAACTGTGAGAGACTGGAGTACCAGAACAGGGAGGGATAACAGAAAATACAGAGAGAATTGTTGAAGATTTGTTGGCAGAAAACTTTCCTGATATCGTGAAAGATGAGAAGATATCAATCCAAGATTTTCATCGAACTCCACATAAGGTAGATACTAAAAGAAAGTCACCAAGACATATTACAACCAAACATGCCAAAACCAAAAATAAAGAGAGAATTTTAAGAGTGGCTAGGGATAAACGAAGAGTCACCTACAAAAGACAGTCAATAAGAATAAGCTTGGACCACTCGGCAGAAACCATGCAGGCAAGAAGGCAATGGGATGACTTATATAAAGCATTGAAGGAAAAAAAATGTCAGCCAAGAATCACATATCCAGCAAAACTGTCTATCAAATATGAAGGTGAAACTGGGACATTTCCAGATAAATGGAAGTTTAGGGATTTCATTAAAACCAAACCAAAACTACAAGAAATACTAGAGGGAGTCCTTTGGTTAGAAAATCAATAATATCAGGTATCAACCCAAGACTAGAACACTCTACAGGGCAATCAGATGTCAATCCAGACAGGGAGATCATAAAAATAAATCAAGATAAAAAATGCTCAAAACAGGGAAACAACAATGTCATTATGTAAAAGAAGGCCACGTTAAAATAATAAAGAGGGACTAAGAAATGTGGTCATAGATCTTTCATATGGAGAGGAAGACAAGGCAATATAAAGAAATAAAAGCTAGGTTTAAATTTAGAAAATTAGGGGTAAATATTAAGGTAACCACAAAGGAGGCTAACTATCCAACTCATCAAAATAAAATACAAGAAAAAAACAGAGGCTCTGCAGAAATGAAATCAAGAACAACAAATAAGAGGAAAAGAAGAGTGGCGTCTGGGGTCTTAAATGCTAGCAAGCGGCCATCTAAGATGCATCAATGAGTCTCAACCCATCTGGAGCAAAGGAGAATGAAGAACACTAAAGACACAGGGTACTTATGAGCCCAACTGACAGAAAGGGCCACATAAACCAGAGACTACATCAGCCTGAGACCAGAAGAACTATATGGTGCCCAGCCCACTGATGACTGCCCTGACAGGGAACACAACAAATAACCCATGAGGGAGCAGGAGAGCAGTGGGGTGCAGAGCCCAAATTCTTGTAAAAAGACCAGACTTAATGGTCTGACTGAGACTAGAATGACCCCGGAGGTCATGGTCCCCAGACCTTCTTTTAGCCCAAGAGAGGAACCATTCCTAAAGCTAACTCTTCAGACAGAGATTGGACTGGACTATGGGATAGAAAATGATACTAGTGAAGAGTGAGCTTCTTGGATCAAGTAGACATATGAGGCTATGTTGGCATTTACTGTCTGAAGGGGAGATGGGAGGATAGAGAGGGCCAGAAGCTGGCCGAATGGACACAAAAAGAGAAAGTGGAGGGAAGGAGTGTGCTGTCTCATCAGGGGAAAGCAATTACGAGTATATAGCAAGGTGTTTATAAATTTTTGTATCAGAGTCTGACTTGATTTGTAAACTTTTACTTAAAGCACAATTAAAAAAAAAAAGAGATTTATAACAGGGAACCAGGGATGTCAGTCTGTAAATGTCAATGACATCAGAACAATAAAAGGGAGGATAAACATTGTAGGTATTGAACTTTTAAATGGAGAAGAAGCCAAAGTGATATCAAGTAATAAAAGACTGGTTCAAACTGAGGAAGTTAGGGGTAAATCATGGTAACCGCAAAGGAAGTTAACAAACCTACGCGTCAAAATAAAGAAGAAAAACATAAATTCTCAGTAAACGCAAAATCTACAAAAAGAAAAAAAAAAAGTAGAGGAATTTCACAAACAAAAGGAACTCAGTACAGGAAAGTAAGAAGAACAAAGAAAATATCAGCACCACCAAAAAAAAAAAAAAAAAAAGGGCACTACAAAATGACAGTAATAAGCTTATACCTATTGATAATCTCCCTGAATGTAAATGGTTTAAATCTGCCCATAAAGAGATAGAGAGTGACAGAATGGATTAAAAAAAAAAAAAAAAATGACCTATCAATATGCTGTCTACAAGAGACACACCTCAGAAACAAGGACATAAATATATTAAAAATCAAAGGATGGAAAAACCATATCAGCCAAACAGCAACCAAAAAAGAGAAGGAGTGGCAATATTAATCTCAGATGAAATAGACTTTAAGGCAAAATCCACCATAAAAGAAAAGGAAGGACATTATATAATGATTAAAGGGACAATCCTCCATGATGACACAACCATAGTAAGTATCTATGCATTCCATGACAGGGTTCCAAAATACTTAGAACAAACTATAACACCACTGAGAAGAGAAATTCACAGTTCCACGATAATATTAGTAGACTTCAACACATCATTCTTTGTAAAGTACGGAACATCTAGAAAGAAACTCAACAAAGATACAGAAGATCTAAAGGCCACAATCAATCAACTTGACCTCATAGAACACTCCACCCAACAGCAGCAAAGTATACACACTTTTCAATGCACGTGGAATGTTCCCCAGAATAAACCACATCTTAGGCCACAAAGCAATCCTCAACAAAATCCAAAACTTTGAGATAATACAAAGCATCTTCCCTGATCACAGCACCATAAAGTAGAAATTAATAACAGGAAGATCGAGGAGAAAAAATAAAAAACATGGAAGCTGAATAATGCCTTGTAAAAACTACTGGGTAATAGAAAAAAATCAAAGATGGAATAAAACGATTCCTAGAATCAAATGAGAACAAAAACACGTCATACCAAAATCTTTGGGACACAACAAAGGCAGTGCTCAGAGGTCAATGAGATGTACATGTCAAAAAAGAAAAAAGGGATAAAATAAAAAACGATAGCTTTACGACTAAAACAAATAGAAATAGAATAGCAAAGGAAGCCCACAGTCACCATTAAAAAGGAAATAATAAAGATCAGAGTAGAAATAAATGAAATAAATACTAGAAAAACAATAGAATCAAAAAAACCAAAAGTTGGTCCTTTGAAAGGATGAAAGAAACTGATAAACCATTGGCCAAATTGATCAAAGAAAATCAGGAGAAGTTGCAAATAATCCAGATAAGAAACAAGATGAGAGACATTACAACACACCCAACTGAAATAAAAAGGATCATAACAGAGTACTATGAAAAATTATACTCCAACAAATTTGAAAACCTAGAGAAAATGGACAAATTTCTATAAACACACTACCTACCTAAAGTATCACAAATTGAGATAGAAAATCTGAACAGACCTATAACAAGAGAGTGAAAAGATTAAAAAAAAAAAAAAAACTCCCAGCAAAAAAAAAAAAAAAACCTCTTGGCCCAGACAGCTTCAATGGAGAATTCCACCAAACATTCAGAGAAGAGTTTGCACCTGTACTACTCATATTATTTCAGAACATAGGAAAGAAAGGGATACTTCTGAATTCATTCTATGAAGCCAGCATAACCCTGTTACCAGGCAAAAACACTACACAAAAAAGAAAATTACAGAACAATGTCTCTCATGAATACAGATGCAAAAATTTTCAACAAAATTCTAGCCAGTATAATTCAGCATCATATAAAAAATACACCCCAACCAAGTAGAATTCACACCAGGTATGCAAGGATGGTTAAGCATTAGAAAATCAATCAATGTAATCCACCACATAAATAAAACAAACAAACCAAAAAACACATGATCATCTCAATTGATGCAGAAAAGGCATGTGATAAAGTTCAACACCAATTTTTGATAAAAACTCTCAATAACATAAGAATAGAAGGAAAATTCCTCAACATAATAAAGGGCAACTATATAAAACCAACAGCCAACATCATTCTCAATGGAGAGAGGCTGAAATCATTTCCCTGAAAATGGGAACAAGACAAGGATGCACTTTATCACCACTCTATTTAACTTTGTGCTAGAGGTACTAGCTAGAGCAATAAGGCAAGAAAAAGAAATGAAGAACATCCAAATTGGTAAGGAAGAAGTAAAACGATCCCAATTTGCAGATGGTATGATACTATCCATACAGAACCCTAAAGACTCCACGAGAAAACTACTGGAACTAATAGATTCAGCAGAGTAAGTAGCAGGATACGAGATCAGCATACAGAAATCAGTTGGATTTCTATATACCAATAAAGAGAACCATGCAAAGGAGATCAGGAATGCAAAACCATTTATAATAGCCCCCCCCCCATAAAATACTTAAGAATAAATCTAACCTGGGAGTAAAAGACCTATACAAAGAAAACTACAAAACACTACTGCAAGAAACCAAAAAAGACCTACATAAATGTAAAAACATACCATGCTCATGGACAGGTAGACTCGATATTGTGAAAATGTCAATTTTACCCAAAGCAATCTACAAATAAAATGCAATCCCAATCCAAATACCTACAGCATTCTTTAACAAGATGGAAAAACTAATCATTAACTTTATATGGAAAGGAAAGAGGCCGTGGATAAGTAAAGCATTATTGAAGAGCAAGAACAAAGTAGAAGGCCTCATACTACCTGACCTCAGAACCTACTGTGCAAATCCCATAGACAAAATGGTACTAGATACAATGACAGTCACATTGACCGAGGGAACAGAATCGAGAGCCCAGATGTAAATCTATCCACCTCCAGTCACCTGATCTTTGACAAAGACTCAAAGTCCATTAACAGGGAAACAACAATCTTTTTAACAAAAGGTGCTGGCAAAACTGGATGTCCATCTGTAAAAAAAATGAAACAGAACCCACACCTCACACCATACACAATAACTGATTCAAAATGCATCAAAGACCTAAATATAAAACAAAAAATTATAAAGACCATCGAAGAAAAAATAGGATACAAACCATAACTAACAATACACACAAACCAGAAGATAAGTTAGATAACTGGGAACTTCTAAAAATTAAACATACACTTACCAAAACCTTCACAAAAAGAGTAAAAAGAGAACCTACATATCGGGAAGAAAATTCTGGCTATGATGTGTCCTACAAGGGCCTAATCTCTAAAATCTATAGGAAAAGCCAACACTCTACAACAGAAAGACAAGTAATTCAGTTAAAAAATGGGCAAAGGGCATGAACAGACACTTCACCAAAGAAGACATTCAGGTGGCTAACAGACACATGAGGAAATGCTCATGATCACTAGCCATTAGAGAAATGCAAATCAAAACTGCGATGAAATACCATCTCTCTCCAACATTATTGGGGTTAATCAAAAAAAAAAAAAAACAGAAATTAACAAATGTTTCAGAGGCTGTAGGGAGATTGGAACTCTTATGCACTGCTGGCAGGAATGCAAAATGATACAACCATTTTGGAAAATGATATGGTACTTCCTTAGAAAGCTAGAAATAGAAATACCATATGATCCAGCAATCCCACTCCTAGGAATATATCCTAGAGAAATAAGAGCCGTTGCAAGAATAAACATATGAACGCCCATGTTCACTGCAGCATTATTCACAATAGCAAAAAGATGGAAACAACCTAAGTGCCCATCAACAGATGAATGGATAAACAAACTACCGTACATACACACAATGGAACACTGTGCAATGATAAAGAACAATGATGAGTCCCCAAAACATCTCACAACATGGATGAATCTCGAGGACATTACGCTGAGAGAAATAAGTCAGTCACAAAAGGACAAATACTGTATGAGACCACTATTAAAAAAACTCATGAAAAGGTTTACACACAGAAAAAAAAATCTTTGGTGGTTATGAGGGAGGGGAGGGTTGGGGAGGGAAAAACACTAGACAATAGACAAGTGGTAACTTTGATGAAGGGTAAGACAGTACACAACACTGGAGAAGTCAGCACAACTGGACCAAGGCAAAATCATAGAAGCTTCATAGACACATCCAAACTCCCTGAGGTACCTAGTTACTGGGCTAAGGGCTGGGGACCATGATCTTGGGGAACATCTAACTCAGTTGGCATAACATAGTTCTTAAAGAAAATGTTCTACATCCTATTTTGTTACGTAGCATCTGGAGTCTTAAAAGCTTGTGGGCAGCTAAGATACATCTACTGGTCCTACCCTGTCTGGAACAAAGCAGAATGAAGAAAACCAAAGACACAAGGGAGAGATTAGTCCAAAAGATTAATGGACCACAACTACCAAAGCCTCCGCCAGACTGAGTACAACAGAATTAAATGGTGCCCGGCTACCACCAACATCTGCTCTGACAGGGATCACAATAGAGGGTTTCAGACAGAGCAGGGGAAAAATGAAGAACAAAATTCAGTATCACAAAAAAAGACTGGACTTACTGGTCTGGATAAAGACTGGAAAAACGCTGACAGTATGGCTCCAGACTCCCTACTAACTCAAAATTGAAGCCACTTCCCAAGTCCACCTTTCAGCCAACGATTAGTTACGCCTATAAAACAAACTATAAAACACGTGAGGAATGTGCTTCTTATTTCAGTCCAGTATATAAGACCAAACGGGCAACTCCTGTCCAAGGGCAAGATGAGAAGGCAGGAAGGGACTGGGAAACTGGGTGAATGGACATAGGGAATCTGCGGTAAAAAGGCGGGGAGCGCTAACACATTTTGGGGATTGCAACCAATATCACAAAACAATTTGTGTATAAATTTTTGAATGAGAAAAAAATTAAGAATGATTTGTCAACAAATTCAAACTTACACATCATATTATGTTTGCTTTGAGAATCTAAAGTAATTCAGTTAGAGACCGAAATTTAACCATGCCAGAGTATCAAAACTCGACAAAAATGACTTTTAGAACATGATGGTTAGAACTCTAGCATTTTATGCTTTCTTAGGTTTGTTTTATATTTTCAGGCTATGTTTCTGACTAATAAGAGCCAGGATACTTCTTTAAAGTATTTCTCTACAAATAACACATTTCACTGTTGATTTGTCTTTATTCTTATTGCATTTTTATTCCTAAAAAAATAACTACAATTTTTGTGTTTCTCCCAGCTATTAATAATTCTTTCATTTACTCAGCAAATGTTTACAGAACCCTCAACAAGATGTAATGGCAGGAGGCTGTAACAATAGGCTCATGTATAACGATTGTGAGGATGAGGCAGGACTGGGCTGTGGTTCATTCTGTTGTACATGGGGTCGCTATGAGTTGGAACAAACTTGAGGGCACCCAACGACAATAATGACAACAACCATGTGTTAGGTGGTCTGCTAGGTGCTGGAGAGTCAATGGTGAATAAGCCAGACCCTTTATAATTAGAGCTTGGTTCCATAGTAAGGAAAACAAAGTCTAAAACTGGCCCAGGTGCCGGACCAACAGGGTTAAGCTGCAGATGTTGGAGGAACAGTGTGCTGGCAGCTGGGAAGAGTTGGAGCCTCTAGGAATAATGCACCCTTTCATCATAGATGGGAAAACCAGTTGTTTCCTTTGCCTGGTCCTGCACCATCCTCACAATCGTTGCTATGTTTGAGCACAGTGTTGCAGCCACAGTGTCACTTCTTCTTTTTCACTGACCCTCTACTTTACCAAGCATTATGTCCTTCTCCAGAGACTGGTCCCCCTGATAACATGTCCAGAGTAAGTGAGATGAAGTTTTGCCATCCTCGCTTCTAAAGGAGTGTTCTGGCTATACTTCTACCGAGACAGATTTGTCCGTGCTTCTGGCAGTCCATGGAATATTAGTATCCTTCGCCAACACCGTAATTCAGTTCTTCTTTGGTCTTGCTTTTGAATGCCCATGAGACAATTGAAAGTACCATGGCTCTGGTCAGGTGCACCTTAGTCCTCAAAGCAACATCTTTGCTTCTTAACACTTTAAAGACTTTTTTTTTTTTTCTTTGCAGATTTGCCTAATGCAGCACATCGTTTGATTTCTTGGCTGCTGCTTCCATGGGCATTGATTGTGGATCCAAGGAAAATGAAATTCTTGACAACTTCAATATTTTCTTCATTTATCATGATTTTGTCTGTAAGTCCAGTTGTGAGGATTTTAGTTTTCTTTGTGTTGACGTGTCACCCATACTAAAAGCTGCAGTCTTTACCTTCATCAGTGAGTGCTTCAAGACCTCTTCACTTTCAGCAAGAAAAGTTATGCCACCCACATATCACAGGTTGTTAATGAGTCTTCCTCCAAACCTGATGCCACATTCTTCTTCATATAATCCAGCTTCTCAGATTATTTGCTCAGCATACAGACTGAAAAAGTATGGTAAAGGATACAACCCTGGCACACACCTTTTCTGATGTTAAAACACCGTTTCCTCTTGTTCTGTTTGAACGACTGCCTCTTGGTCTATGTACAGTTTCTGCATATGCACAATTAAGTGTTCTGGAATTCCATTCTTTGCAATGTTATCCATAATTTGTTATGATCTATACAGTCCAATGTCTTTGCACAGTCAATAAAACACAGGTAAACATCCTTCTGGCATTCTCTGCTTTCAGCCAGGATCAATCTGACATCAGTGATGATATCCCTCCTTCCAAGACCTCTTCTAAATGCAGCTTGATTTCTGGCAGTTCCCTGTCGATGTACTGCTGCAACTGTTTTTGAATTATCTCTAGCATAATTTTACTTGTGTGTGATAATAATGATATTGTTTGATAATTTCCACATTGTGCTGAATTATTCTTTGGAATGGGCCCAAATAACAGTCTCTTCCAGTCAGTTGGCCGGGTAGCTGTCTTCCAAATTTCTTGGCATATACGAGTGAGCATTTCCAGTGTTGCATCCATTTTTTTAAACATCTCAACTGGTATTCTGTCATTTCCTGGTGCCTTGTTTTTCATCAATGCCTTCGGTTCAGCTTGGATTTCTTCCTTCAGCACCATTGGTTCATGATCGTATACTACCTTCTGAAATGGCTGGCCATTAACTAGTATTTTTGGTACAGTAACTCTGTGTATTTCTTCCATCTGCTTTTGATGCCTCTTGAGTTGTTCAAATTTTTGGCCATAGAATCATTCAGTATTGCAACTCAAGGGTTGAATTTTTTCTTCAGTTCTTTCGCTTGAGAAATGCTGGCCATGTTCTTCCCTTTTGGTTTTGTAATTCCAGGTCTTGCAAATTTCATTATGTTATTTTGCTTTGTCTTCTCGAGTCAACCTTTGAAATCTTCAGCTCTTCTTCATTTCTTCTATTTGCGTTAGCCTTCAAGAGCTGACCCTCTACTTTACCAAGCATGATGTCTTTTATCCTTTTAGGGACTACTATAAATAGCACAGTTTTTCTAATTCCCTTTTCGAAGTTCTCTTTGTTGGTATATAGAAATCCAAATGATTTTTGTATGTTGATCTTGTATCCTGCTACTCTCCTGAATCTTTCTATTAGTTTTTGTAGAATCTATGGTGTTTTCTTGTGGAATCTTTGGTGTTTTCTCTGTATTGTATCATATCATCTGCGAGTAGGGATAGTTTTACTTCTTTTCCAATTTGGGTGCCCTTTCTTTATTTTTCATACCTTATTGCCCTAGCTAGGATTTCCAGCACAAAGTTAAATAGGAGTGGTGATAAAGGGCATCCTTGTCTTGTTTTGGTTCTCAGGCAGAATGCTTTCACCCTCTCTCCATTGAGAATGACTTTGGCTGTTGGTTTTGTATAGATGCCCTTTATTATGTTGAGGAATTTCCCTTCTATTCCTATTTTACTGAGAGTTCTTAATCAGGAGTGGGTGTTGGATTTTATCACATGCCTTTTCTGCATTGAGTGAGATGATCATATGATTCTTTTCTTTTGTTCTATTTATATAGTGGATTACATTGATTGATTTTCTAATGTTGAACCATCCTTGCATACTTGGTATGAATTCCACTTGGTTGTTTATATATATATATATTTTAACGTGATGCTGAATTCTATTGGCTAGAATTTTGTTGAGAATTTTTGCATCTATATTCATGAAAGATATTAGTCTGTAATTTTTTTTTTTTTTTGTGGTGTCTTTGCCTAGTTTTGGTATCAAGGTTATGCTGGCTTCATAGAACAAATTTGGGAGTATTCCTTCCTTTTCTATGCTCTGAAATAGTTTGAGTAGTGCTGATGTGAGGTCTTCTCTGAATGTTTGGTATAATTCTTCAGTGAAGGTGTTCAGGTCAGGGCTTTTTGTTGTTGCTGGGAGTTTTTTTTTTTTTTTTTTTTTTACCTTGTCAATCTCTTCTCTTGTTATGTGTCTGTTCAGATTTTCTATCTCAATTTGTGCTAGTTTGGGTAGGTAGTGTGTTTATAGAAATTTGTCCTTTTTTCCTAGGTTCTCAAATTTGTTGGAGTACAGTTTTTTGTAGTATTCTGTTATGATCCTTTTTATTTCAGTTGGGTGTGCTGTAATGTCTCCCATCTCATTTCTTATTTGGGTTATGTGCACCCTCTCCTCTTTTTTTTTTGTAAATTTGGCCAAAGTTTTGTTGATTTCGTAGAGCTTTTCAAAGAAGTAATTTTTGGTTTTGTTGATCTTTTCTATTGTTTTTATGTTCTATATTTCATTTATTTCTGCTCTACTTGTTATTATTTCCTTTCTTCTTGTGCTGTGAATTTCTTTTGCTGTTCTCTTTCTATTTGTTTGAGTTGCAGGGCTAATTTTTTTTTTTTTTTTTGGCCCATTATTCCTTTTTGATGTGTGTATTTATTGCTATAAATTGACCTCTGAGCACTCCCTTTGCTGTGTCCCAAAGGTTTTGGTATGGTGTGTTTTTATTCTCATTTGATTCTAGGAATTTTTTAATTTCCTCTTTGATTTTTCCCATTACCCAGTTGTTTTTAAGCAAAGTGTCAATCAGTTTCCATGTATTTGATTTTTTCTCCTTGCTCTTCCTGTCATTGATTTCTACTTTTATGTCATTGTCATTAGAGAGAATGCTTTGTATTATTTCAGTGATGTGGATTTTATTGAGGGTTGCTTTGTGGCCTAAAGTGTGGTCTATTCTGGAGAATGTTTCACGTGCATTGGAACAGAATGTACACTTCGCTGCTGTTGGGTGGAGTGTTCTGTATATGTCTGAGAGGTCAAGTTGGTTGATTGTGGCCTTTAGGTGTTCTGTATCTTTATTGAGTTTCTAGATGTTCTGTACTTTACAAAGAGTGGTGTGTTGAAGTCTTCTACTGTTATTTTGGAACTGTCAGTTCCTCTTTTTAGTGCTGTTAGTGTTCATTTTACGTACTTTGGAGCCCTTTCATTGGGTGCACAGATATTTATTAAGGTTATGTCTTCTTGGTGGATTGCCTCTTTTATCATTACATAATGTCCATCCTGTCTTGGAGGAAGTACAACCAGAATGCTCCTTAGAAGCAAGGATGGTGAGACTACGTCTCACATACTTTGGATAGGCTATCAGGAGGGATCAGACCCTGGAGAAGGACATCATGCTTGATAAAGTAGAGGGTCAGTGAAAAAGAATAAGACCCTCAATGAAATGGATTGACACAGTGGCTGCAACAATGGGCTTAAGCATAACAAAGATTGTGAGGATGGCACAGGACTGGGTGGTGTTTTGTTCTGTTGTACATAGGATCACTATGAGTAGAAACTGACTTGATGGCACCTAACAACAACAATGTCCTTCCTTGTCTCTTATGGCAGATTTTGCCTTTAAGTCTATTTCATCTGAGATTAATATTGTCACTCCTGCTCTTTTTTGGTTACTGTTTGCTTGATAAATTTTTTCATCCTTTGATTTTTAATATATTTATGTCTTAGTGCCTAAGATGTGTTTCTTGTAGACAGCATATTGATGGGTCTTTTTTTTTTTTAATCCATTTGGCCACTCTGTCTCTTTACAGGTATGTTTAAGCCATTTATATTTAATGTGATTATCAATAGATGTGAATTTATTGCCCTCATATTGTGCTTTTTTTTTTTTTTTTTTGGTCATGCTGGCTTTTTCTTTGTTCCTCTTACTTCCCTATGCTGAGTTCCTTTTGTTTGTGGAATTTCTTTTGATTTCTTTTGTTATTACAGATTTTGTGTTTACTGAATCTTTATGTTTTTCTTCTTTTTTATTTTGATGAGTAGGTTTGTTAACTTTCTTTGTGGTTACCTTGAAATTTACCTTATCTTCCTAAGTTTGACTTTCTCTCCATTTGAAAGTTCTTTACCTATATCTGTTGCCGTCAAGTTGATTCTGACTCACGGTGACCCTATAGAGTTCCTGTGGGTTGGAATAGACTTGACGGCAATGAGTTATACCTACATCATTTATTCCTCCCCCCCTTTTTATTGTACTTTAGGTGAAGGTTTACAGAACAAACCAATTTTTCATTAAACAGTACACATATTATTTTATGACATTGATTAACAACCCCATGACATGTTAACACTCTCCCATCTTGACCTTGGGTCCCCTATTACCAAGTTTCCTGCACCCTCCTGTCTTCTAGCCCTTGCCTCTGGGCTGTTGTGCCCATTTGGTCTTGTTTTATCTTATGGGCCTGTCTAACCTTTGGTTGAATGGTGAACCTCAGGAGTGACTTCATTGCTGAGCTAAAATGGTGTCTAGGGCCCATACTTTTGGGATTTCCCCAGTCTCTGTCAGGCCAGTAGTTGATATTTTTTTGTGAATTAGAATTTTGTTCTATGTTTTTCTCCAGCTCTGTCCAGGACCTCAGCTGGACACCATCTAGCTCTACTGGACTCAGTCAGGTGGAGGCCATAGTAGTTGTGGTCCATTAGTGCTTTGGACTAATCTTTTCCTTGTGTCTTTAGTTTTTTTCATTCTCCCTTGCTCATGAAGGGGTGAGACCAGTGGAGTATCTTAGATGGCCACTCACAGGCTTTTAAGACCTCAGATCCTACTCACCAAAGTAGGATATAGAACATTTTCTCTATAAAATATGTTATACCAGTTGAGCTAGATGTTCCCTGAGACCATGGTCCCCAGAGCCCTTAGCCCAGTAATTTGGTTCCTCAGGGAGTTTGGATGTGTCTACGGGGTATTCCCCCTTTATTGTTTTGACATTGTTTTCACTTAGGATTGATGTCCCTGGTTGCCTGTTTTAAGTCTTTTCGCTTTGTTTTATCCGTCAGAGTTCTTTAATTAGATTGGTATCTAGATGATGCTCTCCTGTGTCCTAGATTCAGGTTGTTGTTTGATGTTGTTGGTTCCCTAACCAAAAGACTCCCTTTAATATTTCTTATAAGGTTGGCTTTTACATTATTCCCTTATTTTCTATTTCTCTGGAAATGTCCCAATTTTGCTGTTGTATTTGATAGACAGTTTTACATAATATATTTTTATTGGTGGGTAGTTTATTCTTGGAAACCTTGGTGGCGTAGTGGTTAAGTGCTATGGCTGCTAACCAAAGGGTCAGCAGTTCAAATCTGCCGGGTGCTCCTTGGAAACTCTAAGGGGCAGTTCTAATCTGTCCTACAGGGTCACTATGAGTAGGAATCGACTCGACGGCACTGGGTTTGGTTTTGTTTTGGTTAGTTTATTCTTTCAAGGTTTTATATATGTCATCCCATTACCTTCCTGCCTGCATAGTTTCTGCCAAGTAATCAGAGCTTAGTCTTCTTGTTCCCCCTTTGTAAGTGACTTTTTGTTTTTCTTGAGCTACTCTCAGGATTCTTTATTTGTCTTTGGTTTTGGCAGGTGTGATTATGATATGTCTTGGTGGATTTCTTTGAAGCCGGTCAGTTTTTCATCTTTTGTGATTTTGGGGAGTTTTCTGCTAGCAAATCTTCAACAATATTCTCTGTGTTTTCCATTTTCTCTCCCTGTCCTGGAACTCCAGTCACTCATAAATTTCCCTCTTGATTGTGTCCCACATAATTCTTGGGTTTTCTTCATTCTTTTCTTTGAAGTTTCCTGAAACAAAGTGGCATTCGTGAATTTGTCTTCAATCTCACTGATTCTGTCTTCCTTTGTTTCAAATTTGCTGCTAAAACTTTCTATTGAGTGGTCCATCTCTGAAATTTTGTTGTTTATCTTTTATATTTCTAGTTACTGTTTTCATGTGATTTCTAATTGTTTCTTTATTTTGATGTTTTGTGCTTGTATTATTTTCCTGAATTCTTCTATTGCTTTGTCTGTGTTTTTCTTGATTTTGGTTATGTTTTCATTGGTTTAGTCTGTGTTTTCCATGATTTTGTCTATTTTTTCCCTGGTTTTGTCTGTGTTTTCTTTGATCACTGTCTTAGCTATCTGGTGCCTCTATTACAGAAATACCACAAGTAGATGGCTTTAACAAAGAGAAATTTCTTGTCTCACAATCTAGGAGGCTGGAAGTCCAAATTCAGGGTGCCAGCTCCAGGGGAAGACTTTTTCTCTTTGTCAGCTTTGTCATAAGGTTCTTGTCATTGGTCTTCCCCTGGTCTAGGAGCTTCTAAATGCAGGAAGCATGAGTCCAAAGGACATGTTCTGTTCCTGGCACTACATTCTTGGTGGTATGAAGTCCCCCTGTCTCTCTGCTCACTTCTATCTTTTATATCTCAAAAAAGATTGACTCAAGATAAACCTAATCTTGTAGATTGAGTCCTGATTCACTGGCATAACTTCCTCTAATTCTCCCTCATTAACATCACAGAGGCAGGATTTACAACATACAGGAAAATCACACCAGATGAAAAAATGGTGGACAATCACACTATACTGGGAATCATGGCATAGCCAAATTTATCCACATTTTGGGGGGACACAATTCAATCCATAACAATCTCTTTCTTAATCTCTTGGAGAGATTAGCATTTTGAATTCCATATCAGGTAGTTCCATTGCCTTTCCTTCTATTGAAGGGTTATCTGACTATTTTGGTCACTTGCTGGAACCATCTTGTCCTGCTTTTACATATGTTTTTATACTGTTTGCTGTCTCTGTGACATTAAGATATTATTTTTTTTCTTTATTGATTGTATATTCACGTTTCTTCCTGCTTTTTTGTTTTGTTTTCATATGTCAGGGTGGGCAGGCTGGGTGTGCTTTGCTACTTGCTAATCTTTGGGCAAGATAGTTCTCATCACTTTATCCCGGTGGGAAGCGCAATAACAAGTCTGCTGCTCTGTGAACTGGTTTGGCAAGGTGGCTTAGGGCAGACTGGGTGGGTGCTGTCTGCCTCCTGATGCTGGTCCAGCAGTGTGAATGTGCTCACTGTCCACCATGCAGCAGCTGGTTGAGTGGTGGGAGGGTGGGGCAGTGCAGGTCCAGTGCTATAACCGGTCTGAGCACTGTAGGAGCTCTAGTTGCATCCGAGGCCAGCAGGAAGGGGGGTTGTGGTGGCATACAAGGATAGGTGGAATGGAGAGAGAAAGAAAGAAAGGGCAGCATGTTGGGAGCCAGAGGATGGGGGCAGGTCAGGTGCAGGCACCAGCTGCTAGGTGGGAGAGATAAAGAAAAGAAAGAAAAAGAAAAAAAAATGGTGAAGTGATGGGGGCCAGAGGGCGTGGGCAGGGCAGACCTGGAGCAGTGGGAGGCTGGTGTGCTGTTGGCACTCTATCCACCGTGGCGCATTTGGTTGGGGCTGACAGGAAAGGAGGGAGGGGGTGTACGGGGCTAGGTGGAAGGAAGAAAGAAAAGTAGGAAAGGAAAAAAATGGTGCCATGGTGGGGCTGGCAAGTGGGGCAGGGCAGACCTGGGGCAGATGTGGGCTGGTGCCCTGGTGCGCCAGTGGCTCTCTAGGCATGACAGTATGGCAGGGGCTAGTGGAAAGTGGGACTAGGTGGGAGGGAGAAAGAAAAGGCAGAAAGAGAAGAAATATGGTGGTGTGGTGGGGGCCAGCAAGATCAGACGAGGAGGACCCAGGGGCTAGTGGGAAGAGTGGAGAGGTGGTGTACAAAGATAGGTGGGAGGGAGAAAGACAAAAAAAAGAAAAGAAAAGAATTGGTGGCATGGCGGAAGCTGGCAGGAAGGGTGAGGAGGTGGCATATGGGGTAGGTGGGAGGGAGAAAGAAAAGAAAGAAAGAAAGAAAAAGAAACAAACAAAAGCCACATGGTTGGAGGGGGCGGGGTGGGCGCAGGATGGGGGGCTCGTATTAGGGACCTTGGCAGCAGGGGCTGGCAGGATGGGGCGATTCTTACTTCTACTCACTGGAAGGGTAAGAGGTGGGTAAGCATGTTTCTCTGGTTACTGGGTACTCTATCTCTTGTTCAAAGCTCTGTGAAGTTGCTTTTCCGAACTCCCTATGCAGGGTCATTGCTGGCTGTGTTTCAAGATGGCCATGCTGTCCCATGTTGGCAGGTGACCTCTACTCAGTATCTCTTCTTGTTCACTGTTTTCTGTCAGTTTCTTCTTCCATTCAGTGTTTGAGCTAGTTCTTTATCCCTTCATTTGATCTTCCAAGATTGACATTTATATCTGTTTTATTTAGCTTTTCAGGTCCTTGCTGCAGAGGGACACTGTGGGGTGCCTGTCTAGGGTATTATGTTAGTGAGCTCTTTTTTTTTTTTAAACAGCTTTATTGAGATAATTTAGATATAAAATTTACCTGTTTAAAGTGTACAATTCAATGGTTTTAGTATATTTACAGAGTTGTACAACCATAATCTAATTGCAAAACATTCTCATCCCACACAATAACCAGGTCTGTTTTATTTTTATAAAACACACCAAACTAATGAATAGTATCTTTGTCCAAGTCAAGTCCTACTTTCTTCACTACCACAGTAATGTTGCTCAAATAGTTGTAAAGATTATAGGATTAAGGAATCAGACTGTGGAAATATATTTTAACTATATCATTGACATTCATTTGGTAAGTCAGCTTGAAATATACAGTCAACCCAGGAGATTCTCTGGGGAGACTTGGTTAAATGCAAACACCTCTGCTAAATTCTTCTTCTCCAAGCACAGCTCTGATCTCATCAGCCCCTTGCTCAACTTGAAGGCAGCAGGTTTTTACTCAACTAACTTCAGTGGCTTCCTGTTATCTGAGTAATTACAGATTCCTTAAACTGGCATTCACAAGATGATCTAAGATGGATCCCTCCCTCCCTCCCTACTTCCTTTCCTTTCTTCTTCTTTTTTTGCTAAGGGAAAAACATTTAACATTTACTTAACCTTTAGCTTCAAGCTACCAGGAAACAGCCCCCCTCCACCCCGCACCCCCGCCTGCCACACACGCACACCCTTTAATTTTCTTCTCAGCTCTTCTGCTGAAGAATTTGGCTTTCATGAAGGCAGGCTGCTTTGGGAGCTTTCCCTTCCCTAGAACTTTGTAGTAGCCCGATCATATCTCATCAATGATGGAAACAGCTCCAGTCTTATTTTTGGCAGCATTATTATTATTTTTTTTCACCCTTGTCTGCTCAGAACAAAGTCCACAACTTATCAAGGTTGACAGTTGGGCAGAACTCTGGTTCCTCTTCAAGTGATAATGTCTCACTCTTACAAACTTTCTCAAAGTAACCTGGACGATATTTGTAGAAACTGATCCTGTGGTGATGCATGCCACCAGCATTACCCAGGCCTCCTGGGTACTTCTGGTGCTTGCTGGTGCAGCCGTGGCCATGGCTCACGTGACCCCAAGTTTTCTGAGTCTTCCTCAGTCTGAATGGCATTTTGGCAGCCAAAGGAAAAGAATTCTTATCTTCTCTTTACAGACAAGCTCCTTGAATAAGCTGGCTATCCTTACAGTGCCTGCTTCCTCAGGGTTATGGTGGCTTCATAGAATGATTTGGTAGTATTCCATTCTTTTCTATGTGTTGAAGTACCTTTAGTAGCACTGGTGTTAACTCTTCTCTGAAGGTTTTGTAGAATGCTCCAGTGAAGCTGTCAGGGCCAGTTTTTTTGTTGTTGTTGTTGAGAGTTTTTTTTTATTACCTCCTCAATCACTTCTTTTGTTAAAGGTTTATTTAGTTTTTCTACCTCAGTTTGTGTTAGTTTAGGTAGGTAGTGTGTTTCTTGAAATTTGTCCATTTCCTCTAGGTTTTCAAATTTGTTCAGGTACAGTTTCTCATAGTATTTTGGTATGATTCTTTTAATTTCAGTTGAGTCTGTTGTGATATCGCCAATCTCATTTCTTATTTGGGCTATTTGCTTCCTCTCCTGTTTTTCTCTTGTCAGTTTGGCCAGTGGTTTATCAATTTTGTTGACCTTTTCAAAGAACTAGCTTTGGTCTTGTTGAGTCTTTTGATTGGTTTTCTATTCTCTATTTCATTTATTTCTGCTCTAATCTTTATTATTTCCTTTCTTCTGATGCCCGAGGGCTTCTTTTTCTGTTCTTTTTCTATTCAAGTTGCAGGGTTAATATTTTGGTTTTGGCCCTTTTTCTTTTTGGATGTGTGCATTTATTGCTATAAATTGATCCTGGGCACTGCTTTTGCTGTGTCCCCAAGGTTCTGGTAAGATGTGTGTCTTAGTCACCCAGTGCTGCTTTAATAGAAATAGCACAAATGGATGGCTTCAACAAACAGAAGTTTATTCTCTTACAGTCCAGTAGGCTAGAAGTCCAAATTCAGGGTGCTAGCTCCAGGGGAAAGCTTTCTCTCTCTGTTGGCTCTGGAGGAAGGTCCTTGTCATCAGTCTTCCATTGGTCTGGGAGCATCTCAGCACAGGAACCTCAGGTCCAAAGGATGTGCTCTGCTCCTGGCACTGCTTTCTTGGTGGTATGAGATCCCCAACTCTCTGCTTACTTCCCTTTCCTTTTATCTCTTGAGAGATAAAAGGTGGTGCAGGCCACACCCCAGGGAAACTCCCTTTACATTGGATCAGGAATGTGACCTGGGTAAGGGTGCTACAATGCCACCCTAATCCTCTTTAACATAAAATTACAATCACAAAATGGAGGACGACCAAACAATACTGGAAATCATGGCCCAGCAAGCTGATACACACATTTTTGGGGGACATAATTCAATCTATGACAATGTGTTTTCATTCTCATTTGTTTCTATGAATTTCGTTATTCTGTCCTTGATTTCTTCTATAGCCCAGTAGGTTTTGAGCAAGGTGTTGTTCAGTTTCCATATATTTGATTTATTTTCCTTGCTTTTTCTCTTGTTGATTTCTACTTTTATGGCTATAGGTCAGAAAAGAAGGTTTGTAATATTTTGATGGTTTGGATTCTGTTAAGGGTTGTTTTGTGGCCTAATATGTGGTCTGTTCCATGTGCTTTGGAAAAGAATGTGTACTTGGGTGCTGTTGGGTGGAGTGTTCTGTTTATGTCTATGAGATCAAGTTGGTTAATTGTGGCATTTAGATCTTCCATGTCTTTACTGAGGTTTTTTTCCAGATGTTCTATCCTTCACTGAAAGTGGTGTGTTGAAGGCTCCTACTATTACTGTGGAGCTATCTATTTCTCTTTTCAATGCTGTTAGAGTTTGTTGTATGTATATATACACGTACCCAAAGAGTGCTGTCTTTGGGTACATGTATATATTTATTATGGTTATGTTCTCCTGGTGTATTGACCCTTTAATCATTATATAGTGTCCTTCTTTATCCTTTGTGGCGGAATTTGCTTTAAAGTCTATTTTGTCAGAGATTAATATTGCCACTCCTACTCTTTTTTTGGTTGTTGCTTGCTTCATATATTTTTTCCATCCTTTGAGTTTTAATTTGTTTATATCTTTGAGTCTAAGGTGTGTCTCTTATAGGCAGCATATAGATGGATTTTTTTTTTAATTCATTCTGCCACTCTCTGTCTCTTTATTAGTGCATTTAGTCCATTCACATTTAGTGTAATCATTGATAGGTATGAGTTTACTGCTGTCATCTTGATGTCTTTTTTTTCATGTGTGGTGTTGACAGTTTCATTGTTTCACTTAATTTTCTGTGCTGTCATTGTTTTTCTTTATGTATTTTTTTCATTATTGTTGATTTTGTGTTTGCTGCATCTTTATGTTTTTCTTTTTTCTTTTGACAGGTAGATTTGTTAGTTTCCCTTGTTGTTACCTTAAAATTTATCTCTATTTTTCCAAGTTTAAACCAATCTTTTATTTCTTGATATCACCTTAACCCTCTCTCCATATGAAAGTTCTATGACTACACTGTTTAGCCCCTCTTTTTTTTTTTTTTTTAATGTTGTCATCATTTGCATATTGACACCTCTGTTTCTCTATTTTCAGTCTTTTAGTTTTAACTTATTTTTGTAACTTCCCCATCTGGGTTGATATCTGGTTGTTCTGTCCTCTGTTCAGTCTTGGGTTGTTGTCGATATTGTTGGTTCTCTAGCTGGGGACTCCCTTTAACATTTCTTTTAATTTTGGTTTTTTTTTACAAATTCCCATAACTTCTGTTTATCTGGAAATGCCCTAATTTTGCCATCATATTTGAGAGACTGTTTTGCTGGATATATAATTCTTGGCTGGCAACTTTTTCCTTCAAGACTTTATGTATGCCATGCCATTGTCTCCTTGCCCGCATGGTTTCTGCTGAGTAGTCCGAGCTTAGTCTTATTGACTCTCCTTTGTAGGAGACTTTTCATTTATCCCTAACTGCTCTTAAAATTCTCTCCTTATCTTTGGTTTTGGCAAGTTTGATTATATTATGTCTTGGTGACTTTCTTTTGGGATCTACCTTGTGTGGGGTTGGATGAGCTTCTTAGGTAGATATCGTCTCATCTTTCACAATGTCACAGAAGTTTTCTGCCAATGAATCTTCAACAATTCTCTCCGTGTTTTCTGTTATCCCCCCAGTTCGTGTACTCCAGTGGTATGGAGTATTGTTATGGTATAAAAACAAGAGTATGTTTTCCTCTTGATTGTGTCCCACATAATTCTTAGAGTTTCTTCATTTTAAAAATTTCTTTTATCTGATTTATCCTCAAATAAATTGGTGTCAAGTGCTTTGTCTTCAATCTCCCAAATTCCAACTTCCATTGCTTCAATTCTGCTTCTATGACCTTCTATTGAGTTTTTGTCCAATTTTGAAAAAATTTTAAAATAATTTTTATTGTGCTTTAGGTGAAAGTTTACAAATCAAGTCAGTCTGTCACATAAAAACTTATATACACCCTACTACATACTCCCAATTACTCTCCCCCCAATGAGACAGCCTGCTCCCTACTTCCACTCTCTCTTTTTGTGTCCATTTTGCCAGCTTCTAAACCCCTCTACCCTCCCATCTCCCCTCCAGGCAGGAGACGCCAATATAGTCTCAAGTGTCCACCTGATGCAAGTTGCTCACTCCTCCTCAGCATCTCTCTCCAACCCATTGTCTAGTCCAATCCATGTCTGACGAGTTGGCTCTGGGAATGGTTCCTGTCTTGGGCCAACAGAAGGTTTGGGGACCATGACCGATGGACTCCTTCTAGTCTCAGTCAGACCATTAAGTCTGTTTTTTTAATGAGAATTTGGGGTCTGCATCCCATTGCTCTCCTGCTCCCTCAGGGGTTCTCTGTTGTGTTCCCTGTCAGGGCAGTCATTGGTTGTGGCCAGGTACCATCTAGTTCTTCTGGTCTCAGGATGATGTAGTCTCTGGTTCATGTAGTCTTTTCTGACTCTTGGGCTTGTAATTACCTTGTGAGCTTGGTGTTCTTCATTCTCCTTTGATTCAGGTGGGTTGAGACTCATTGATGCATCTTAGATGGCCACTTCCTAGCGTTTATGACCCCAGACACCACACTTCAAAGTGGGATGCAGAATGTTTTCTTAATAGATTTTATTTTACCAATTGACTTAGATATCCCCTGAAACCACGGTCCCCAAACCCCTGCCCCTGCTTCACTGACCTTTGAAGCATTCAGTTTATTCAGGAAACTTCTTTGCTTTTGGTTTAGTTCAGTTGTGCTGACCTCTCCTGTATTGAGTGTTGTCCTTCCCTTCACCTAAAGTAGTTCTTATCTACTATCTAATTAGTAGATAACCCTTTCCCACCCTCCCTCACTCCCCACTCTCGTAATCACAAAAGAATGTGTTCTTCTCAGTTTAAACTGTTTCTCAAAATCTTATAATAATGGTCTTATACAATATTTGACCTTTTGCAACTAACTAATTTTACTCAGCATGATGTCTTCCAGGTTCCTCCATGTTATGAAATGTTTCACAGATCCGTCACTGTTCTTTATGAATGCGTAGTATTCCATTGTGTGAATATACCATAATTTCTTTATCCATTCATCTGTTGATGGGCACCTTGGTTGCTTTCATTTTTTGCTATTGTAAACAGTGCTGCAATAAACATGGGTGTGCATACATCTGCTCTTATTTCTCTAGGATATATTCCGAGGAGTGGGATTGCTGGGTCGTATGCTAGTTCTATTTCTAGCTTTTTAAGGAAGCGCCAAATCGATTTCCAAAGTGGTTGTACCATTTTACATTCCCACCAGCAGTGTATAAGTGTTCCAATCTCTCCACAGCCTCTCCAACATTTATTATTTTGTGTTTTTTAGATTGATGCCAGCCTTGTTGGAGTGAGATGGAATCTCATCGTAGTTTTGATTTGCATTTCTCTAATGGCTAATGATCGTGAGCATTTCCTCATGTATCTGTTAGCCACCTGAATGTCTTCTTTAGTGAAGTGTCTGTTCATATCCTTTGTCCATTTTTTAATTGTCTTTTTGTGGTTGAGTAGTAGCAGAATCATGTAAATTTTAGAGATCAGGCGCTGGTCGGAGATGTCGTAGCTGAAATTTTTTTCTCAGTCTGTAGGTGGTCTTTTTACTTTTTTGGTGAAGTCTTTAGATGAGCACAGTGTTTGATTTTTAGGAGCTCCCAGTTATCTGGTTTCTCTTTGGGATTTTTTAGTAATGTTTTGTATTCTGCTTATGCCTTGTATTAGGGCTCCTAACATTGTCCCTATTTTTTCTTCCATGATCTTTATCGTTTTAGACTTTATGTTTAGGTCTTTGATCCATTTGGAGTTAGTTTTTGTGCATGGTGTGAGGTATGGGTCCTGTTTCATTTTTTTGCAAATGGATATCCAGTTATGCCAGCACCATTTGTTAAAAAGACTATCTTTTCCCCAATTAACTGACACTGGGCCTTCGTCAAATATCAGCTGCTCATATGTGGATGGATTTGTATCTGGATTCTCAATTCTGTTCCATTAGTCTATGTGTCTGTTGTTGTACTAGTACCAGGCTGTTTTGACTACTGTGGCAGTATAATAAGTTCTAAAATCAAGTAGAGTAAGGCCTCCCACTTTGTTCTTCTTTTTCAGTAACGCTTTACTTATCCAGGGCTTCTTTCCCTTCCATATGAAGTTGGTGATTTGTTTCTCCGTCACATTAAAAAATGTCTTTGGAATTTGGATCGGAAGTGCATTGTGTATATAGATGGCTTTTGGTAGAATAGACATTTTTACAATGTTAAATCTTCCTATCCATGAGCAAGGTATGTTTTTCCACTTATGTAAGTTCCTTTTGGTTTCTTGCAGTAGTACCTTGTAGTTTTCTTTGTGTAGGTCTTTTACATCTTTGGTAAGATTTATTCCTAATTATTTTATCTTCTTGGGGGCTACTGTGAATGGTATTGATTTGGTGATTTCTTCTTCGATGTTCTTTTAGTTGATGTTTAGGAATCCAACTGATTTTTGTATGTTTATCTTGTAACCTGATTCTCTGCTGAACTCCTCTATTAGTTTCTGTAGTTTTCTTGAGGACTCCTTAGGGTTTTCTGTGTATAAGGTCATGTAGTCTGAAAATAGAGATAATTTTACTTCTTCCTTGCAAATTTTTTTTTTTTTTTGCCAATCCAGATGCCCTTTATTGTTATCTTTTGGACTTATCGTTAGTCTTTTGGATTTCTATTTGCTGTCTCCTTATGGTTTCTAGAAGCCTGTTAAATTTGCCATTCTGTTCTTGTTTTCCTGAATTTCTCTATTGCTTTGATTGTGTGTTCCTTGGCTTGGTCTGAATTTTAACTGTTCTCTTAAAGAGCTCTATATATTACTCTTTCAAATTCTAACTCCAATAATTTCAAGAAGTTATCTTCCTGTGGAAGGTTTCCTGTTCTTTGTTTTGTTCTCTTGCTGTAGCCATCTTGACCTATTTCTTTATGTGATCTGATATTGACTGTTGTGTCCGAGCCATCAATAAATTATTATATTTATTTACTGTATGTTTGCTCACTGTGTCCTAGCTTTTTATTTTGTTTTGACATGCCCCAGTATGCTGGGCATGTGAGCTACTTTGGTTATTGGCAGCTTTGAAGCTCTCATGTCCTGTTACCAGGTGGTTAGCACTGCTACTAGGTATGTGAGCCCAGGGGTCTGTTCACTTTTCTTGTACAAATTCAGCTCAGTTGTCCAGGTCACTGGTCATTAAGTGTGTGGTGCACACTCTCACCTACAATCCTACATGGGCAGGCTGCGTAGGGGTGATTGCAGCAGGCACAGGTATCTGGCTGCAGTAGGGGCGTCTATGGTGAGCAAGATAGGGGGCTGCTGGCTGCCTCTGAGTGCCTGGGTGAAAGGTATGTCCCTGTTCCTTGGAGCATGTAGGTGGGTGGGTTTTGCAGCTGGACTTTGGGCACCCAATGCTGTTGACTGTAAGGACTGGGAGGCACCACTTATTCTTGCACCACTGTTGTGGGTGGTTAGGTGGGATGGGTGAAACAGCCACCTCTCAGCCCCTGATATGAGTGGGTGAGCACTCTGCTTAATGGGCAGGATGGTGTCAAATGTCATGAATCTAACTCCTCCTTGGCTGCTGCAGATGAAAATAGGCTTTACGTATATACCCTGTTGTTCTATGCTAATAACGGCCTACGTTGTTGAATTGGTCCACACAGGTCTAGGCAGGGATGAAGGGGATTAGAAGTCCATGGACTCCTTATGCCAGTGACTAGGTAAACAGGCAGTGCCTGCCCTGAGTTCCCGGCTTAGGGGGCGTGGTGATTTTTTGAAGCTGTGAGATTGGTTTGGTCACGGTTACTCCTAAGTTCCTGTCTTAGGGGACTTGGTGTGTGTGTGTGTGTGTTTTACTTTTTTATTATTGGACTTTAGATGAAGGTTAGAGGACAAACTAGCTTCTCATTAAACAGTTAGTACACGTATTGTTTTGTGATGTTGGTTACCAACACCATGACATGTCAACACTCTTCCCTCCTTGCCCTTGGGTTCCTATTACCAGCTTTTCTGACCCCTCTTGCTTTCGGGGCTGGTGTGCTCCTTTAGTCTCATTTTGTTTTGTGGGCCTGTCTAATCTTTGGCTGAAGGGTGAACCTCAGAAGTGACTTCATTACTGAGCTAAAAGGGTGTCTGGGGCCTGTACTCTTGGGTCTCCAGTCTCTGTCAGACCAGTAAGTCTGGTCTCTTTTTTTGTTCATTTGTGAGTTAAAATTTTGTTCTACATTTTTCTCCAGCTCTGTCCAGGACCCTCTGTTGTGATCCCTGTCAGAGCAGTTGGTGGTGGTAGCCGGGCACCATCTAGTTGTGCTGAACTCACTCTGGTGGAAGCTGTGGCAGTAGTGGTCTATTAGTCCTTTGAACTAGTCTTTCCCTTGTGTCTTTGGCTTTCTTTATTCTCCCTTGCAGACAGGATGAGACCAGTGAAGTATCTTAGATGACAGCTCACAAGCTTTTAAGACCCCAGATGCTACTCACCAAAATAGAATGAATGTAGAGCATTTTCTTTATAACCTGTGTTGTGCCAATTGAGCTAGATGTTCTGCAAGACCATGGTCCCCAGAGCCCTCAGCCCAGTAATTTGGTCCCTCAGGGAGCTTGGATGTGTCTATGGAGGTTTTTTTTTTTTTTCTTCCTAAAGCCGCAAGACAGGTTTGGGTGTCATAGTTCTTAGTTCAGGCTTAGGGGGCATGGCAATTGTTGAATACTGCAGCACTGGCATCAGAGGGGAGCAGGGAGGGGGGTGGGAGAGGGGAAAGTGGCACTTCTCTACTCTGAAAGTCCTGGAGGACGGGTTGTTTTGATCCTATGTGTTAGGTTAGACACTTGCATTTAACTTTTGCAGATCCAGTGCCACGTCCCGCTGTCTCTGGGGGCTTGTGCAGACTTTCTGTCATCTGGTCTCTCCCAAAGTGGTGAAATGCATCTCAAGCACTACTGCTCACCTCAACCCACGTACGCCAGCCAACCCAGCCCACAGGGTGCCAGCTACCTCAAGTCTGGCACTTCTTCACTGCTTCTGAACTGTCTCTCCCTCTGCCTGCTGCTCAGTCCGACTCCTCAACTTTGATGATCAGGGCATTCTATTTTGGGAGTAGCATCTGGGGTCTTAAAAGCTTGTGAGCTGTCATCTAAGATACTTCACTGGTCTCACCCTGTCTAGAGCAAGGGAGGATAAAGAAAGCCAAAGACACAAGGGAAAGACTAGTTCAAAGGACTAATGGACTACAACTACCACATTCTCATATAAAATCAACTCACTTGTTTTTTCAGGTCTTTGTTGTAAGAGGGAACCACAGGAAGCATCTGCCTATTCCACCATCTTGGCCCTGGTTCCCCCCGTAGGGTTTTCTTATAATCTTTATGGACACAGATTACCAAGCCTTTCTTCTGTGATGCCACTGGATAGGTTCAAACTGCCAACCTTTAGGTTAGTAGATAAGCACAAACCATTTCCACCACCCAGGGACTTCTCTGAGGGGACCATGGGCCAATTCATGTAAGTATCCCAGGGCCATTGGGGAAAGAAGGGTCTGAGATATCACCCCTCACCAACCCCTTCTCCCCAGCATCTGAAGATGGAGACACCTGCCTTCAGGGTGGACTACCATGATCTTGTCTGTGGTCCCAGAGTTGGCAGAGAGGGCCTCAAAGGCCTTGAAGGACAGCACATTACAGGGGTCTGGTGACCAAGCATCCACACATGATGGGAGGGTGGGGGTGGTGGGACAGGCTGGTTCCTGTCCTGTTTTGGGAAGTGAAGGAGTGGGTGGCATTTATGGACTGCAGCAGGGGTTCTATAAAACAGTGGCACCTTCTGATGGTGGTAATTGTAATAGTGAATTGAGGATTTTTTAGTCCTGGGGTCCTCGGGGTTCCTAGATAGTTGGGAAGGAGGGGTGGGGAGACCTCTTAAGAGAGAGATGTTGGATTATCCGTTAATAAGAGCAGGTAGTGGCTTGAGAAGTTAATTTGAAAAACAAAGGATGTGACCATAGCTGTAAACCGAGCTGGTGAAGCAGGACATACTGGACACACATATAAAAAAATATCTCCTTCTTGCCTTATATACGCAATGCCTATTGGACATCTCCAGTTGGAGTCCTACAGGCAATTCACACTCAGTATGCCCAGAGTTCATCCTAGATGTTCTGTCCTGAATCATGGCACAGTCAATCTACTGTCACCAGGCCAGAAACAATGGAGTTATTATTTAAAAACAAACCAAATCATGGCAACCCCATGCGTGTCAGAGTAGAACTGAACTCCATAGGCTTTTTTTTTTTTAAATTGTACTTTAGATGAAGGTTTACAGAACAAACTAGCTTCTCATTAAATAGTACACATATTCTTTTTTGCATTCTTGCCAGTAACATTGGCTAACAATCCCATGACATGTCAACACTCTCCTTGGGTTCCCTATTACCAGCTTTCCTGTTCCATCCTGCCTTCTACTCCTTGCCCCTGGGCTGGTGTTCCCCTTTAGTCTCATTTTGTTTTATGGGCCTGTCCAATCGTTGGCTGAAGGGTGAACCTCAGGAACGATTTCATTACTAAGCTGAAAAGGTGTTCAGGGGCCATACTCTCAGGGTTTTTCCAGTCTTTGTCAGGCCAGCAAGTCTGGTCTTTCTTTTTTTTTTTCTCTAATGTTGAACCATCCTTGCATACCTGGTATCAGTCCCATTTGGTCATGGTTAAATTATTTGTTGGATATGTTGTTGAATTCTTTCTTTTTTTTTTATTGCACTTTGGATGAAGTTTTACAGAACAAACTAGTTTCTCGTTAAATGGTACACATATTGTTTTATGACATTGGTTAACAGCCCCACGACATGTCAGCTCTCTCCCTTCTCTACCTTGGGTTCTTTTTTACCAGTTTTCCTGTTCCCTCCTGGCTGGGCTGGTGTGCCCCTTTAGTTTCATTTTGTTTTATGGCCCTGTCCAATCTTTGACTGAAAGGTGGACTTCAGGAGAAACTTCATTACTGAGCTAAAAGGGTGCCTGGGAGCCAACCTCTTGGGATTTCTCCAGTCTGTCAAATCAGTAAATCTGGTCATTTTTGAGAGTTAGAATTTTGTTCTACATTTTCCTCCAGCTCTGTTTGGGACCCTCTACTGTTATTCCTATAAGAGTGCTCGGTGGTGGTAGCTGGGCAATATCTAGCTGTACTGGACTCAGTCTGGTGGAGGCCATGGTAGATGCGGTCTGTTAGTCCTTTGGACTAATCTTTCCCTTGTATCTTTACTTTACTTCATTCTCCCTTGCTCCCGAAGGGGTGAGACCAGTGTTGTACCTTAGATGGCTGCTCACGGATTTTAAGGCCCCAGATGCTTCTCACCAAAGTAGAATGTAGGAACACTTTCTTTATAAACTATGTTATGCAAGTAAAGCTAGATGTTACCCAAGACCATGGTCCCCAGAACCCTCAGCCCAGCAATTCAATCCTCAGAGAGTTTGGATGTGTCTATGGAGCTTCCATGACCTTGTCTTGTACAAATTATGCTCACTACCCCCGTAATGTGTACTTTCTTACCCTTTACCAAAGTTACCACTTATATATTGTCTATTTAGTGCTTTTCCACCCCTAACCTCTCCACTCCCTTCCCTCTTAACCATCAAAGATTGCCTCTTTTTGTGTGTAAACCTTTTCATGACTTTTTACAGTAGTGGCCTCGTACAATATTTCTCCTTTTGTGACTGACTTATTTCACTCAGCATAAAGCCCTCCAGATTCATCCATGTTGTGAGGTGCTTCACAGACTCATCGTTGTTCTTTATTGTTGTGTAATACTCCATTGTGTGTATGTACCACAGTTTGTTTACCTATTCATTTGTTCATGGGCATCTAGGTTGTTTTCATCTTTTTGCTATTGTGAACAATGCTGCAATGAACATGGGTGTGCACATGTCTATTCGTGTGACGACTCTTATTTCTCTAGGATATATTCCTAGGAGTGGGATTGCTGGATCATATGGTATTTCTATTTCTAGCTTTCTAAGGAAGCACCATATCATTTTCCAAAATGGTTGTATCATTTTGCATTCCCACCAACAGTGCATAAGAGTTCTGATCTCCCCGAACTCTCTCCAACGTTTATTATTTCTTGTTTTTTTGATTCATGCCAGTAATGCCAGGGTGAGATAGTATCTCATTGTGGTTTTGATTTGCCTTTTTCTAAAGAAGTGATCATGAGCATTTCCTCTTGTGCCTGTTAGCTGCTCGAAGGTTTTCTTTGGTTAAGTGTTTGTTCATATCCTTTGCCCATTTTTTAATTGGATTATTTGTCTTCTTGTTGTAGAGGTGTTGGAGTTTCTTGTAGACTTTAGAGATTAGACCTTTGTATGATTTATAATAGCCAAATTTTTTTTCCCTGTCTGTAGGTTCTCTTTTTAGTCTTTCAGTGTGGTCTTTTGATGAGCATAAGTGTTTAATTTTTAGAAGATCCCAGTTATCTAGCTTATCTTCTGGAGTTTGTGTGTTATTGGTTGTGGTTTGTATCCTGTTAATGCCACAGATTAGGGCCTCTAGCGTTGATCCTATTTTTTCTTCTATGCACTTCATAGTTTTTGGCTTTATATTTAGGTCATTGATCCATTTTGAATTAGTTTTTGTATATGGTGTGAGGTACAGGTCCTGTTTCTTTTTTTTTGCAGATGGACATCCAGTTTTGCCAGCACCATTTGTTAAAAAGACTGTCTTTTCCCCTTTAGATGGACTTTGGGCCCTTGTCGAAGATCAGGTGACCATAGGTAGGTGGATTTACATCTGAGTTCTTAATTCTGTTCCATTGGTCGATGTAGCTGTCATTGTACCAGTACCAGGCTGTTTTGACTACCATAGGTGTATAAAAGGTTCTGCAGTTAGGTAGTGCGAGTCCTCCTACTTTATTCTTCTTCAATAGTGTTTTACTTATTCAGGGCTTCTTCCCTTTCCATATAAAGTTAATGGTAAGTTCTTCCACCTCTTTGAAGAATGTTGTTGGTATTTGGATCAGTATTGCATTGTATTTGTAGAGCTGTCATTTTCACAATGTTAAGTCTACCTATCCATGAGCATGGTATGTTTTTCCATTTATGTAGATTTCTTTCGGTGTCTTGCAGTAGTGTTTTGTAGTTTTCTTTGTATAGGTCCTTTACATCCCTGGTTAGATTTATTCCTAAGTATTTTATTTCTTTAGGGGCTATTGCAAATGGTATTGTTTTTTATTTCCTTTTCATCGTTCCCTTTGCTGGTGTATAGGAATCCAACTGATTTTTGTATGCCTATCTTGTATCCTGCTACTCTGCTGAATCTTTCTATTAGTTCCAGTAGTTTTCTTGTGGAGTCTTTTTGGTTTTCTATGTATAATATCATATCATCTGCAAATAAGGACAGTTTTACTTCTTCATTACAATTTGGATGTCCTTTATTTCTTTTTCTTGCCTTGTTGCTCTAGCTAGGACTTCCAGCACAATGTTAAACAGGAGTGGTGATAAAATGCATCCTTGTCTTGTTCCTGTTCCCAAGGGGAACACTTTCAGCCTCACTCCATAAAGAATGATGTTGACCATTTGTTTTGCATAAATGCAATTTATTATGTTGAAGAGTTTTCCTTCTATACCTATTTAATGGAGAGTTTTTATCAGGAATGGGTGTTGGACTTTGTTGAATGCATTTTTGATGTTGATTAAGATGATCATGTGATTCTTTTCTTTCCTTTTATTTATGCGGTAGATTATGTCGATTGAGTTTCTAATGTTGAAACATCCTTGCATACATGGTATGAATCCTACTTGGTTGTGGTGTATTAATTTTTGATATGATGCTGAATTCTATTGGTTAGTATTTTGTTGAGAATTTTTGCATATATTCATGAGAGATATTGGTCCGTAATTTTCTTTCTTTCTTTTTTTTTTGTGGTGTCTTTGCCTAGTTTTAGTATCAGGGTTATGCTGGCTTCATAGAATGAATTTGGAAGTATCACTTCCTTTTCTATGTTCTGAAATAGTTTGAGTAGTACTGGCATAACCTCTTCTCTGAATGTATGGTAGAATTCTCCCGTGGAGCTACCTGGGCCAGGGCTTTTTTTTTTGTTGTTGGGAGTTTTTTTTATTTTTATTACCATTTCAATCTCTTCTCTTGTTATGGGTCTGTTCAGATTTTCAACATCATTTTGTTGGTTTGGATAGGTAGTGTGTTTCTACCTAACCATTTCCTCTGGGTTTTCAAATTTATTGGAGTATAGTTTTTCATAATACTCTGTTATGATTCTTTTTTATTTCAGCTGGGTCTGTTGTAATATCTCCCATTTCATTTCTTATTTGCTTCCTCTTGTGTTTTTCTTTTGTCAGTTTGGCCCGTGGTTTGTCGATTTTGTTGATCCTTTCAAAGAACCAACTTTTGGTTTTGTTGATTTTTTTCTATTGTTTTTCTATTATCTATTTCATTTATTTCTGTTCTGATCTTTATTATTTCCTTTCTTTTGGTGGCTGTGGCCTTCTTTTGCTGTTCTCTTTCTATTTGTTCAAGTTGTGTAGTTAATATTTTGATTTTGTCCCTGTCTTCTTTTTTGATGTGTGCATTTTTACTATAAATTGACCTCTGAGAACTGCCTTTGCTGTGTCCCAAAGGTTTTGGTATGATGTGTTTTCATTCTTATTTGATTCTAGGAATTTTTTGATTCCATCTCTGATTCCTTCTATTACCCAGTAGTTTTTAAGCAGGGTGTTATTCAGTTTCCACGTAATTGATTTTTTTTTCTTGCTCTTCCTGTTGTTAATTTCTGCTTTGATGGCATTGTGGTCAGAGAAGATACTTTGTATTATTTTAATATTTTGGATTTTGTTGAGGGTTTCTCTGTGGTCTAAGATGTGGTCTATTCTGGAGAATGTTCCACGTGCATTGGAAAAGAACGTGCACTTTGCAGCTGTTGAGGGGAGTGTTCTATATATGTCTATGTGGTCAAGTTGGCTGTTTGTGCCATTTAACTCTTCTGTATCTTTGTTGAATTTCTTTCTAGATGTTCTGTCCTTTACCGAGAGTGGCGTGTTGAAGTCTCCTACTGTTATTGTGAAACTGTCAAGTTCTCCTTTCAGTGCTGTTAGAGTTTGTTTTATGTATTTTGGAGCCCTGTTATTGGGTGTGTAGATGTTTATTATGGTTAAGTCTTCATGATGGATCATCCCCTTAATCATTATATAGTTCCCTTTTTTGTCTTTTATGGTGAATTTTGTTTTAAAGTCTATTTTATCTGAGATTAGTATTGACGCTCCTGCTCTTTTTTGGTAGTTATTTGCTTGATTTTTTTTTTTTTTCTGGCCTTGGGTTTTTAATAAATTCACACTTTGTTTCTAAGGTGTGTCTCTGTAGTCAGCATATTGATGGATCCTGGCTTTTTATCCGTTCTGTCGCTCTGTGTCTTTTTATGGGTGCAATTAGGCCATTTACATTCAGCGTAATTATTGATATCTGTGAGTTCATTGCTGTCATTTTGTAGTGCTTTTTTTTTTGTAGTGCTAACATTTTCTTTGTTCCTCTTACTCTCCTGTGCTGAATTCCTTTTGCTTGTGGATTTCTTTTCCATTTCTTATGTTTTTGTAGATTTTGTTTTTATTGAGGCTTTATGTTTTTCTTCTTTATTTTGATGAGTAGGTTTGTTTGCATTCTTTATAGTTACTTTGAAATTTACCCGTATCTTCCTAGGTTTGAACCAGTCTATTATTACCTGGTATCACCTTGTCTTCTTCTCCATTAGAAAGTTCTATACCTACACTGTTTATTCCTTCTTTTATTGTTCTGATATTGTTGTCATTTACAGATTAACCTCTCTGGTTTCCTGTTGTAATTGTTTTGATTTTGGATAATCCTTGAGAGTTCATTTCCTAGGCTGTTATTTGACCGGTACAATCTTGCATTCTAGATTCAGGCTGTGGTCTGAAGTTGTTTGTTCTTAGACTGAAGGACTCCCTTTAATAATTCTTGTAAGTTTGGTTTGGTTTTTACATATTCCCTTAACTTCTGTTTATCTGGAAATGTCCTAATTCATCATCATATTTGAATGAGAGTTTTGCAGGATATATTTTTCTTGGTTGACAATTTTTTTCTTTCAAGGTTTTATATATGTCATTCCATTGCCTTCTTACCTGCATAGTTTCTGCAGAATAATCAAAGTTTAGTGTTATTGTTTCTCCTCTGTATGTGACTGTTTTATTTTCTTGAGCTGCTCTCAGGGTTTTTTCTTTGTCTTTGGTTTTAGCAAGTGTGATTATGGTATGCCTTGGTGATTTTCTTTTGAGGTCTATCCTATATGGGGTTCGTTGAGCTTCTTGGATGGTTAACTTTTCGTCTTCCATGATATTAGGGAAGTTTTCTGTCAGCAATTCTTTAATGGTCCTCTCTGTGTTTTACATTTTCTCCTCCTGTTCTGGAACTCCAATCACTGGAATATTTTTGCTTTTGATTGTATCCTGCATAATTCTCAGGGTTTCTTCATTTTTCTTTGTTCTTTTTTCTGATTTTTCCTCAGACAGAGTTGTATCCAAGTGTTTTGTCTTCAGTTTCACTGATCCTGTCTTCCATTATTTCAAACCTGCTCCTCAGCCTTTCTATGACACTGTCCGTTTCTGAAATCTTGTTGTTTATCTTGTGGATTTCTAATTGTTGTTTTTGTATGATTTCTAGTTGTGAATTTATTTTGACATTTTTTTCTCTGTTTTATTTTCCTGAATTCTTCCGTTTTTTTTTTCTTTATTTTCCATGAATTTGTCTATTTTTTCCTCGTTTTTGTCTGCTTTTTGCTTCAACTCTTGTGTAGCTCTGAATATAATAGATTTGAATTCCCTGTCAGGTAGTCATAGTGCCTTTTCCTCTACTGGAAAGTCATCTGGTGTTTTATTTTGGACACCTACTGGAACCATCCTGTCCTGTTTTTTTATGTTTTGATGTGTTTGCTGTCTTCGGGACATTCTGTAGTTATTTTTTTTCATTTATCGATTGTAGATCTGTTAGTTTCTTCCTGCTTTTTAATTTTATTTGGTTATGTCTGTGCAGGAGGGCTGTGCATTCTTTGTTGTTTGCTTGTCTGTGGTCATGAAAATTTTCACCTCCATGTCCAATGGGCAGGGCCATTCGCTCAGCTATGGTGCAGCAGGGCAGGTCCAGCTGAAGAGGAGAGGCTGGGATGGGTTGTTTGTAGCGTGTACTAGGGCTGACAGGGTGGGCCACAAATCAGTGCTGGGCAGGTTGTGGTAGGCCATGCCCGTGCTGCTTGGGGATGTGGTGTTCAGTGCACAGTGCAGGTAGGCAGGAAGGAGGGTGGAGGTTGTGATGTGTGGAGCTATATGGGTATGGGAAAGAGGAGAGAGAGGAGAGAGAAACAGGAGCCAAAAACAACCAAACAAAAAAGAATGCTAAGGGAGCTTGCCATTGGAGCGGAGAGATAATAATCTGAGAAATGGAGGAAAATAACAGGAAAAAAAGAGAGAAAAAAAAAAAAACCTAGATAAATACTTGGGAAAAAGAAAGAAAGAAAGGATCCCAGGTGTCCCACTGGTGCAGCTGCTAAGGTCAGGGAAGTGGCTCCCAGGCTGCACAGTATAGCCTGGCTACAGGGGGTATAGGTGTCACACAGCACCACGTATTCAGAAGACAGGAAAAGAAGGTAAGCATTGAGAGATGAAAACTGAGTAATGAAGAAAGACAGAAAGAAAAAAAAAAAAAAGGAAATGCCCCCAGGGTCCTACTGACATGGTTGTGCAGACTAGGGAAGTGGCTCCTAAGCTGTGCAGTGCAGCTTGGCTAGAAGGAGCTCCCAAGCTGCGAAAAGAAAAAGAAAACAAACAAAACAGAACAAAGCAAAAAAAAAAAAAAAGCTCTGGGGATTCCACCAACATGGTGTGCAGGCCAGGGGAGTGGTTCCTCAGTTGAGCAGCCCTTCACAGCCTTTCAAGAAGAAGCAAAGATGGCACATGGAGCCAGGTATTCAAGAGGAAGGAGGCAGAGGTGGTGGGAGGCACAGAAGAAACCAAAAGAAATTGAGAAAAGCAACATCAGCAACAGACTAATGGCACTCAGGGAGTCAGCCAGTGTGGATGGGGTGAATCGAAGTGGCCCGGGGTTAAAGCAATTGCCTCCTGGCCAAGGGACTGTGGCTGGTGGGAAGTAGAGTAGGCTAGGGAGGGTGTGGAGTGGGGAAGAAGGGTGGGATTAAGAAAGCATATATCACTGGTTACCAGGTACTCTGTCTTGTGCTGGGAACTTTGTGAAGCTGCTTTCCTGTACTCTCTGTCTGCTGGTCTCTGACATAGGAGGGGTGAATCCAGGTGGGATGGACACTGCACTTCCTAGCTGGCCGAGCCACCACTTCTAGCCAGGAAGCATGGAGGTAGAGCAGCGAAGAGAGGATGGTGGGTTGGAAAGTGTGTATCACTGGTTACTGGGTGCTCTGTCTCCTGCTGGGAGTTCAATGAATCAGCTTTCCTGTGCTCCCTGTCCGCTGACCTCCAACAGGAGTCCAAAATGGCGAATCCGTGCTGCGTTAACTGATACGGGACACCTGCACATATCTCTCCTTAGGCTCTGTTCTCTGTCAGTTTCTTTTTCCGTTCGTTGGTTGGGTGAGTTCTTTATCTCTTCTTTTGACACCTTGGGTTCCAGGATTGATGTTTGTCTCTGATTTACTTAGTTTTTCGGGTCTTTGCTGTGGAAGGATGACGTGGTGCTTCTGTCTATGGTGCCATGTTGGCTGGAAGTCCTCCACAGGGTTTTTATTGGCTAAGTTTTTGGAAGTAGATTGCTGGGTCTTTCTGCTGAGGTGCCTTTGGGTGGATTCAAACTTCCAACTTTTCGGTTAGCAGCCGAGAGTGTTAATCACTTGCACCACTCAAATGTTCTTGCACTTGCTACCTCCTTGAAATCTAAGTGTTTTCTTCTTGCCTTTTCAGTTACTGAGTCAACAACTTTAACCTAATTTGCATTTTTATATTAAACTCTGTACAGAAAAAGGGTAAAATGGCAAATACAGTGTTGCATATAATTTTAGAGCAACAGCAACCAAAAAATAAAGGGGGGGGGCCTAAAATTGCTGATACTACGTAAGTACATCCAAACACCTCATGGGATTAGTTCTGTTGGTCTGAAGGTTCAAGGTCACAGCTTTAGCCAGCCAAATGGCCTAATACTGTTTTTAGAGTTACTGTTCCACTCCCTAGTTCAGTGACTAGTACCTGGGGTTTTAAAAGCTTCCAAGCGGCTATCCAAGATACAACAACTGGTCTCTATTTGCCTGCAGGAAGAAAGAGATCCAGGAATCAGAGAAGGAACTTGACTACAGGTTTAACTGCCTCCATGAACTGCTGCCTCTGTAACCATGAGAGCAGAAGAACTGAAAGGTGCCTGGCTACCATCACTGAATGTTTTGATCAAGGAATCAATCAGATAAATCTGGATCAGAAGGTGAAAAGTGTGGAACAGGATTTCAAATTCTTATAGAATCCAGACTTACCGGACTTATTAAAAATGGAGAAACTCCTGAATCTATAAAAAAAAAAAAAAAAGTTCTGAGAAAATCTTTAAACCATGAACCAAAATTATCCCTGCAGTCACCTTTAAACTAAACAACTGTTTAGCTAAGTTGGTAAGGAATGTTCACCGTGAGAAATGCTCTCTTTTCAAGGATTATCTGTATGAGATCAAATTGTCAACAGTAACTCTAA